>NC_136416.1:138863243-139360743 GCF_051521515.1 Lactuca serriola
GTTCTTTTCATGCCCTTTCAATTGTTAAGATGCATATGCTATCACCTTTTCTCTTTGAGTTAGAACACATCCCAACCTGACTCCCGACGCATCGCTATACACTGCGAAGTCTTCAACTCCATCGAGTAGAGAAAAAATCGGTGCTTCATAATTTCTTGTTTAGCTTCTCGAATGCTTCCTTATGCTTTTCACTCCAAGCATAATTAGCTCCCTTGTGGGTCAAAGTTGTCAATGGAGCAGCTATCGAAGAAAAGCCATGGATAAATCTTCGATAACATCTAGCTAATCCTAGAAAGCTTCGAATCTCCATAGGACTCTTTGGTTGTTCCCAGTTTGTTATAGCTTCAATCTTAGTTGGGTCAACCATAATCCCTTCTAACCACATGACCCAGAAATTGGACTTCTTGAATCCAAAAATCACATTTGGAGAACTTTTCATACAACTTCTCCTTTTTTAATACTTCTAACACTTCTCGCAAGTGTCTGCCATGCTCTTCCTGGCTTTTCGATTAAATCAGAATGTCATCTATGAACACTGTCACAGATTTATCTAGGAATGGTTTACAAACTCTGCTCATTAAATCCACGAAGGCTGCTGGGCATTGGTTAGTCCAAATGACATAACCAAAAACACGTAGTGTCCATATCTTGTTCTGAACGCAGTCTTTTCAATATCATGCTCTCTTACCATTAGCTGATGATATCCTGACCTAAGATCAATCTTCAAGAAATAGCTCCAACCTTGCAACTGATCAAACAGGTCATCAATTCTTGGAAACGGGTACTTGTTCTTTATTGTTGCCTTGTTCAGCTCCCTATAATCTATACACATTCTCATGCCCCCATATTTCTTCTTCACGAATAACACCGGAGCTCCCCAGGGTGATGAACTAGGTCTAATGAAACCATTGTCCAACAAGTCATGAAGTTGCGTCATAAGCTCCTTCATCTCTGTCGGTGCTAATCGATATGGGGCTTTTGCTATTTGTGTTGTTCCTGGTAACAAGACTATTCTAAACTCCACTTGTCTACTAGGGGGGAATCCCGGAAGATTTTCTTGAAAAACTTATGGATATTCACACACCACTGGTATACTTTGCATATCCTTTTTCTCCTTCTTAGCATCGATCACGAATGCGAAGATTGAGGTGCATCCTTTAGATAAACTTTTTTTGGATTTAATTAGAGAAATGATTCCAGAATTTACTCTGCGCTTATCTCCGTATACCATAAACGATTCCTTTCCAGGAGGGTTTATCCTTACTATCTTTTTCTTGCATAGTATTTCGGCATTATTGGCGCTAAGCCAATCCATCCCTAGAACAATGTCGAAACCATTTAACTCGATAGATAACAGCTTCTTTTGGAATTCTTTTCCATTCAGGTCGATAACAATGTTCTTAGTATAATCGCTAACAGGTATGAATTTGCCACTAGCAACTTCTACAATTAGGGCATCATCTAGCTTTTCTATAGGCAATGCTAGTCTTTCACCAAATTTATGTGATAGAAAGGAGTAATTGCTCCGGAATCAAACAATAAATTGGCAGGCAATCCATTTACTAGAAAGGTACCTGAAGCGACATCCGCTGCATCCTTTGCGGCTTCGGATGTTATTTGGAAATCTCTGGCTTTTGACTCTGGTGGGAGATTAGGCTTCGCTGCCTCTTTCTTCTTCAAGAAATCCTTCAAAATGTGCCCTTCTTCATGGCATCCATAGCACACCCTTATGTTGGTTGTGCACTCGCTGGCGTAGTGCCATGGCTTTCCACATTTAAAACAAGTGACCTCCTCACTACATTTCCCAACATGTTTCTTCTTACATTTATCACATCATTTTTCTTTGCCTCTTCTTCCTCTCGAATCAGACTTCGAGAATTTACTTTTCTTATCGGACCTCGATGATCCATCGAACTTTCTTTCCTCACCAACCTCTGCCCTCTCCTGACCCACTTCTTTTAATTGGGTTTCCACATTTTTAGCTACTCAGACTGCTGTCTTCAGAGTAGCTGCCATCTTGACCGTTGGGCCAAAGTCGACTGGCAATCCGTTTGCGAACCTCTCGATTTTTGAGAGTTCAGTTGGCACTAAATATGGAAATAATTTCATCTTTTCGGTAAACGCAGTAGCATAGTCGTCTATGTTCATTTTCCTTTTCCTCAAGTTCTGAAATTCATTGTTTAGATCTACCAGATCTATCTCTGAGTAGTACTGCATCTTTAACTGCTCCAAGAAAATTTCCCAAGACATTTTTAGGGCTTCTCCATATGGCATTGTGTCTGGCAATAATTTCCACCAGCTTAAAACTCCGGTATTCAGTTGTCTGACCGCAAAAACAGTTTTCTGACAAGAGTTGGCGGTTTGGCGCCCAAGAAATCCTTATACATACACCCATCTCTGTGGATTTGCCTCTCCAGTTTATTCCTCCTAACCACAATCGGTTCATCTTGACCAGCAGATCTACTGTAATTTCCTTCCTCCGGCTGATTGTCGTTTAGTTTAGGTTGTTCAACAGGTATTGAAGGTTCACTCTTGTTGTTCACAAACAATTGTTGCATTTCCTCCCTTTCATCAATCATCATTGTTTCAATCATGGCTCGTACTCCAACCATTGTGATGGGTTCTGGTGTAGCTTCTGCTATCGGCACCTATTCCACCACTTGGGGTTGAGGTTGTTTGTTTCTGTTTGCATTTCCAGCTCCACTTCTAGTTTTTTCCATCTTGATCTATACACCATATTAGGTGAATTTAGATCTTTATTCACGATAGATAATTAAATTCTCCTTATCACTCCGAAATGTTTATATGCTAGTTCTAATATCGTAGTCACGCTTAGAATCGTAAACACATAAGGTTTTCCAAATCCGGTCGGCAACAAACTATATATCAAAACAAATAATGGCATATATGGAAAACATATAGCATTTAGCACATAAAAGTATTTTAGGCATCTTTCCTAAAATATGCTAGTGCTCGTGCATAAAATTTGGTTGACACTCATCTCATGATCATCACTTATCATTCTAAGTTTAAGTCTATAAATCCTACAAATTCCTAGTTTGCTTAAACTAATGCTCTGATACAAACTGTGACATCCCCATTTTTCTTGGTCAGAAAAGACCGATTTAGTTTATGCTTTTAAAATAAAATCAGGGTAATTTTCCAAAACATGTTGTGGAATTTGTTCCCAAAACAAATATAATAAAAATTTATCAAAGCATTTCTTAAAGAAATGTATTTTCATCATATAACAAAACCTCGGGATGTTATGTTCCGATATAGACCAAAAGCATAAACAGTACATTATAAGCCTTATAACAGATATTTACATCTAGTGGCCTATAATCCAGAAATCCCTTATCATCATCCAACTATGCTCTGGGTCCACTACCTGTAATACAGAATGTTGAGTGGGTCAGGCTTGGGAGACTGGTGAGCATATAGGGTTTTCAACCCACAAATAATAAATTTATTAATTTTCATCAACCAACAATAAATTTATTAATTTCATCAAACAACAATAATCCTGATTACCCGTTCCCATTATCCTCACTTTATGTCCCTAAACACCTTTCATAAGGGACGTAGCCTAAGGATTTTCATCGAGGTGACAACACCACTTTAGGGATTCCTCAACAATTTATCTCAAATAAGGAAACCATGTGGGGATGGAGTATACCATTGAACACTAAGTTCACAAACACCTACAGGTTGCGAGTCTGCTAGCATTCCACTGGACTGTCTAGAAAGGTCCGTCGTCGTCATCTATACTCTGCCAGAGGACTGAAACAATAACAATAGCGAGGCCTTTCATCATTTTAACACACATCAACTATTTCATCTACCCATGTGTTATCCAACATATTTGTAGATAAAAAATACATATACAATTTAAAACTTGTAGAAAACATCTATTCAACACCCATCTCAAATAAAGAAACAATATAATTACACATAGCATGTATTTTATAGAAAATACTTCATATCTATCTGTAAGAAGAAAGTGACTATATACTCACTTCATTTAATGATAATCGGGCAGCACTTCGTTTCTTAAAACGATCGTTTCCGATAAAATCAAGATGTTTTCCCAAAAACCAGGCTTCATGCAGACATAGTTTCGGCTCGAAAACTCTTTTTCTTAGGATCTTCGGGCTCTCCGGGGCTTGCTTATGATGCTAGGATGATAAAATAGACTTGGGGGTAATTTTTTGCAATATAGAAGAAAGTATAGGGGTGAGAGGAGTAAAAATTTTAACATCAATACGGATGGCCTCGTTCACTATTTATAGGGGCTGAATAGTCGAGTTACGTTGGGGCGTAACTTTATGGTACGCGGGGCGTACTCCCTCTTCACAAAGTATGCCGGGGGTACATCAAGTACGCTGGGCGTACGAAGGGATTAGCTCGGACGCATCAAGGCTATGACATGTGTCTATCAAGCGAAGGATTAGGGCTACGTGGCCAATCTCGGACCGTGAACACGAGTACGCTGGGCGTACTCTGAATTTCCAAACTTCAAAACTTCGCAACTTTTGCATACGAGCTGGGTTTTTAATGTTCTTTACATCCACCCATAGGTGAGACTATGCTCTACAACTTTTAATTAGACTCCGTCGGATAATTTAGACTTTATTTTTAAAGTTCGTTAAAAATTCATAACTTCTTCATCTAACGTCCGTTTTTGTCTGTCTTTTTACCGTTGAACTACAATCAAAAAGATCTTGGATTATCGTTTAGGTTGTTTTGACTAAAAATCAATCGATCTAAAATTCGAGTTTCGGACTGCATAGAGCTAAGCTGATACTTAGAAAATTATAATTTCCTCATACGAAGTGAGATTTGGGTGTTCTTTTTATGCACGCTCTAGGTTTAACGTATACTACAACTTTCATTTAAATTACTAAGGATAAAAAGCACTTTATCGAAAACTCACCTTTTACGTCACATAGCGTTGTGCCGGTTCTATCGCGAAACTCTGACAGATAATAACTTCTTCGTTATAACTTGGGTTTCAGTATTCTTTATATCTTCAGAATCATTATTTCAACAAATACAACTTTCTTCATAAATATTGGGTTCATCTAACATTTATTTTCGACGCTTATTTTTATCCTTAATTTATAAAATTATAAAAATTAAGAATAAAACACATAATAATCAAATAATACATCTTTATTATTTCAAAACAAATTATAAAGGTTGACCTAGACTATTACATCATCATTAATGTTTAGCCTAGAAAGACGGGCGTTACATGTATCTTGCTTAACCTTCTTCTTCTTTGGAGCCGGAGCAATTTTAGAGGGTCCAACCTTCGCCTTTCGCTTGGCCACTTTCATAGGTTTATCAACATCCGCTAGAACCTGTCGCATTTCAGAGGTCATTGGACGGGGACCAGAAGCAGGTAGACTGCGATAGGCTTGGATAACATCACTCACAGTTGGGACATTGCGAAGCATTGTCTCTAGTATTGAACCGTTGAAGGAAAATCACAAAGTATCGGACAAGATGATGTTTGTGGTGTGGAAATTTTGATATTAGCCATACTCGAACCCTCTATCACTGAAATGCTGAGGCGATTGATGGCCCTTTGAACAATGATTGTCCAAAATCATGCACATGAAATCTCGTTGTGACGTGTTGAAGAAAGTGTACTCTGGACAATTTGAGCCCAAAGCACAGTCCCATAATCGAGATTAACTCCAGAGTAGACACTATACATGATCGTCATGAATAAATTACTAGCGCAGTCTGATCCTATTACCCTTTTAGAGAAGCTTTTAAAAATAAGGGCAAACAAACCATTCCACACTGGCGGTAAGTTTGGCTTTTTGAATTTGGAGACAACTGCAAGGCTTTCACGATATCCCATATTGTAGAATATCTCTAGAATGGCTGAGTTGGAGATGGATTTTGGATCAACTAGGTTATGACCTTGAGGGAGACCCAGCAATCTGCTGAACCTGGACTTAGAGATGTGGGTTTTCTGGTTACCGATTTGAAAGGTAATATTTTCTTCCTCCTTGAGATAGCTAGCAATCGAGTACACATTGGAAAATGAACAAAGGGTACGTTCTCAATCTTCATCAAAGCAATCACCAATGAAGAATAGCACAAACATTCAATTACCGGTTGGAGAAAGGTGTCATACTTGGATGGCTTAAGGTACAGAATGAGATTCTGGTTAGCCTTGATGTTGAGCAGTGTTGATTGTGCCATTTGTTCAGCGACTGAAAGGGTTTCAGATGAGGTGACCATTATTGCTTGGTTAAGAATAAGATGAACAATAGAGTGAGAAATCGCAGGAGAATTTTGAGTGCTTTTTGAAAGTGGTAGTGAAATAATGAAGCGTCAAAATCTTTATATAATGTTTGATAAGTGAGAGAAGTCTGTCTGTTGGTTAATCAATCATTGAAAAGTCGCCTAAAAAGACGTGAGTGACAACTGTGTGAGATGGCATGTGTCAGGCGGTGTGACAGCAGGCGTCTTTTCATTCTTCATGTACCTAAATTCAAATCTTATCCACAAATACCACCATAGTAGCTAACTTTCGTAAATTCATACTTTTGCTATCAATTACGAATTAGTGTACTTCGAACCTGACAGTAATCATTAGGACAACGAACCAAATTTTTGCAAATCATAAAGATCTCCAGGCAAAAGTGTGCCAAAGATAAAGAATTAAAACAAATTCTCTAAGGGATTCTTGTGATGTAATTAAAGACATAAAGCAGATGGATCCTAGTCAACAATCTCTTCCTTTGCAGTCAAGAGTAACTTTGAAGTGCTTGTGTGGTGCCTCGGTGAATTACGATCATTTGTTTGTGGAGAAATCGTGAAAGGCTTCTTTTAATAAGGTGAAAGGGGTGGTTTCTTCTTCAACTAAGTCCGAAACTCAGAATAAGTCCGAACGTTCGTATGACGTACCAGTGTAGTCATAAGAACAAGTATGCTTTGTAAAATATTTGAGTAGTTGGATAATATGGAAATTTCAAGAAAAATAAAAACTGGATCTTATTGGTATTTAGTCTTAGGTCAAGAACATTTCATTAAGATCTTGCAAAAATAAAAAGAGATTTTAAGGTACAAACCACAAAAGTGGAGTTTCTTAATTCCATGGTGATTAATCTAGAACATTTAAATTGTTCACCGTTAAGTCGTAAATAAGTGTTGGATTTTGTGTTTCACTCAATTTGTGGTCATAACGAATTTAAGATCGTAAACATAGTGATTTTGCAACCATAAACCTCAGTGGTGATTTTTGAGAGTCTCAAGGATTACGATTATGGAAACGAATGTGATGGAGTAAAATTGGAGATGGTTCCGAAGAGAAATGTACCTATGCTATACGAAAGTGACCAATCAGTCAACACTTAACTCAATGTGAGAAGAGTAAGGTAGATCAATGAATTATGTGAATATCAGCCTGATTGGGAAGAAATGGTTGGTATTATCAATTCATTAAGGCTTCAAACATAGAGTGTCAGAGGGACACATAAATACTGTGACATCCCCAAT
Organism: Lactuca serriola; assembly: GCF_051521515.1. Classification (NCBI taxonomy): domain Eukaryota; kingdom Viridiplantae; phylum Streptophyta; class Magnoliopsida; order Asterales; family Asteraceae; genus Lactuca; species Lactuca serriola. The sequence goes on from NC_136416.1 coordinate 138,870,765, forward strand.
TTCACGGCCATAAAAGAACGATTTGTTTATGCTCTGTTTTTAAAATCAGAGTAATCGTTTAATGAAAATTGTTGCGGAATTTGTTCCCAAAACAAAATATAATAAGAATTCATCAAAACGTTTCTCAAAGAGAATGTATTTTCATTATATAACAAAATCTCGGGATGTCATGTTCCGATACAGACACATAAGCATAAACAGAACTTACATTTATTTACACTAATGATTTACATATTCTTTTATCTCTCAGTGAAATATGTCTTCATATTGATACCTGTGATACAAAGAAAACTGAGTGGGTCAGGTTTGGGAGCCTGGTGAGCATATAGGGTTTTCAACCCACAATAATACATTTATTATTCAATCATCAAATAATCAACCCAATTGCCTATCCCCATTATCTTCATTATTTCTTAAGGTTTTATCCTAAGGACCAACTATCCTTCATTCATTCGTTCATAAGAATTTACCTAAGGAATTGACACAACGTCCATTGCAGCCAAAACTTTATCCATCAGATACTAAATCCATAGCTATCCAGCGCTAACTCCATAGTTAGCAAGATTTACTCAATAGGCACAAAGTCACATCGTCACCAAGATTTATCAAATAGGCACGAAGTCACATCGTCACCAAACCTTACTCAATAGGCACGAAGTCACATCGTCATGAAGGCTTACTCAATAGGCACGAAGTCACATCGTCACCAAGGTTTACTCAATAGGCATGAAGTCGCATCGTCACCAAGGCTTACTCAATAGGCACGAAGTCACATCATCGCCAACTATTCCATCTACCCATGTTCTACCCAACATTTTGTAGATATAAATACACCCGTATAAAAACATCAACTCCAAGCCCATATCAAATAGAGAAATAATATATAACACATAGCACGTATTTCATAGCTAATACTTTATATTTATGTTTTAGAAGAAAGTAACTATACACTCACTTGATCAGAAGATGATCGGACAACACTACGGCTTGTAGAAGTAGTATTCTTCGGTGAAACTGGGAGATCTTCACAAAAAACCGGGTTTCTTGTGGGAAGAGCTTCGGCTCGGAAACTCTACTTCTACAGATCTTCGGGCTTTGGGACTTGCTTTGGGGCTCGGGAATGATACCGGGGCTTCGGATATTTTTTGCACGAAAATCGAGGCAAAACGGGAGAGAGAGAGAGAAGAGAAAATGAGCAAAGGAATCGGTTGCCCTCACATTCTATTTATAGGGTGCAGAATCTGGGATTACGCTAGGTGTAAATCTAGGTACATTGGGTGTACTCAGTATGCTGGGCGTACTAAGCCTTACGCTGGGCGTACGCGACGTCATTGCATGCTATGTACTTGAGTGACGTCATTGTATGCGTAGCTGAGGCGGTTCCAGGTACGCTAGGCCTACTCCAAAATTACGCTGGGCGTACTCGATTAAGAAGACTTCAAACTTGCGTAACTTTTGCATACGAGCTCCGTTTTTGACGTTCTTTATATCCACACGTAGGTGAGACTAAGCACTACAACTTTCCTTTAGACTCCATTGGCTAATTTTGATTTAATTTTTATTATATATTTTTAGTAGGCCGGGACAGGAATAAATTCATAACTTCTTTATCGGACGTCCGTTTTCGTCTGTCTTTTTACCATTGGAGTACTATCGACGAGATCTTCGATTCTCGTTTAGATTGTTTCGACCAACAATCACTTGATCTCGAATTCGAGTTTCGGGCTGCATACTGCTAAGCTGAAAATTAGAAAAATCATAACTTCCTCATACGAAGTCAGATTTGGGTATTCTTTTTATGCATGCTCTCGGTTTAACGAACTCTACGACTTTCATTTAGATCACTAGGCCTAATGTACAGGCATTACAATTATCTCCCCCTTAGGATGATTTTGTCCCAAAATCATCAACGAATTAGGACTTAAATAATGATTCCATACGTTATATCTTCATCCTAAGCACTAATCATAACTTCTATGTTTCCTTGAAAGAGTATTTAACTCTAGGGTTTCTTGACTGCAGATGATGCTCAATCTGATGGGTTTTGAGCATTCTAACGCTTCCCAAGTGTACATGCAACCCTAATAAACCTTGGATCTATGTTTGTCTAAGATTCATGCAAAATTGATTTCCAAGGTTCATGATCCTATCTAGCATACATGGGGAACATTTTAACTTAAATGAAAGATAGAATAACATACCTTGTTGTTAATTTTGATTCCTTGAAACCTTGTGAGCCTAACACCCCATCTGTGATTCCTCAAATGCTTCACACAACACCAAATGCTTTGGAGTAAACTTGAGGAGAAAGTATAACACTCAAAAATCGGCTCTAGCCCTCAAGTATGCATGTCTAGCCGATTTTGGGAGAAACATGAGCTTCATATAGTGTGTTGCATTAGGGTTACACTATGTAAACCCTAATGTAACATGGCTCTTCATTTCCATGATCCATGGATTAACTCCATGGAGCATCCATGGAGCATCCTATGGGTGGAACCCAACTTGATAATCCATGGAGCCTCTTAGCCCACTATATAAGTTATGGATGATTTACATAATCAACCCATATATTTAATTAGTTATCTTTTGATCACTTAATTAATTCTAAATTAATTCTTGATCAAACTAATTAAATAATACTATTAATATATTAGAACTTATAATATATTAAAAAACCATAAGTGTTATTTCTCTCATTTAATTTATCCAATGCATGGTGCCATGCAACCCAAATGGACCATGCCGGGTCGGGTCAAGTACATACCAGAAATAGTTATGGACTTAGATATCTTATCCAACAGTCTCCCACTTGGATAAGTCTAATAACTATAACTGCAAGTATGACTTCAGGAACCAATCGGCAGTTGTAGCTCTTTCAAGGCCCTTCAGAACTAAGAAAATGATGATACGCCATTTAAGATAAGTGATCATATATTCCTCTGTTCTAGATATCAGCTAGACAAATACATGGAACAATGTCTTTCTTATTATCCAGTAGTTTGTTTCCCGATTTCCGATTTGTTTGACAAAGAACTTAATTGAACACATCAACTTAGTTCTGACCGGGCCCGGTACATAGGTCAAAACAAAATCACCAAGGGGCCCAGATATCAACTTCTAATCCAAGAAGGAACAAATAAAATTCGACTCATATGTTTGCTCTACTAGTTGTTGAATTATAGACAAACGCACGTTTTATAACATCGAGTTACCAATGCGTTTTCGCACAATCAATGTATAACCAACTCTTAAGCAACAAATCATATCTCTAGGTTTGAAGACTTATATGATGTTACCGTCTCATGATCACTCAAGATAAATTCCATGAAGTGATACCAGTGAGCGTGGGTTGATTCCAATACTTAGAACTTATGAGTACTCATGAAGTGTCGTCCTAAACTTGACACCTGCAACCAACTTCATGACAATATTAGTTCATATCTACTTCTATCATATGACAGATTGTGGAAAATTTGAATAATATGTAAAACAAAACATAATATTCTGGAAGTCAAAACATGCAAAAGAAATTCTATTAAACGATTGACAAAAGATAGCAACACTTTACTCATAAATAAACACAACTTTTATTCATCATCAAATGTCAATTACACTTTACACATTTCCGAAGTTATCTAACTACTAAAACTAATATCATCCATTATCCCTATGCCCCGATCATGCTAAAAATGCTTAACCCGACTCAATCCCTTTGTGAGGGGATCTGCTGGGTTCTCATCTGATGACACCCTCTTTGCCACAAGGATTCCTTCTTTTATGCGATGTCTGATAAAGTGATATTTTCTGTCGATATGTCTGGATCTCCCGTGATCCCTTGGTTCTTTGGCTAAGGCAACAACACTTTCACTATCACATAAAATTTCCATAGGCTCCTTTATAGCTGGTACAACCCCAAGGTCTCCAATTAAGTTCTTCAGCCATATTTCCTCCTTTGCTGCCTCGCTCGAAGCTATATACTCTAATTCGCAAGTGGAATCGGCCACTGTCTCCTTGCTTGGAACTCTTTCAAGTGATTGCTCCTCCGTTTAGGGTAAAGATCCAGCCCGACTGAGAGCGGAAACTATCCCTATAAGTCTGGAAGCCATCATTACTATACCCTACAACCTTCAAGTCATCGCTCCCACCAAGGGTAAGGACCCAGTCCTTAGTCCTCCGTAGGTACTTGAGGATATTCTTTGCCGCAGTCCAGTGTGCCTTGCCAGGGTTCCCCTGATACCTGCTAACCATGCTCAAAGCAAAGGCTACATCAGGTCGAGTACACGTCATAGCATACATGATCGATCCTATAGTCGAAGCATAAGGTACTCGACTCATTTCTGCTATCTCAACATCAGTACTCGAGCTTTGAGTCTTACTCAATCTAGTGTTACACTGAATAGGTAACTCTCCTTTTTTTGGAGTCCTGCATGCTGAATCTCTTCAACACCTTATCCAAGTAGGTACTCTGACTAAGTCCAATTAGTCTTTTACTCCGGTCTCTCAAGATCCTTATCTCTAGAATATAGGCAGCTTCTCTTATGTCCTTCATAGAGAAACACTTCCCAAGCCAGGACTTAACTTCCTGCAGAGTTGGGATGTCATTTCCTATGAGTAGTATGTCATCCATATACAATACCAAAAAGCTAACTATACTCCCACTAGCCTTGACATATACACAAGATTCATCTTCACTCCTAGAAAACCCAAACTCTTTGACATTCTCATCAAAGCAAAGATTCCATCTGCGAGGTGCTTGCTTTAATCCATAAATGGATCTCTCATGCTTACACACTCTATTAGGGTACTCTGTATTGACAAAACCCTCTGGCTGACTCATGTAAACATCCTCAGCTAACTTTCCATTAAGGAAAGCGGTTTTGACATCCATTTGCCATATTTCATAGTCATGAAATGAAGTTATGGCTAACATAACCCTAATAGACTTAATCTTGGCTACTGGAGAAAAGATCTCATCATAATCAACTACCGGAGTTTGAGAGAAGCCCTTTGCAACCAGTCATGCCTTATAAGTGTGTACATTACCATCCATGTCGGTCTTCTTCTTGAAGATCCATTTGCACCCTATAGTCTTACGACCTAGTACATTCTCAACCAAGTTCCAAACTTGATTGTCATACATGGACAGTATCTCGCTGTCCATTGCCTCTTTCCACTTGGCTGACTCAGGTCCTGCCATGGCTTCCATGTAACTGTTAGGTTCATCCAGCCCTACTAGTGTCTCATCACTAATAAGTGTATTACCTTCCGCAGTAATATGGAATCCATAGTAATGCTCAGGTGCATTCCTGACTCTCGTGGAATGCCTCAGAGGTACAGACTCGTCAATCGGCTCAACAAGAGTTTCCTCCTCAAGTTGAGTGCTAGGGTTTGAAGTTCCTTCACCAATTGACTCTTGAATTTCTTCAAGGTCAACTTGCCTCCCACTGTTTCCTTGGCTTATGAACTCTCTTTCTCGAAAGACACCCCTCCTAGCTACAAAGACCACATTCTCACTAGGTCTGTAGAAGAGGTAACTAAAGGATTTCTATAGGTAGCCGATGAAAATACACCTCTCACTTCGAGGTTTGAGCTTCTCATGAGTCTCGCATCTCACAAAATCCTCATAACCCCAAATCTTGATGTGGTCTAGTTTGGGTACTTTACCAGTCCACATCTCATGAGGAGTTTTGGCAACTTTCTTTGTAGGGACTAGGTTAAGGATATGGGCGGCAGTCTCTAAGGCATACCCCCAAAATGAGATTGGTAGCGAAGCTCGACTCATCATGGAACGAACCATATCCAACAAGGTTCGATTACGCCTCTCAGCCACACCATTCCACTACGGTGTCCTGGGAAGTGTCAATTGTGAGACAATCCCACATTCCCTAAGACAGTCAAGGAACTCTGAACAAAGATACTCACCACCTCGATCAGATCGAAGCATCTCAATGTTCTTGCCTAATTGATTCTCGACTTCCTGTTTAAACTCTTTAAACCTTTCAAAAGTCTCTGACTTATGCTTGATTAAGTAAACATATCCATATCTACTGTAATCATCAGTAAAAGTCAAATAACAATGATTAGCATCCCTTGTGGCATGTTTGAAGGATCCACACACATCCGTGTGTACGAGATCCAACAAACCTTCAGCCCTCTCAAAAGTACCAGTGAAGGGAGACTTTTTCATTTTTCCATGTAAGCATGATTCGCAACTATCATCTGACTTTAGGTCAAATGATTACAAGACTCCATCCTTTTGGAGTTGGCCTATGTGTTTCTTGCTTATATGTCCAAGACGACAATGCCATAATGATGCTTTATCCAAGTTATTATCATTAACAGAATCAATACACAATACATTATTTCCTAAGTTATCTATAACAGATACAGTTTCATACACACCATCACATGGTAATGCTTTAAAATAAAGAACATTATTAAAGAAAACATTAATCTAACCAACTTCATTATCAAATGAAAAGGTAAAACCTTGTTTATACAATGCATGAAAGCAAATAATATTTCTTGCCATTTCTGGCTAGTAACAACATTTATTCAAATCTAAACTAAACCCACTACTTAGCGATAAAGTATAAACTCCGATCTTGGTGACAGGTAAAGCTTTCCTATTCCCCATGATCAAGTTTATTCTTCCATGCTCCACATTCTCACTTCTTCTTAGTCCCTCCAAATCAGAACATATATGAATACCGCAACTGGTATCTAGGACACAAGAGTTAGAATAGGGTGAATTATTAGATAAGATAGTGTAAATACTTGCATGGTTGGGTTTAACTTTCCCATCCTTCACATCTTGATGGAACTTTGCGCAGTTCCACTTCCAATATGCCTTTTCATGGCAATAGAAGCATTCAGCCTCTTTTGGGTCGGTAGAAGGAGTAACGAAACCTTTCTTGGTTCCATTTGAAGAGGAGCCTTCAAGGGTCTTACCCTTGGTACCCTTAGAGGGGCTTTTCCTCTTCTTACCCTTCCCTTTCCCAATTGCCAAGACAGGGGTGGAGTTGGTAGGAGTTGGAGTAACATTGGACTTAACCTTCAGACCACTTTCCAAGGTCTTTAGGAGTCCTTGAAGTCTGCTGAGTGTGACCTCTTCCTTATTTATGTGATATGTCATGCAGAACTGATCATAGCACGAGGGTATGGAGTGCAAAATATTATCTATTGCAAGCTCCTCGAGAAAGTTCACATTAAGCTTCAGTATATGGTCCACAAATCTTTGCATTTTCTGCATGTAGCCCGTGATGGGTTCACCGTCCTTCATTCGGGTTGTTATCATGGAGGAGATGATTTCATACCTCTCTTGTTGGGCACTCTGATGGTATCTTTCCATCAAGTCTTGGTGCATTTCAAAAGGGTAGAAGTCCTCATAGGAATTTTGGAGTTCTGCTGTCATGGTGGCCATCATGATGCATGCCACTTTAGTGGCATCCCTTTCATGTGCCCGAAAGTCAGCGATCTCTTGGGGAGTTGCAGCGGTCTCATTAATCTCTTTAAGTTCCTTATCAAGGAAATATTCCTTTTTCTCGTAGCGTGTAATCATCCTGATGTTTCTGATCCATTCATTGAAATTGGATCCATCAAAAGTGACTTTCCCACACAAGTTCATAAGGGTAAATGAGCCATTAGGATTAGAGCCAGAAGCAGCATTGGTTGAAGACATCTAAGAAGAAAGACAAGATTAGTTTAGATATTAATATAGTCCTTAATAATACACCCAAATGTAATATTAAGGCTAGGACCCAATCACAATATATTATACTTAGAAGAGGTATGTCGTAATCTAAGTAATAACATATTTGAAAGGTAGGTGAATGACGATTCACCAATTTCCACCAAAACGAAATATTAATATATTAAGTTTTTAATTTGGTTCTTAGAAATTCCTAGATTCTTTTCAGATTCAATGAACTTTTCAAAGGCATGTTCAATCTTGAGTGTGCCCTCCAAGTTTTGTGACTGGGATACCGAGGATCACAAAACGAGGTGTGAAGTAACCATGCAAATCACTTGGTACCCTCAATGTTTATTACTCAATCGATGTGCCGGTTAACCACACACACTCCACTGACCTATAATAAACTTTAAGTCACCCTTTACCTACTTTGTTAAGTTCAAGTTAGTGTGCCGGTTAACCACACACACTCCACTAATGACTTAAACAAAGTGCAAAGTGTAATTTCATGGATTAGCACCATATTCACATTTTTCCTAAAGTAACTAAGATTGGGAATTTAATAAAACATTTAGTTACTTTATAATATTCATTATACTTTTAATGAGAATTTATAAGTCCTTTTCGTACCCATTCGACTAACAACCCTCCACCAGTCAAGGAAGCGGTGGGTGAGAGTGGACACCCATTAAGTTGCCATAATATAGGCAACAACCTTATACCCCCTTATAGACCGGCTTCGTGAATGAGACATACTAGCGGTAAGACAACTTGATCTTATACATATATATATTATTAATTTATAATATTATAAAGTATAAGGGTTGAATTTTAACTTTTAAAATTCTAAGGGTTGGAACTAAAGTTTTAATCATGACTTTACTTGTTCCACAACTTGAGGGAAAGTTTTGTAAACTTTCAAAACTTTTCATTTCTTATAACTTATGAATTAATTGAGTATTAAATATGAAGACTCTTTATTTTTATAACAATTGTGTTCTTTTAATGGCTTTTGTTAAAGTGTGACCTTTGGTTTTTCCATAACTTGAGCATAATTTATGGACTCCATTAAAACACCAGATCATGAATTAAACTACCATGTAGGTTACCAACAATTCCTATGATCATCTAATCTTCATAAGTTCAAGAACATGAATATGAATATTCCAAGAATCATAAATTACTCTTAAAACTTGTAATTTTTTGATAATTGCCATTGTAAATGGATTAGCATAAACCTTACACCATCTAAAACAAAATTTAAAGCACCAAAACAGTTTAGGGTAATGTTTCTAGTCCATTTCCAGCAACAAAAGTCGAAAATCTGCTATCAAGGCCTCCTACTCGTCGAGTGCATGAACCTACTCGACGAGTAGGATGAATTTTCACTTGGAATCGTCGAGTTCCCCCATGGACTTAGCGAGTCCACTGTCCAGACAGCAAGCTGTTTTAATTTTTAACACATTTTTGCACAAATAACAAACAAACAAACAAGTCTCTGATACCACTGATGGGTTTTGAGCATTCTAACACTTCCTAAGTGTACATGCAACCCTAATAAACCTTGGATCTATGTTTGTCTAAGATTCATATAAAATTGATTTCCAAGGTTCATGATCCTATCCAGCATACATGGGGAACATTTTAACTTAAATGAAAGAAAGAATAACATACCTTGTTGTTAATTTTGATTCCTTGAAACCTTGTGAGCCTAGCACCCCAAGTGTGATGCCTTAAATGCTTCACACAACACCAAAAGCTAAGGAGTAAACTTGGAGAGAAATTATAACACTCAAAAATCGGCTCTAGCCCTCAAGTATGCATGTCTAACCGATTTTGGGAGAAACATAAGCTTTATATAGTGTGTTTCATTAGGGTTACACCATGTAAACCCTAATGTAACATGACTCTTCATTTCCATGATCCATCGACTAACTCCATGGATCATCCTATGGGTGGAACCCAACTTGATAATCCATGGAGCATCTTAGCCCACTATATAAGTTATGGATGATTTACATAATCAACCCATATATTTAATTAGTTATCTTTTGATCACTTAATTAATTCTTGATCAAACTAATTAAATAATATTAGTAATATATTAGAACTTATAATATATTAATAAACCATAAGTGTTATTTCTCTCATTTAGTTTATCCAATGCATGGTGCCATGCAACCTAAATGGACCATGTCGGGTCGAGTCAAGTACATACCAGAAATAGTTATGGACTTAGACACCTTATCCAACACAATCTTTCATCTGCTTTTCGTACTATGATGTACTTTCAATCATAACCTTCGAGTTACCAAATAAGTCCTTATTGTGGAATCCTTCTTCCTCTTAGGATAAATAGTTTCATTTATCTATTGCAACAGACCGATGGGTCGTGCTCTATTGACCTCTCATCGCATGATGCGACGCTTAGACTCAGTCTTTTTAAAGTTAAATTCCAGAATGGAGTATACCTTCCTTCATAATCTAATGTGATATAATCATATTTCAGCATGTAGCATTTCTACCTGCAAACTTCTTTTAACAACGAGCGTGATACTATCGATCGCATTATTTTCAACCTTCTGACTTAAGTCAGATTTTACATCTAACTTGGTCCTCTAGACCACGTAACATACTCATCGTAGTCGAACTCAAATTTATATGACCACTAGGGTCGTAATAAAAACCATCTCACTAGTCATTACCGAAACAAGGGTAATGACATACTCGAATAAAACGGAATCAATCACTAGTTTCCTGGTAACCTTGTGACTTTTCCTGATCCTAGTGTGAGTCTTGTGCTTCCGGTAGTATATGCATTTACTACCTTTCACACCTACTCATACTCCTCCCAAGTATTGTCTCGCAGTCCCCAAGTCCTAAAATCTCAAAATAATTTAACACATACGAATGTGTCCAAATAATCATAAACAACTTCCGTAGACTCTACTAGGACTTCTTCATTGCTCAATCTGCAATCATGAATTCTACTTCAACTTGATTGGTGATAGAAATACCAGGTGATGAGACAACCTTAAGAATTTACACCTAAAGTTCCATCATCCTACCAATCGAAGGCGTACCATATTCCTCTAAACATACTGTTATTTCATAAGACATATTCTAAAGGCAAGATACCACTCTTACAATATCTTTTGATAGGTGTCATCCACTATCATAATCCTTCTTCATTTCCTCCATTTACTTAATTCTCTATGAGTCTTCACCATTACCTTTTGCGCACGCAAGCAGACATTCGGTGTACCAAGCGAGAATTTAAGATAGGAAAGCTTTAATTACGATAAACGTATAAATCTCCTTATCACTCCAAAACATTTACATGCTAGTTCTAACATCGTAACCATACGCTTAGAATCCTACACACATAAGGTTTCCAGATCCGGTCAGCAACAGACCATAGATCCGAACAAATAATAGCATCAATATAGCTATCACACAAAACATTTAGCACATAAAAACATTTTAGGCATCATTCCTAAAATAAACTAGTGCTTGTGTCAATTTAGGTGTACTACCTAACATATTTTAGACACACTCCACATGATCATTACTTAGGATTCTAAGTTTAAGTCTACAAATACCAACTGTGACATCCCCAATTTCACGATCAGAAAAGACCGATTTGTTTATGCTTTGTTTTTAAAATCAGAGTAATTGTTTAAGGAAAATTGTTGCGAAATTTGTTCCCAAAACAAAATATGATAAGAATTTATCAAAACGTTTCTCAAAGAGAATGTATTATCATTATAGAACAAAATTTAGTATGTCGTGTTCCGATACAGACACATAAGCATAAATAAAACTTACTTTTATTTACACTAATGATTTACATCTTCTTTAATCTCTCAGTGAAATATGTCTTCGTATTGATAACTGTGATACAAAGAAAACTGAGTGGGTCAGGCTTGGGAGCCTGGTGAGCATATTGGGTTTTCAACCCACAATAATACATTTATTATTCAATCATCAAATAATCAACCTAATTACCCAACCCTATTATCTTCTTTATTTCTTAAGGTTTTACCCTAAGGACTAACTATCCTTCATTCATTCGTTCCTAAGGATTTACCTAAGGAATTGGCACGAAGTCCATTGCTGCCAAAAATTTATCCATTAGATACTAAATCCATAGCTATCCGGCGTTAACTTCATAGTCACCAAGGTTTACTCAACAGGCACGAAGTCACATTGTCACCAAGGTTTATCAAATACGCATGAAGTCGCATCTTCACCAAGGCTTACTCAATAGGCACGAAGTCACATCGTCACCAAGGCTTACTCAATAGGCACGAAGTCACATCGTCACCAAGGTTTACTCAATAGGCATGAAGTCGCATCGTCACCAAGGCTTACTCAATAGGAACGAAGTCACATCGTCACAAACTCTTCCATCTACCCATGTTCTACCCAACATTTTTGTAGATATAAATATAAACACAGTTTAAATAATTTAACACCCGTATAAAAACATCAACTCCAAGCCCATCTCAAATAGACAAATAATATATAACACATAGCACATATTTCATAGCTAATACTTTATATTTATGTGTTAGAAGAAAGTAACTATACACTCACTTGATCAGAAGATGATCGGACAGCACTCCGGCTTGTAGAAGTAGTATTCTTCGGTGAAACCGGGAGATCTTCACAAAAAACCGGGTTTCTCGTGGGAAGAGCTTCGGCTCGGAAACTCTACTTCTTGGGATCTTCGGGCTTTGGGACTTCCTTCGGGGCTTGGGAATGATACCGGGGCTTCAGGATATTTCTTGCACGAAAATCAAGGCAAAACAGGAGAGAGATAAGAGAAAATGAGCAAAGGAATCGGCTGCCCTCACATTTTATTTATAGGGTGCTGAATTTGGGATTACACTGGGCGTACTAAGGCTTACGTTGGGCGTACGCGACGTCATTGCATGCGTATGTACTTGAGTGACGTCATTGCATGCGTAGCTGAGGCGGTTCTAGGTATGTTGGGCGTACTCCAAAATTACGATGGGCGTACTCGATTAAGTAGACTTCAAACTTGCGTAAATTTTGCATACGAGCTTTGTGTTTGACGTTCTTTATATCCACACATAGGTGAGACTAAGCTTTACAACTTTCATTTAGACTCCGTCGGCTAGTTTTGATGTATTTTTTAATATATATTTTTAGTAGGCCGGGACAGGAAAACTCCGTTATAAATTCAAAACTTGTTCATCCGAAGTCCGTTTTTGTCTGTCTTTTTATCATTGGACTACTATCGATGAGATATTCGATTCTCGTTTAGATTGTTTCGACCAACAATCACTCGATCTAGAATTCGAGTTTCCGGCTACATACTGCTAAGCTGAAAATTAGAAAAATCATAACTTCCTCATACGAAGTCAGATTTGGGCATTCTTTTTATGCACGCTCTCGATTTTACGCACTCTACGACTTTTGTTTAGATCATTAGGGCTCAATATTGCTCTAACGTAATTTCACTATTTACGTCGCGCTGTGTCGTGCCGGTTCTGTCGCGAAACTTCGACATGTCATAACTTCTTCGTTATAACTCGGATTTCGGCCTTCCTTATATGCACGGAAACCTTGTGATATATAATACAACTTAGTTAAGATTATTCATTCTAAATAATCTTCTATCAAAAAGTCATTTTTAACGCTTATCGTCTCTAAATTATCTAGCCCTAATCTATGGGCGTTACAAATACTGCTTCTACGGACACATAACTACTGTAAAGATTAGAAATTCAATACCTACCCCATCATCCGTAATTGAGAGTATCAAGATATGATATGCCAGTCCTACTCAGTTATCTATTATTTTGATGTTATAAAAAATAAAAAAAATAGAAAATATTTTTGGAATTTTGATTTTTCTGAAAAAGAAATAAAAACAAAAAAAATAAAATATTTTTGGATTTTGAATTTTCTGAAAAAGAAATAAATATAGAAAAATTAAATAAGGAAACACACAAAATATACAAAAGTATACAAGGAGTTCCGACCCTTCGAATGAACAGTGGACTGCGAGCCACCACGAGCATTCGCGGATGAACAGTAAACTACGAATAACTGCGAGCTATCACGGATGAACAGTAGACTACGAATCAATATTAGTGTTCGCACCAATACGTAGTTAAACAAATACTTTCTTAGTGTGAAGGTGGTTTCAAAACTGATTCAGCTTCAATCATTCCTAGGCCTTGAAGAATGTGATTAAAGGTTTGTTCTGGTAGGGATTTTGTAAAGATGTTAGCCAGTAGATCAGTGGATTTAACAAAAAGAATCTTGAAATTTCTATCTTCCATATGATCTTTAATAAAGTGATACCTCAGTGCAATGTGTTTGGTCTGTGAGTGTTGCACTGGGTTGTGACAGATACGAATCACGCTTTCAGAATCACAGTATAAGGGGATTCTTTTCATGTTTATGCCACAGTCCCTTAACTGACTTTGAATCCATATCACCTGCGAGGTATAGGAGGCATCAACAATATATTCAGCTTCGACAGTCAATAGTGAGACGCGGGTCTGTTTCTTTGATTGCCAATTGACAAGTTTGTCGTCAAGAAATTGACATCCTCCAGTTGTACTTTTGTGATCAAGACCACAACCTCCAAGATCAGAATCAGAGAATACTTGCACATAGAACCCCGAACTAGATAGGTACCAAATTCTAAGTGAGGATGTTCGTTTTAGATACCTGAAGATGTTCTTCACATCGGTCAAGTGGGGTTCGCGTGGGTTCGCTTGAAACCTAGAAGAATAGCAGACAGAAAATATAATGTCTGGACAACTAGTAGTTAAATAAATTAATGACCTTCTCAAACTTCAAGAATGGTATCCCTCGCACATGATCACCAAGTACGAGTTTATTGATGTCTTTGAAGTTGAGATGTGAAAGCATTTGATGCCAAAGCCAACTATCATTCGGAGTTACTTTCGTAAGAAGGCATCTGGCTGGTTTTCCTTTTATGGGATTCAGATTAAGTGGATACATCTCGCCTTTTTGCTTTGACTTCAACAACATTGTTTTGGATTTCTTCTCGATTATCTCTGATCCTTCATCATCGAACGACACTTTCAAGCCTATGCCTATAACCAACTATGATACGCTTATTAAGTTGTGTTGCAGGCCTTCCACATAGGATACCTTTTGTATAGAAAATTATCCATTCGTAATCATTCCATTGCCCTTAATTTCCCCAAGAGAGTTATTTCCATATTTGACTCTCCCTTCATCCTTTAGAGATCCGAACTCTCTCAATTCATCCTTCCTTCCTGTCATGTGACACGAGCATCCATTATCAATATACCATTCAAAGTCAAACTGTTCGTCACACATCCCCTTCAAAAATCAAATAGATTTAGGAAACTAAAGTTGTTTGGGTGCACGTGAGGTTTTCACAAACACATGAAATGTTATTGCTTCATCAACTAAGTAAGATCGTTTAATCAAAGTGGAATTATCTTTCTTAGTGATTTTTAGAATAATGATCCTTTTGTATTTAGGATCCTTTTGAAAAGAGGTTTTCCTTTTATTATCTTTGATTCGTTGCTTGACAATTCTTTTCTTAACCATCTTTTCTCTTTTTAGGCTCGATTCAGAGTTTTTGAAATGAGTTTTTGACTCCGAAGCAACCTTTTCTTTTCCCTTTGTATCTTTCGATATTTTGGTAGATTGTGAAACCTTAGATTTATTTGTTCAAATGATTTTGCTTGTTTTCAAAAGTGAGGTTTTTGAGAAACTTTTGATTTTAAAGTCAAAAAAGAAGATGGCTAAGTTTTTGAAATACTTTTAGGATTTGGATTTGAAGATACTTTCACACTCAGATTTGCTGATTTTTCTTGATGAACAAAGTTAGGATTTTTAGATTGCTAGAAATGCTTTCTTTCTTTTAGATTTTATTATATCTAGCATTTATTTGACGTTTTTGAACAGAAAATTGCTCAGCAGATTTATGAAGATTAACCCTAGGTTTTGGCTTTCTAACAGGGATTTCAGACTTCTCAGATGACATATCACTTGGAACATTTTATGGTTCCACTCGGACTTCCTGTTTTGTAGCTAGAATTGACTTCATTCAAAGGTTTGGCCACATATCTTTCCTTTATCTTCCAAGAGGTCATTTCTGATAGAACTTTGGTTTCACCTGCATTGTCAATAGGGGCAGACTAGAAAAATTCATCGCACTCATCAGCGTTGTCTTTTTCTATGAGGGACGATAGTTCTTTGGTCTGATTTTTGTTAAGTCATGAAGTTGCAAAGACCTGGTTCGGAACAGTTTGAACCTTTGGGAAAACAGTAGCCTTTTCTTTTAAAATTTTTGTACCATTTTTAGACACGCGAATATTGTGACAACCGTCAATTCAGGTCATTCTCGGACTCATGCATCTTTGTAAAAACCATTCATGCACCACATGCCATGGCCTAGTAGTATAAATTAGGTCAAAATCTTGCATAAACTAGGATCCAACTAAGATCTAGGACTAATATACTTGACTCTTACGATTCTAGTAAGTTGCTTAACTACAATAGGAAATGCCAATGTTATAATTAGAATGAAACTTCAAACTTTGTTACAATAGAAAAAGGGTATAAAACCCTAAAAATAAATTAAAATGTTCTAATTACACACCAATATGATGGTGAATATCAAACAATGTTCCAAAACCCTAAAGAGCCAAAAATCCAAATTTATAAACCTTAAAGCTTAAAAACTTTATAAAATTGGCTATAAACTTCCTAATATCAAATTTTTATTAATCAAATTATGGATTATAATCAATGAAATAGAAATTTAAATTATCATACATTAATCATAATTTATTAGTTAAAAACAAGATTTTTAAATAAATCAAGAATTGTTTAAAGAAGAATTTTTATAAAAAAAATTGGGTTTTATAAAAATGAAGAGGGAATTTATTTAATTTGAATTTAGAAGAGAGGAGGCTTAAATGCTCTCAAAAATCCGGCCACTCTCCCCTCTCCCCATGCTCTCTCTTCCCAAAACTCAATCATTAAGTCTTATTCTCCACTCTTCCACTTCTCTCTTCAGTCTCTCTCACACTCCACCCTTCCAACACTCAAACCCTCTTTCTCTCTCTCTAATCCACGAAAATCATCAGCCAAGAACACCTCTCCACACTCAAATCTTCATCTTCTAAGTTTGTTCTTCAAGGTAATCACGGAAATCCCTCACCTTTCCTTACTTTTCCTTCTTGTTTTTAAAGGATTTTCTTGTATTTCTCTTCTTTCTACACCATTCTTTATGGACATTCATGAACATGTTCATGAATGTCGAGTTTGATGATGATGGTGGTAGGGTTTCACCCAAAACCAACATGCATGTTGTTTAATGGTGAAATCCAAGGACCAAAACATATATCAAACACTAAAGCTCGGATTTTTACAAGTTTTAAAGGTTGAAACACCTTATGCTTTCAAGTATTTCTTTTAAAAACATCACTATGACAAACATATGTCCATGCATGGTCTTCAAACCGTGATGCATGTGATGAACACCAAGCTAAAGAGCTTGATGATCAAAGTACATTCTTAATAGTGCATGTAAATGATTTTGTCCATAAAAATATTTAAAAGTTCTTTTCTGTTGAAATCGAAATATTTCCAGATTCCCATTAAGGTAATATGAACATCTGGAAAATCCCAAGAGTTTTTATCATACCCTTGATTTATTAAAATTGTTACACGAAAACAAGGGCATAAATCACATAAAATACTTCCAGAGGTCTATAAATCCGGAATAAATTAGAGAGTGTGAAAATTGTATCTAACATTTTTCTCAGCTCTTACCTATGGTGATAGACTCAGAAAAATAATCTCGTAATTTTTCATCATGCCTTCCTATTTTTCCCAATTTTTGGTAATTATAATGGCCTAAAAAATAAGAAAAATATTTCTGATTATCCAAAATTCATTACATTTTACCAGAACATCATTTTGTACAGTAGGAGGTTACATAAAAATTTTGCTGATTTTTCTCTACTGTAAACTATTTTTCTCCAATTTTCTAAGGTTAAATACACTTAAATACACTTAAATACCCAAAACCGGATTATACAATATTAAAACCATTTTTGGTATTTTTCCCAGATTAATTACACTGTAAATGATGTTACAAAAATTTTTGGTAATTTATTTTAACTGTTTAATATTTATTCTTCAATTAATAATTATTTAAAGGAATAAAACAAGGAAAAATAGAAATACCCACTGAAAAATATCTTTTATATTTTTTTCCAGCCTATTTATGTATAATAACAGTTAAATAAAAAGTTTGGGTAATTTTGGAAATTTTTTTCTATTTATTTCAATTTTTATTGGAATAAATGCTCAAAAATCATAAAATATAATTAAGCAGCTTGGAAATCCAATTTTATATTTTTCCCAGCTTAGTATTGTGTAATAACAGTTAAATAAAAAGTTTGAAAATTTTTATCCTTTGAATGCCATTTTTCGTGATTTTATGTTGTTATAAAGGCTTAAAAATTTGAAAAAGTGTAACCAATTAATATAAAATCCAATACTAAAACATAAATTGGAATTTCACTATATGTAGAGTTTAGTATATTAGCATTAGATTTCGACATGGAAACTCACTAGTGTGTGTTTGATGTCGTAGGATCCTGGTAGTAAGACGTTAGTACATCCCGAGGCACTACTTGTACCTACACGAAACATTGTGAGTATTCACGCACTCCCCTATTTTCCGTTTTATGTTTTGGGGTGGAAAAGCATGTCCAGAAAAACTATTGTTTTCATGTTGTATTTAAATTGATTATTATCAAACATGATTGCTATTGTATTGCTATGTCTCTCTATGTATGTCTATGCAACACGGAACATGAGAACTTATCGTACTAAGGCCCTTCCCTTATATCTAACGATTAACTCTTTGAGCCAATGGTCATTATGGATAGCGCTATTAGGAATTGACAACTCCTCACTCGCCCTATTGCTGGAGTGCATGATACCATATTCATCTATGGAACGATAAGCATAGATCTCGATAGGGCTTCAGTCATAGGTTTGGTTGACACTCATTGTTTGCTCATACACATACCAAATCGTTTCTCGTTATAGCAATAAACTTGTATTCATTAATAGCAATCAACTTGGTTTATCATTAAAGCAATGTACTTGTATTTACGAAAAACCTTATATCAAGCTCGATTTTATATACTTGTGAACTCACCAACTATTATCATAGTTGACGCTCGTTTTACATGCTTTTTTAGGAAATAATTAGTAAGTGGATGTAAAGATTCATCATCATAGAGCATGCTGCATCGTGTTGAAGCTATTATGAAGTTATATTTTGAACAATGTTGTTTTGGAAAAACTTGTACTTTGTTTCTTTTTAATCTATGGGTTGTAAACTTTTAAATATTGCTATGGTGATATATCTTTATCTTTTGCAATGAAACCGTTATCGCTGTCATACCTTGCGTTTCTGCTTTAGCGGGGTGTGACAGAAGTGGTATCAGAGCTAAAGTGATAGAGAACATCAGTTTTTCTTTAAGAAAACACAACCTATAACCAAAACTTATAAAGAAATTCTTTTTACATCAAACATATTACTAGTATAATTAGGTCGGGAGTTGTATCGTTGGACCTCAATTAAACATATCTTGATCACCTATGTTTAATTAAGGAAAGATTTATACAAAGCCTGAGCTAATTATAATGGGAATATGTTCAACAAAAATATTTGAGAAAACTTTATTTCAAAAATTCAAAAGGTTAATTTTGGTGTGTGTAAGCATTGCATATTATAGGCATGCATTGTCATTTATTTCATATCTCATTGAAACTATGTCTCAGTCCACTATGTCAACATCGTCATCTTCCCGCGCTACCGCCTCAGCCGATGAGTCCAGCTACGTCACTATTATCCCTCGACGTAATCCCCCCCACCTCGGTAGAAGAAGACCCATCGGAGGACACGGAAGATACAGGAAACTCGGTGGAGATCAGCAATGACAACGACGCGAGGCATCGCCTGCATCGGTGTTGCCACAGCCACCACTTTATGGACTTCGCATTCGGAGGACGGCGAGGAAGAGTGTTCCAATTCCAGGAAGGATAGCCACCAGCACAGCAGGTCTTGGCACGGCAGGATCTAGCAGGCTAGGACCCAACGTTGTAGGACCGAGAGCACCCCCACCACAGCGATTCATAGAGATACCTGTCAGGCAGCCAGGTATGACCCTGGAGAAGTCCCGGAGATTGCAGTCGATGGCAGCGGGCCTACGTCATAGTCTCATTGTGATAGCTGGGCATCGGTAAGTTTTGGATGAAGTCTTGACAAGGATGGAAATCTTGTTTCAGCACTCGATGGAGGCTGCTGACACTGCTAGTGCTGCTAGACGAGTGTCGGGTCGTGCGATGACTGCATATTATGTGCTTGGAGGGCTATTACTGATTGTGGTGTTGATGTTTCTTGTTGGGATGGCGATTAGTATCTGGTTCTGATTTCAGTATTTTATTTTATTTTGTCATGAAATGAAAACCCATGTTGGGTGTCTTTTGGGAAAAACATTTAAAACTTTATTTTGGGGATTGATATATTGTTTTGGTTTTAAGACTATTTGAAATGGTGATGAGAAGTTTATTTTTTGTTTGAAAACTTTTACAATGAGGTCAAGCCCTAGAATTTATTTAGTCAATGGTTAAATAAATAAAAGATTTTTCTTTTTCTTTCATTTCTAAAATCTATATGCCTAGTATTGAACCATTAAGTTGACAACACTTATGGTTTTCAAAATAGTAGTGAACTAAATATTATACATTATTTTGTGTATTTATACGTATTTCTACTCTTGTGTCTTAGAACCATGTCAGGAAGGCCTAATCGCGGGCGCCCACAGAACGAAACACCCGATGTTGCTCAAGTTGTAGCACAACAGCTCTTGGAAGCAATCCCAAACATTGTTACTCAAGTAACTGCAGGACTTAATGCTAACCAAGGAAGTAGTGGAGGAAACCAGGGAAACAATGAAAGAGAATGCAACTACAAGTCCTTTATGGCCTGTAAACCTAAGGAATTTCACGGAAAGGAAGGTGCGGTTGGGTTGCTGAAATGGATTGACAGCATGGAGTCAGTCCTTCAAGTTAGCAAATGCCTCGAGCGCAACAAAGTTGAGTATGCATCTTGCCTACTCCAAGATAGGGCATTGACCTAGTGGAATACTCTAGTGCAAACCCGAGGCCGTGCAGCAGCATATCAGCTAACTTGGGAAGACCTAAAGAAGTTGCTGATAGAGGAGTATTGTCCCAAGGATGAACTTCAGAAGCTTGAATCTGAATTCTGGAACCATTCTATGGTTGGAACACAAATAGAGAAGTACACAGTCCGATTTCATGAACTAGCAAAACTGGTACCTCACATGGTTACTCCTGAGGAGAAACGAATAGATCGTTACATATGGGGTCTGGCACCAGAGATTCGGGGAATGGTTACTTCAGCAAATCCAACTACTATTCAGAGTGCGGCAAGTCTAGCAAATCGATTAAACAATGATGTGATAAGGATAGGAGCATAGACAAAGGAAAACTCTAGTAGCAAGAGGAAGCCAACAGATCAGGGAGAGAAGAAGTATGGAGGCAAGTCAGGGAGGAAGCAGAAAGTCTCAAGAAACTTATGGTAAGAGCCCAGGAGCAAGAACCAGTGAAAACTCATGAACAGGAAGTCATGGAAGTGCAGGAGCGAAAGCAGTACTCAGGACCGCTTCCGAAGTGCAATAAGTGTAACTTCCATCACAAGGGAGCTTGTCCAGTGTGCCAAAACTGTAAACAAACAGGCCATTACTCGAAGTATTGTAAGATGAATAAGGATGGAAAAAGGGCATGTTACGAGTGCGGGAGAACTGATCATCTCCGTAGAGCATGTCCCAAACTAAACAAGGGGCCTGGTAACAATGGACAATGCCAAGCCAGGCAAAACTTCCAAGGAAATCAAGTTGGACGGCCAAGAGGTGTAGCCTTTGTGATTGGTGCAGAAGAAGCTCGTCAGAACCCTGAAGTGATAACAGGTACGTTTCTCCTGAACAACCATTTTGCATCAGTAATATTTGATACGGGAGCAGATAGGAGTTTTGTTTCTTTAGCATTTAGACCGTTAATTGGCTTGAAATTGAGAAAGATGAGGAATGCTTATGCTATTGAACTTGCTGATGCGTATGAAATTAGGGCTAATGATATAATTCCTTGTTGTACTCTGAATTTAGCTGATAAACTCTTTAGCATTGACCTAATTCCTATAGAGCTAGGTAGTTTTGATGTGATAGTAGGAATGGATTGGTTATCCAAAAATAGAGCGGACATTGGTTGTTACGAGAAAGTCATTAGAGTGCCTCTCCCTAATGGAGAAACCCTTATCATACACGGTGAGAAGCCAGGAAGAAGTTTAAACATAGTATCAAGTATGAAGATTCACAAGTACCTGAAGAAGAATTGTATTGCATTCATGGCCCACGTGCTAGAAAGAGAACCTGAAGTTAAGCAACTCAAGGAGATTCCAGTGGTTCAAAATTATCCCAAGGTGTTTCCGGAGGAATTACCCGGTCTACCCCCTCACAGACAGGTCGAATTTCGGATAGACTTAATTCCCGGAGCGGCACCGATAGCAAAAGCACCATATCGCCTTACACCATCCGAGATGCAAGAACATTCCAGACAACTTCAAGAACTTCTATAAAAAGGGTTTATTCGACCAAGTTCTTCACCTTGGGGATCCCCAGTGTTATTCGTCAAAAAGAAAGATGGTTCGTTCCGAATGTGCATTGATTACAGAGAACTGAACAAGTTGACAATCAAGAATCGATATCCCCTCCCTCGAATAGATGACTTGTTCGATCAGTTGCAGGGCACTTCCTACTTCTCAAAAATCGACCTTCGGTCAGGGTATCATCAACTAAGAATCCACGAAGGGGACATTCACAAAACAACATTTAGAACCCGTTATGGACATTATGAGTTCTTAGTCATGCCTTTTGGACTAACGAACGCACCCGCTGTTTTCATGGATTTGATGAATAGGGTCTGTAGACCATACCTAGACAAATTTGTAACTGTATTTATGGATGACATACTTGTTTACTCGCAAACCAAAGAAGATCACAATAGACATCTAAAGCTAGTGTTGGAGCTGTTGAAGGAGCAGAAATTGTATGACAAGTTCACTAAGTGTGAATTTTGGATTCGAGAAGTACATTTTCTTGGTCATGTGATCGGCGAAAGAGGAATTCATGTAGATCCAGCTAAGATCGAGGCAATCAAGAAATGGGAAGCCCCCAAAAACCCAACAGAAATACGATAGTTCCTAGGATTAGCTGGGTAATACAGACGCTTCATCGAGAATTTCTCTAGGATTGCTCAACCATTAACATCTTTGACCCAAAAGGACAGAAAATTTCTTTGGGAAGAGAAACACGAAGAGGCGTTCCAAATCCTGAAAAACAAGCTGTGCAATGCACCAATTCTGGCTTTACTAGAAGGATCAAAGAACTTTGTGGTGTATTGTGATGCGTCTCATCAAGGGTTAGGATGTGTGTTAATGCAAAAAGATAAGGTCATTGCATATGCTTCCAGACAACTCAAACCGCATGAAAAGAATTATACCACCCATGATCTAGAACTAGGAGCAATAGTTTTCGCTCTTAAGATATGGAGGCATTATTCGTACGTGACCAAGTGCACCATTCATACCGATCACAAAAGCCTTCAGCATATCCTAGATCAGAAAATGTTAAACATGCGGCAGAGGAGATGGGTAGAGTTGTTTAGTGATTATGATTGTGAGATACGATATCACCCAGGGAAGGCTAACGTAGTAGCCGACGCTCTTAGTAGGAAAGAAAGAGTGAAACCTTCACGTGTGAGAGCTTTGGGAATGGTAATTCAGACAAGCTTGAAATCTCAAATCATTGATGCCCAGGAGAAAGCGTTATTCAAGGAAAATCTTCCAGGCAAGACCTTACATGGTTTGGAAGAGAGATTTGAAACCAAACCTGATGGAGTTCATTATTTTAAGGACAGGTTCTGGATTCCAAGGGTTAACAATCTGAGAGACATGGTACTAGAGGAGTCTCATCGATCTAAATACTCAATCCACCCTGGAGCGGATAAGATGTACAAGGATCTTAAAGAGTACTATTGGTGGCCTGGAATGAAAAAGGATATTGCCTTATATGTCGGGAAGTGTTTGACATGCTCAATAGTCAAAGCTGAACATCAAAAACCATCCGGCTTGTTGCAACAGCCTGAAATTCCCCAATGGAAATGGGAGCAAATATCTATGTATTTTGTTACCAAGCTCCCTAGAACTGCTAAAGGTCACGACTCAATTTTGGTCATAGTGGATCGACTGACAAAATCTGCTCATTTTCTCCCCATTCGGGAAGATTTCAAGATGGAAAAATTGGCCCAAATCTACATCGACAAAATTGTTTCTCTGCATGGTGTACCCCTATCTATCATTTTTGATAGAGATAGTCGTTTTACATCTCGATTTTGGTGGATGTTACAGAAGGCACTAGGAACCAAGATAGATTTGAGCACAACTTACCACCCTCAGACAGATGGGCAAACAGAGAGAACAATACGAACAATGGAAGACATGCTACGAGCGTGTGTCATTGAGTTCAAAGGAAATTGGGATACTCATTTGCCTCTAATTGAGTTTTCCTACAATAACAGTTACCACACGAGTATCCAATGTGCTCCATATGAAGCATTATATGGATGCAAGTGTCATTCGCCCTTATGCTGGACAGAAATTGGAGACAGACAGTTGACTAGACTCGAACTTATCCAGGAAACATCTGACAAGATTGCGATCATCAAGGATAGGCTTAAAGCTGACAGAGATCGTCAGAAAAGTTATGCGGATAATCGTCGAAAACCATTAGAATTCCATGTAGGAGACAAGGTACTTTTAAAAATGTCGCCTTTGAAAGGGCTTGTACGTTTTGGTAAGAAAGGAAAACTAAGTCTGAGATATGTTGGGCCCTTCGAAATCATTGAAAGGATTGGTCCGGTAGCTTATAAACTCCAGTTGCCCCAAGAGTTAAGCGCCATTCATGACACATTCCACGTCTCCAATCTCAAGATATGTCTAGCCGATGAAGCATTGATAGTACCCCTGGAGGAAATTAAGATCAATGATAAGCTAAACTTCATTGAGGAACCGATAGAAATCCTGGATAGGGAGGTTAAACAACTTAAGCGGAGTAAGATCCCGATTGTGAAAGTTAGATGGAACTCAAAACACGGGCCGGAGTACACCTGGGAGCGTGAGGACTTCATGAAGGAAAAGTATCCACAACTTTTCCCTTGCGACGACAAACGATGACATAGAATGAATTTCGGGACGAAATTCTTTTTAAGTGGGGGATACTGTGACAAATGTCAATTCAGGTCATTCTCGGACTCATGCATCTTTGTAAAAACCATTCATGCACCACATGCCATGGCCTAGTAGTATAAATTAGGTCAAAATATTGCATAAACTAGGATGCAACTAAGATCTAGGACTAATATACGTGACTCTTACGATTCTAGTAAGTTGCTTAACTACAATAGGAAATGCCAATGCCATAATT
This sequence comes from Lactuca serriola, assembly GCF_051521515.1. NCBI lineage: Eukaryota > Viridiplantae > Streptophyta > Magnoliopsida > Asterales > Asteraceae > Lactuca > Lactuca serriola. Next base: position 138,896,097 of record NC_136416.1, read on the forward strand.
AGAATGAAACTTCAAACTTTGTTACAATTGAAAAAAGGTATAAAACCCTAAAAATAAATTAAAATGTTGTAATTACATTCCAATATGATGGTGAATATCAAACAATGTTCCAAAACCCTAAAGAGCCAAAAATCCAAATTTATAAACCTTAAAGCTTAAAAACTTTATAAAATTGGCTATAAGCTTCCTAATATCAAATTTTTATTAATCAAATTATAATCAATGAAATAGAAATTTAAATTATCATACATTAATCATAATTTATTAGTTAAAAACAAGATTTTTAAATAAATCTAGAATTGTTTTAAAAAAAAATTTATAAAAAAAATTGGGTTTTATAAAAATGAAGATGGAATTTATTTAATTTGAATTTAGGAGAGGGGAGGATTAAATGCTCTCAAAAATCCGGCCACTCTCCCCTCTCCCCATGCTCTCTCTTCCCAAAACTCAATCATTAAGTCTTATTCTCCACTCTTCCACTTCTCTCTTCACTCTCTTTCACACTCCACCCTTCCAACACTCAAACCCTCTTTCTCTCTCTCTCTAATCCACGAAAATCATCAGCCAAGAACACCTCTCCACACTCAAATCTTCATCTTCTAAGTTTGTTCTTCAAGGTAATCACGAAAATCCCTCACCTTTCCTTACTTTTCCTTCTTGTTTTTAAAGGATTTTCTTGTATTTCTCTTCTTTCTACACCATTCTTTATGGACATTCATGAACATGTTCATGAATGTCGAGTTTGATGATGATGGTGGTAGGGTTTCACCCAAAAACAACATGCATGTTGTTTAATGGTGAAATCCAAGGACCAAAACATATATCAAACACTAAAGCTCGGATTTTTACAAGTTTTAAAGGTTGAAACACCTTATGCTTTCAAGTATTTCTTTTAAAAACATCACTATGACAAACATATGTCCATGCATGGTCTTCAAACCGTGATGCATGTGATGAACACCAAGCTAAAGAGCTTGATGATCAAAGTACATTGTTAATAGTGCATGTAAAGGATTTTGTCCATAAAAATATCTAAAAGTTATTTTCTGTTGAAATCGAAATATTTCCAGATTCCCATTAAGGTAATATGAACATCTGGAAAATCCCAAGAGTTTTTATCATTCCCTTGATTTATTAAAATTGTTACAAGAAAACAAGGGCATAAATCACATAAAATACTTCCAGAGGTCTATAAATCCAGAATAAATTCGTGGATGACCCCTATGGTGAATAAGGACCCCTTATTAAATTTCATTGATTTTTGTTTCTGTTTAATATGATTTTTGATTTTCTTTTTGTTTGGGTACAATAAATCACAAAACCACTTTAGAAAGTGTAAAAATTGTATCTAAAAATTTGCGCAGCTTTTAACTGTGATGATAGACTCAGAAAAATAATCTCGGAAGTTTTCATCATGCCTTCCTATTTTTCCCAATTTTTGGTAATTATAATGGCCTAAAAAAATAAGAAAACTATTTCTGATTATCCAAAATTCATTAAATTTTACCGGAACATCATTTTGTACAGTAGGAGGTTACATAACAGTTTTGATGATTTTTCTCTACTGTAAACTATTTTTCTCCTATTTTCTAAGGTTAAATACACTTAAATACACTTAAATACCATTTTTGGTATTTTCCCAGATTAATTACACTGTAAATGATGTTACAAAAATTTTTGGTAATTTATTTTAACTGTTTAATATTTATTCTTCAATTAATAATTTTTTAAAGCAATAAAACAAGGAAAAATAGAAATACCCACTGAAAAATATCTTTTATATTTTTTCCAGCCTATTAATGTATAATAACAGTTCAATAAAAAGTTTGGGTAATTTTGGAAACTTTTTTCTATTTATTTCAATTTTTATTGGAATAAATGCTCAAAAATCATAAAATATAATTAAGCAGCTTGGAAATCCATTTTTATATTTTTCCCAGCTTAGTATTGTGTAATAACAGTTAAATAAAAAGTTTGAAAATTTTTATCCTTTGAATGCCATTTTTCGTGAATTTATGTTGTTATAAAGACTTAAAAATTTGAAAAAGTGTAACCAATTAATATAAAATCCAATACTAAAACATAAATTGGCATTTCACTATATGTAGAGTTTAGTATATTAGCATTAGATTTCGACATGGAAACTCACTAGTGTGTGTTTGATGTCGTAGGATCCCGGTAGTAAGACGTTAGTACATCCCGAGGCACTACTTGTACCTACACGAAACATTGTGAGTATTCACGCACTCCCCTATTTTCCGTTTTATGTTTTGGGGTGGAAAAGCATGTCCAGAAAAACTATTGTTTGCATGTTGTATTTAAATTGATTATTATCAAACATGATTGCTATTGTATTGCTATGTCTCTCTATGTATGTCTATGCAACGCACAACATGAGAACTTATCGTACTAAGGCCCTTCCCTTATCTCTAACCATTAAATCTTTGAGCCAATGGTCATTATGGATAGCGCTATTAGGAATTGACAACTCCTCACTCGTCCTATTGCTGGAGTGCATGATACCATATTCATCTATGGAACGATAAGCATAGATCTCGATAGGGCTTCAGTCATAGGTTTGGTTGAGACTCATTGTTTGCTCATACAAATACCAACTCGTTTCTCGTTATAGCAATAAACTTGTATTCTCTAATAGCAATCAACTTGGTTTATCATTAAAGCAATGTACTTGTATTTACGAAAAGCCTTATTTCAAGCTCGATTTTATATACTTGTGAACTCACCAACTATTATCATAGTTGACGCTCGTTTTACATGCTTTTTCAGGAAATAATTAGTAAGTGGGTGTAAAGATTCATCATCATAGAGCATGCTGCATCGTGTTGAAGCTATTATGAAGTTATATTTTGAACAATGTTGTTTTGGAAAAACTTGTACTTTGTTTCTTTTTAAGCTATGGGTTGTAATCTTTTAAATACTGCTATGGTGATGTATCTTTATCTTTTGCAATGAAACCGTTATCGCTGTCATACCTTGCGTTTCTGCTTTAGCGGGGTGTGACAAATATACTCAACGAAATTTTCAAAAATTAAATTTTTTGTCGGTTTAGGTTCGTTTTTAACAAATTCTGAGCAATCAAGCTCATCCTCCACTGAGATCTCACTCGTGTCACTGCCATAATAAAACTCAGATACATTTTCAACGTCAAGTGTATTATCTGAACTTAATTTAGTCCATAAAGATTCAAATTTCTGTAAAGTATTAGATTTAATTTGTTCTTTGTCTTTTTCACTTAAAATCCGTTTTACCATATTCTTATACTCTTTGGATTGTATATAAGATTCAATTTTTTCAAGTCCTATTTTATAAGCATCAGAGAATTCGTCGAGATGACACGATGGATTCACATTTGAAAGAGTCTGCATCGATTTCGTCCTCTTTAATTTATTCACAATCAATATGAAACTGAGTGATATTAGAATAAAAGAATTTAGCAATAAAAAAAATATATTTTGTTGTTTCAAAAGCCCTAAGTTGTCTCTTTGGGAATAAATTAAATCATCCTTAGATCTAGATAACTCCAACTCTAACTTCTCAATCCACATACGCCTCTCCTCACTTAAACGGGTTCTCTTTAAACTATCACTTAAAGTAGATACTGTAAAGCTTATGCCTTTTAATTCAGTTTCATACTGAGAGACAGGAATATGTAAGGATTCGAGAATAGAATTTACCTTGTTTATCATCTTCTCGCAATCGTTGAACTGCTCTGTGATGGGTTTCGCAAAAAGAAACTGTCTGAAGTATCTCCCTTTTGCTCCGAACCAACATTTTTGAGCATGAAGCATTTTCCCTCGTACTCCGAAGCACCAACTTCCGTAATGAAGCACTTTCCATGAGTCGGTCTGCGAACCTTGTCATTGTCTCAGTTGACCAAATTTCAACTCTTCCAAACTCATCTTCATTTTCCAGCACAATAAAAGCAAGTTTATCGATATCAACATTCTTTTTTTTCTTGAGCTCCTCTATCTTGCGAAGGTAGTAAGCTTCATCCTTTTCTTCTCCTTCATCCTTCTTCTCATTTAGCCTTTTCAACATGCACTCTTTTGCTAAATCATTCTTTCCATGACAATAATTTCAGTCATATCTAGAATCTCCTACCAGCTTGCCATCTTTCTTCACTTCTTCCTTCTAAGGGTTGTTGACACTCTCACCCTTCTTCTTCTCTGAGCTGTAACTTCCTTGCCAGTTTCGGTTTTTGTTGCGTCCAAAGTTTGTTTTGGCGAACTTCCTTGGGTTTGACACCATCAATGCATAATCCTCCTTTGAGATTTCACAGTTTGAGAGGTCCATCTTCGAACCTTCTTCTTTTACAACCTGCTTGTTCTTTGCGACTAATGCGAAAGAGCCCATCCCCGAAACAATCTTCACTTCTTTTGTAACTTCGTCCTCGTGAGACCTAATAATTCCCACAAGTTTCGCTAAAGTGTATGTTTTGAACTGCTCATGCGCTTTAACCATTGAAACCACATCTTTCCATTCAGATTTCAAGTCGTTCATGAATGTGACCTTTTGTTCAATAAGTTCGCTTCCAACCTTATTTTTCACCATCCTGCTTAAGAGATGATTGTACCGATTGAATGCTTGGTCAAGATTCTCCTCAGGCTTCTGGACAAAAGCTCCAAACTCCGAGAGAAGCAATGTCTGAATGCAATGCTCAAGATCGAAATCACTAAAACAGATTTCTTTTAGCCTGTCCCATATCTCTTTTGCAGTTTCATAGGCACTCACTAGACGAAAGGTGTCTGGAGGTAAAGCGAATCTGATTATTCTCATCACTTTCACGTTACTGATTAGCTTGTCCTTCTCCTACCGTGGTACATCTTTCACATCAAGAAGAAGATTATTGCAATCAACTTGAGTTTTAACAACTTTTCTTATACCAATGTGTTAAAACGTCTACACCGTCATGGCTTCCAATATCAAGGAACCATGATCTTCAAGTCCTTGAATACAATCCTCGAAGTTTAGCGCCCACACATGATATTCAATCCTCTCTTAATTATATAGAAGAAGTTAGGTGATGTGTATGGCAAAGAATGTGTCGTGTGGTACATTCTCGGTCCGCGTGCAATGGGTCGACGAACATCGTCAGCTCATAGATTTTTTGAAATATTAGGTTCATCTCTACAATATTACAGTCTAAATTTTTTAAAAATATATTTGATGACGGTTGTTTCCCGGTTACGGTGATTCTACTGTTTTCATGAAAGTACCAAAACTTCATGAAACTCAAAACTCGGGAATAGAATGACATAATAGACCTATACTTGGTCTATAAAATGTAATCATGTTCGTCTAACGAGTTGCATAGTAACCTAACGAATCCTTTGAAGATTCGTTAAAGGAAAACGTGATGTTGCACTATGCAATCTTTAAGGTTTTTTAGGAAAAATCAGTTAAGTATAAAATTGAAAACTACATTGTAGTGCGATCGAGGTAAAATTGTTTGGAATGGAAAATTCGTCATTTAAGACACCTAACGGAGCGTTTTAAGTTTCGTTAATTGTGTCGTTGGATGGCTGACAAGTGCGTTTTCTTCAAAAGCTCGTAACTTTTTCATACAAACTCCGTTTTCAATGTTATTTATATACACAGAATCATACTAAAACATACTTTCTAATTAGGGTATTACTTGTACAAAATAATACTTAATAAATATATGTGTTTCAAATATGTGTATTAATTCACTTTTTATGTATTACGACAAGTGTTCGTTTATCCAAATCTTCACAACTTGATCACTTAATTGATATTTCTCATGTATTTCAAGGTATAATATTGTATTTACATCAAAAATGAGTAGAAATTATACATTAGGTCTATTACATCAGTATTTGACCGTTCGTGTTTACCAATCGTTGACCTAAAATTGATGGTTGTTACAACCATCATATAATCTTGAGATGTCAAAGGAAAAACGAATTGGACTTGTGGCTATGGCTTGTTGATCGAGCGTGTGGTTAACCAACACATCAATTTGAGAGTCATGACATAACCATGAGTTACACATTATTGCTTGGTTGATTTTCCATCATATTTATGAGGCCATGGTATCCTTAACACGAATATAGCATTGAGTGCGTCTGAACTAAAACTGAGGGCTGGGAAAATCCTTTTACAAAACATTTTTTTTTAAAATGGTTTTCTAAAAAGAAAAGGATGTGATATGTGTATTAGCCAGAACTCAAGTATGAAGTTTATAAGATCCTAAATTTTAAACCGAATTTTTTTTTATAAAAGTAATATCTCAATTGTTTTGATAACACAAACCAAATTCATAAAATCATATGAGGAATATCTCAAATCAAAAAATTCTGATGTCATGCAATCACGTCGTGCCCTTCCCTTTGTTACTAGAAGTACCTGAAACATTTAAACTTAGAGTCATAAGCACAAAGCTTAATGAGTTACCCAAGATACCACACACCATATAATAATGGGCCCATCCCAATAAATATAAAGTTGGCCTCGCCCAAAGGGTCCAATCCATCAAATGTGTAAGCGAGCCTAGTCCAATGAATATCGCCCAACAACATACAATACAACAAGAGTCATAAAGAAAACAAGAATATCAATGACACCTTATGCCCTACGATATAGAGAGAATGCTAATCTAATGTGACATCCTAGAATTTAGGTCTAAAACTGTAGATAGTCAATCCACCACAAACTTCTTTATAACCTGACCAATTGAGCTTTAATGCATATTTTGAAAAACAAATAGTGTCATTACAATTAAAATAAGATATCAGTTGGTATCTTACTTCCATATGTGGAAAACCTCAAATGCATGCAACACAAATTGTAACCCTAGTTAATATGTCTGAAAAATAAAATTTCGTATTAAGCAGTTGTGAGCGAATCAAACACTCTACTCTCGTAGTACTTGTTCACCTGAGTTTGGAAATATAATGAATGTCCAAAATGAAGCTCGTATGCAAAAAATATGACCGTTACAAAAAACAAACCAGTATAATACTAATTTTCTTTTAACTGCATAAACCATTTCGATTCGTTGAGGCACTTGCACACCTCAAATGGGAATTCTGAGAACTTTTTTTGGACTGAGGCTATGGTCTAATAATTAATTCCGCACTGGAAATATTTTTAGTAAAAATATTTGTAACAGTCAAAAAATCAAACGTTTCAGGCCATTTAGACAATAATCTTGTAATGCGATTTCCTAGAGTTCTACAACTTAGAAAATTAATATGTTCGGATTTTCGGAATCCTTGAACTCGGCTTTATCATTCTCCAGTTTCAAAAAAAATACTAAAAGTCGGGAACTTGACACACAAATCTAGGAAGGTTTTTAGGGCTTTTGTGATTAATGATATCACCATCACCACCTTGCTTGCGTGAGGATCAAAGAAATCAGCCATGCCTCTTCTTTTTCTTCCTTTCCACGTCCAAGACACCTCCGACACCTTAGCTCTTTGACTACACTCTTTTTCCTATTACCAAACATGGGGATTTGGAGTGTTAGACTAACCTAAAGAGTATGGGTTCTTTCATGGAATTACATGGAGTTTTAAGGTTATAATAGAAGCCTTGGACTCCTCCATTGAACACAGAAATCAGCCACAAAAAACTTTCAACCTCTCTCTTACTCCCTTGATGAATTTCTTGGTCAGGAACCACCCACCATAGGTTCCACCAGCCACCGAAAACCACCACAGCCCCACCAACCATTTACCCCATATTTTGTTGAACAATAACCACCAAACACCCCAACCACCTGTTGCCTCCCTTTGTCGTCGTTCGTTGTGTAACGATCGTGTTTCGAGGTTAAGCATTGATGCGATGATGTAATAGTTAGGGTCAACAAATGTAATTTATTTTGAAGTAATAAAAAAGGAATTATTTGAGTATTATGTGAATTATGTGAATTTATGTGCTTTAAACTTGTTGATAGAGATATAATAGATTCAGAATGAAAATAAGTGTCAAAAATAAAATAATAGATAAACCCAATATGTATGAAGAAAGCTGTAGTGGTCGTGACAAGGATTCCGGAGATATAAAGAACGCCAAAATTCGAGTTATAACACAAAAGTTATGGCACATCGAAGTTTTACGGCTAAATCGGCACGACACCGCGTAAAGTAAAAAGTGAATTTTTGATAAACTATTTTTCTTTTGCCTTAGATATCTAAATAAAAGTTTTAGTATACGTTAAACCAAAAGTGTGTATACAAAGAACTTCAAAATTTGACTTCGTATGAGGTAGTTATGATTTTTCTAAAATTTTGCGTAGCAGTATACAACCTGTAATTTGAATTTTTGATCGATCGATTTTTAGTCGACACGACCTAAATGAGAATTGAAGATCTCATTAATATGAGTTCAACGATAAAACGACAGTCGAAAACGGAGTCCATATGTAGAAGTTATGAATTCTACACGGTCGTTTAACAATGTAATCTTCTCATACTGTTTAATTTAAAATCGGTCAAAAATTAGCCATTGGAGTCAAAAGGAAAGTTGTAGATCATGTTGTTACCTATGATTGGATATAAAGAACGTCGAAAATGGAGCTCGTATGCAAAAGTAATGAAATTGTAAAGATTGGTTGTTTTACCTGCGTCCGGCACCACGTGTCAGCACCAGGCTCCGCCTTGGTGCCTACGCAAAGCTCACGATGTGAGATTCAAGTCTCACAACGTGAGAAGCCCCAGACAGCCTATAAATAGAGGCATATAACACCCCCAAAACTCACACCTTTCAACCTCTTTTTCTCCCATTATCCCCAAACTCTCTCCCTTTCCCTAGCAACTTCTATGTGCTAGAGGTGAATCGTATGCAAAAGTAATGAAATTGTAAAGATTGGTTGTTTTACCTGCGTCCGGCACCACGTGTCCGCACCAGGCTTCGCCTTGGTGCCTACGCAAAGCTCATGATGTGAGATTCAAGTCTCACAACGTGAGAAGCCCCAGACAGCCTATAAATAGAGGCATATAACACCCCCAAAACTCACACCTTTCAACCTCTTTTTCTCCCATTATCCCCAAACTCTCTCCCTTTCCCTAGCAACTTCTATGTGCTAGAGGTGAGTCCCGGAGCACCAGAAGACTCTGAGAAAAAGTGTTTTTCGGCTCGATACTCTGCCCACGTAGAACCCGGTTTTTAGCAAAACCGCTATTTCTTCATAGGAAATCATATTGTTAAGAAGCGGAGCGTTATCCAAGTTGGAATCATCACCTTATCAAGTGAGTGTATAGTCACTTTATTTTACACATAGATATGAAGTATTTTATATAAATTACATGCTTTGTGTACATATATTATCTATTTACTTGAGATCTATGATGGATGAAAGATCTAAACCGCTTTCTTTTCAAATCTAAACTTTTTCTTTCAGATGAAAACCTTTTCTTTTCAGATCTAAACTTTTTCCTTCAGATCTAAACTTTTTATTTCAGATCCAAACTTTTTCTTTTCAGATCTGAACTTTTTCCTTCAGATATAAATTACTTGCTATGTGTATATATATTATCTGTTTACTTGTGATCTAAGCTGGATGAATGATCTAAACCTCTTTCTTTTCAAATCTAAACTTTTTCTTTCAGATCAAAACTTTTTGTTTTCAGATCTGAACTTTTTCCTTCAGATCTAAACTTTTTCTTTCAGATCTAAACTTTTTCCTTCAGATCTAAACTTTTTCCTTCATATCTAAACTTTTTCTTTCAGATCTAGACTTTTTTCTTCAGATCTAGAGTTTCTCACTTCAAATCTAAACTTTTCAGATCTAAACTATATATATGTATTTTATACTTGAGATCTATGTTGTATGAAAGATTTAAACATCATTTTCATATCTGAACTGTATATATATGTGTTTTATATCTAGAAATATATTGGGTAAAACATGGGTAGATGTAATATATGGTGTGTAATGAAATAAAATGATGAGAGGACTCGATTTGACGATGATGTAGTCATCTTGCGGAGTATGGATAATGACCACATACTTTTCTAGGCAGTCCAATGGAACGCTAGCAGGCTCGCAACCTATAGGTGTTTATTTGTACTACGTGCTCACCAGTTGTACTCCATCGCCCTCATGGTTGCCATATTTGACCCCGATGAAATTCTTTAGGCTAGGTCCCTTTTATTAGATGCTTTAGGGACGTAAAGCAAGGATAACGGGAACGGGTAATTGGGTTTGTTTGGTTTGATGAAATTAATGGACTTATTTAATGTGGTTTGAAAACCCTATATTCTCACTAGGCACCCCAGTCTGAATCACTCAGTTTCTTGTATTAAACGTAGTGGCAAGAGCATAGTTGGATGAACTTACGAGAGATTATGGATTTTAGGTCAGTAGAAGATAAATAGAATGTCATAAGGCCTATGTTGTTTTTAGGCCAATTTTATTCTGTGGCCTAGGATGTCTTTTGGTTTATGCTTTTGATATGTATCGATGTTGACATCTCGAGTTTTGTAATACAATGAAAATACATTTCTTTAAGGAAAATGATTTGATAAATCATTATCATATTTTGTTTTGGGAACAAATTCCGCAACACATTTCTTTGAAAGATTACTCTGATTTTATTATAAAAGCATAAACAAAATGGGTCTTTCTGACCGTGAAATTAGGGATGTCACAGTTGGTATCAGAGCATTAGTTTAAGCGAACTAGGAATTTTTAGGATTTCTAGACTTCAACTTAGAATGCAAAGCGATGATTGCGAGATGAGTGTCTGCCATATTTTAGACACAAGCACTAGTTTATTTTAGGAAAGATGCCTAAAATGCTTTTATGTGCTAAATGCTTTATGTTTTCCTTATATGCTATTATTTTTTCGGATCTATGGTCTAATGCCGACCGGATTTGGAAACCTTATGTGTTTAGGATTCAAAGCGTTCGATTACGATATCAGAAGTAGCATGTAACGTTTCAGAGTGATAAGGAGGATTTAAACGTCCATTGTAAATAAAGATCTAAATTCACCTACTTTGGTGTATAGATCAACATGGTGGGAACTCAAAGAGAACTTGGAAACGCAAATGGGAATAGAAATCAACAGCCTCAACCCCAAGGGATTGAGCAGGTGCCGATAGTAGTAGTTGCACCTGAGCCAGTCACGATGGCTAAAGTACAAGCCATGATACAAGCCATGATTTGGGCTATGATGGTTGAAAAGAGGGAAGAAATGAGGCAACTGTTGCTGAATAACTGGGATGAAACTTCGATGCCTATTGAACAACCAAAACTAAATGACAGACAATCATAAAAAGGGGACGACAGTAGGACCGTTGGTCAAGCTGACCCGCCAGTGATTAGGAGGAACAACCATGATGAACGAGTCGAAAAGAATGAATGCGAGTATAAAGACTTCACAACTTGCAAGCCATCAACTTTCACTGGAAGGAAGATCCCATTGGAGTTATGGGCTGGATAGTGGAGATGGATTTGACCTTCAAAACATGTGGTTGCAAAGGCAATCTACAAACCACATTTGCAGTGTGTCAGTTCCAAGGTGGTGTTGTTTGCTGGTGGAACACTCTGGGGAAAACCATAAGCCCCAATGAGCCCCTGCAAGTGACTTGGGCATAGTTTTTGGTGCACTTCAAGCGTAACTACTGCTCGGCACAAAATCTGCTTGAGCTAGAGAACCAATTCCTAACATTGAAAAAGGGAAATATGTCCATTAATGAATACACGAATGCCTTCATTGACAAAATGGAGTTTGCTTTGCGCATCATTCCAGATGAGCTGATGAAAGTTGATAAGTATGCAAAGGGAATTCCATGGAAGTACGTTGTGCCAGTCCGCCAGGCACCTACTCTGGAGGTAGCAATCAAGGCTGCCATGTCTGTTAAGGAGACGATCAAGGGGAGAACCACCAACAAGGTTGAGGTTCGCGAAAAGAGGAAATTTGAAGGATCTGCAAGGTCCAACAAGAAGAAGAATTCTGGTTCAAGGAAATCTAGAGGAGGAGGAAACAGAGCAAAGTGGTGCGAGAAGTGTAAAAAGAAACACTTTGTGAAATGTATCAAGGAGGTGACCTGCTACAAGTGCGGGAAGACAGGATATTATGCCAACGAGTGCACCACCAACAAAAGGGTGTGATATGGGTGTGACAACGAAGGGTACATTTTGAAAGACTACCCTAAGAAGAAGGAGGTAATAAAGCCCAATGTCCCACCGAAGCCGAAGGCAAGAGCTTTCCAGATGACCCTAGAAGCCGCGAAGGATGCAGCAGACGTCGCTTCAGGTACCTTTCTTGTAAATGGATTGCCTGCCAATATATTATTTGATTCTTAAGCAAATTACTCCTTTATATCACATAAATTTGGTGGAAGACTAGCATTGCATATAGAAAAACTTGATAATGCTCTAGTTGTAGAAGTTGCCAGTGGCAAATCCATACCTGTTAGCGATTGCATTAAGAATATCGTCATCGACTTGAACGGAAACGAATTCCATGAGGAGCTGTTATCCATTGAGTTGAATGGTTTCGACATCGTATTTGGAATGGGTTGGTTTAGCGCTAATGATGCCAATATATAATGCAATAAAAAGATAGTAAGGGTGAACCCGCCTGGAAAAGAGTCATTCTTGGTACACGGGGACAAATGCATAATGAATTCTGGAATCATTTCCCTAATGAAAGCTAAAAAAAATGTTTGTCTAAAGGATGCACATCATACATGGCATTTGTGATTGATGCTAAGAAGGAGAAGAAGAGGATTCACAGAATACTAGTGGTGTGTGACTATCCGAAAGTCTTTCCCAAAGATCTTCCTGGATTACCCCCTGATAGACAAGTAGAGTTTCGAATAGACTTGCTGCCAGGATCGACACTAATAGCGAAAGCACCAACCGATTAGCACCGACAGAGATTAAGGAGCTTATGATGCAACTTCAGGTGTTGTTGGACAATAGTTTCATTAGACCTAGTTCGTCACCCTGGGGAGCTCCGGTGTTATTCGTAAAGAAGAAAGATAGAAACATGAGGATGTGCATAAACTACAAATAGATGAACAAGGCAACAGTGAAGAACAAGTAACCATTGCCAAGGATTAATGAAGTTGGGGGATGTTGTTTTTTGAGCATTCTAACACTTCCTAAGTGTACATGCAACCCTAATAACCTTGGATCTATGTTTGTCTAATTATCATGCAAAGTTGAATTCCAAGGTTATATTCCTATCTAGCATACATGGGAAACAATTTTTGACTTGAATGGAAGATAGAATAACTTACCTTGCTTATGATCCTTGAAACCTTGTGAGCCTAGCACCCCAAGTGTGATGCCTCAAATGCTTCACACAACACCAAATGCTTTTGGAATGACTTTAGAGAGAATACACACTTCTAAAATTGGCGTAGCCCTCTTGTTTCTTATGTGTGTCACCGATTTTGGTGGAGAATGGATTCTTTATATAGTGTTGACACATCTAGGGTTACACCATGTAAACCCTAATGTGTCATGACTCTTCATTTCCATGACCTATGGGTTTGTAATTCCCATGGAGCATCCTATGGTTGGAACCCAACTTGATAATCCATGGAGCCTCTTAGCCCACTATACAAGTTATGGATGATTTACATAATGAACCCATATATTTAATTAGTTATCTTTTGATCACTTAATTAATTCTAAATTAATTCTTGATCAAACTAATTAAATAATATTATTAATATATTAGAACTTATAATATATTAATAATCCACAAGTGTTATTTCTCTCATTTAGTCTATCCGATTGCATGATGCCATGCAACCCAAATGGACCATGCCGGGTCGGGTTAAGTACATACCAGAAATAGTTATGGACTTAGACACCTTATCCAACAGTCTTTCACTTGGATAAGTCTAATAACTATAACTGCAAGTATGACTTCAGGAACCGATCATCAATCGTAGCTCTTTCAAGGTTTCTCGGAACTGAGAAGGTGATGATACGCCATTTAAGATAAGTGATCATATAATCCTCTGTTCTAGATATCAGCCAGACAAATACATGGAACAATGTCTTACTTATTGTCCAGCAGTTTGTTTCCCGATTTCTGATTTGTTTGACAAAGAACTTAATTGAACACATCAACTTAGTTCTGATCGGGCCCGGTACATAGGTCAAAACAAAATCATCGAGGGGCCCAGATATCAGCTTCTAATCCAAGAAGGAACGGATAAACTTTGACTCACATGTTTGTTCTACCACTCATTGAATTATACACAAGAGCATGTTTTATAACATTGAGTTACCAATGCGTTTGGTACAATCAATGCATAACCAACTCCTAAGTAACAAATCATATATCTAGGTTTGAAGACTTATATGATAATACCGTCTCACGATAACTCGAGATAAATTCCATGAAGTGATTCTAGTGAGCGTGGGTTGAGTCCAATGCTCAGAACGTATGAGCACTCATGATTGTTGTAGCCATGTCCAACACCTTAGACCTCTGCAACCAATCATGACAGTCTTGATTCATACCTACTTCCGACATATGACCGACTATGGAGGTTCGAATAATATGATATACCAAACATAATTATTCTGGAAGTCAAAACATGCAAAAGAAATATAGTAAACGATCGACAATAGATAGCAACACTTTACTCATAAATAAAACACCTTTTATTCATCATCTAATGTCAATTACACTTTACAAATTTCGAGGTTATCTAACTACTAAATCTAATATCATCCTTCAGCCCTATGCTCCGAGCATGCTGTAGATGTTTAACCCGAGTCAGTCCCTTCGTGAGGGGATCTGCTGGATTCTCATCCAATGATACCCTCTTTACACGAGGAGTCCTTCATCTATTCAATGTCTGATGAAATGGTATTTTTTGTTGATGTGTCTGGATCTCCCATGATCCCTTGGTTCCTTGGCTAAGGCAACAACACTTTCACTATCACAGAAAATTTCCATTGGCTCCTTAATAGCTGGTACAACTCCAAGGTCTCCATTGAAGTTCTTCAGCCATGTCGCTTCCTTTGCTACTTCGCTAGCTGCTATATGCTCTGATTCGCAAGTTGAATCACCCACTGTCTCTTGCTTGGAACTTTTCCAAGAAATAGCTCCTCCATTTAGGGTAAAGACCCAGCCTGACAGAGAGCGGAAATTATCCCTATCAGTCTGAAAGCTAGCATCACTATACCCTACAACTCTCAAGTCATCCCTCCCACCGAGGGTAAGAACCCAGTCCTTAGTCCTCCGTAGGTACTTGAGGATATTCTTTATCACAGTCCAGTGTGCCTTGCCAGGGTTCCCCTGATACCTGCTGACCATGCTTAAGGCAAAGGCTACATCAGGTCGAGTACACGTCATAGCATACATGATCGATCCTACAGCCGAAGCATAAGGTATTCGACTCATTTCTGCTATCTCTGCCTCAGTACTAGGGCTTTGTGTCTTACTCAATCTGGCGTTACTTTGGATGGGCAACTCTCCTTTCTTGGAATCCTGCATGCTGAATCTCTTCAGCACCTTATCCAAGTAGGTACTCTGAATAAGTCCAATTAGTATTTTACTCCGGTCTCTCAAGATCCTTATCCCTAGAATATGGGCAGCTTCTCCTAGGTCCTTCATAGAGAAACACTTCCCAAGCCAGGACTTAACTTCCTGCAGAGTTGGGATGTCATTTCCTATGAGTAGTATGTCATCCATATACAATACCAAAAAGCTAACTATACTCCCACTAGCCTTGACATATACACAAGATTCATCTTCACTCCTAGAAAAGCCAAGTTCCTTGACATTCTCATCAAAGCAAATATTCCATCTGTGAGGTGCTTGCTTTAACCCATAAATGGATTTCTCAAGCTTACACACTCTATTAGGGTACTCTATGTTGACAAAACCCTCTGGCTGACTCATGTAAACATCCTCAGCCAACTTTCCATTAAGGAAAGCGGTTTTGACATTCATTTGCCATATTTCATAGTCATGAAATGCGGCTATGGCTAACAGAACCCTAATACACTTAATCTTGGCCACTGGAGAAAAGGTCTCATCATAATCGACTCCCGGAGTTTGTGAGAAACCCTTTGCAACCAATCATGACTTATAAGTGTGTACATTACCATCCATGTCGGTCTTCTTCTTGAAGATCCATTTGCACCCTACAGTCTTACGACCTGGTACATTCTCAACCAAGTTCCAAACTTGATTGTCATACATGGACTGTATCTCGTTGTCCATTGCCTCTTTCCACTTGGCTGACTCAGGGCCTGCCATGGATTCTGCGTAACTGTTATGTTCATCCAAACCTATCAGTGTGTCATCATTGATAAGCGTATCACCTTCTGCAGTAATATGGAATCCATAGTAATTCTCAGGTGCATTCCTAACCCTTATGGAATGCCTCAGAGGTACAGACTTGTCAATTGGCTCAACAGGAGTTTCCTCCTCAAGTTGAGTGCTAGGGTTTGAAGTTCCTTCACTACTTGACTCTTGAATTTCTTCAAGGTCAACTTGCCTCCCACTATTTCCTTGGCTTATGAACTCTCTCTCTCGAAAGAACGCCCCAACTCTCTGACTCGTCGAGTCGGTTTTTAAACCCACATGGTCAATCAGTCTCTACCTGATGAGTTGAGGCACCAACTCGCCGAGTTGCTCAATATATCTAAAAATCAGTAAATAAATATGTTACAGTGAATGAGACCTTGACCAAAACTGAACAAATAAAGATTTTGAAAATGACAGAGAATTCGACATCTGACTCACAACACAATTTTGCTGATATCGAAAATGATTCTGACAAGATCAGTGAAATTGAGGAGGAAGAAGTTGTTGATTGTTCCCAGTTATCTGTCATTATGTGTGACATCCCGAAATTTAGGGCTTAATCTGTAAAGGGTCAGATCACCGCGAAACTTTTCGTATCTCGAGGGATCGAATTTTAATTCATGTGATAGTAAAATATCTTTTCGGGTTTTTAGAATCCTAGAATTAAAATCTATGGATCGGAACCATCAGAAAAATTTGTTGACATCGAGAATTTGACATGTGAAATGATATCTGTTTTAAGACTTAATGGGATTTTATACTTTGGTAAAATAATAATAATAATAATAATAATAATAATAATAATAATAATAATAATAATAATAAGAAGAAGAATAATAAATAAATAAATATATGCATATTAGTATATATATGTCTAGGGGCAGATTTACAATTTTTAGAAACTATTTGGATATCAAATTATGAGTTTAGGGTAGAGTTTGTTCGAGTGCAAAATAGTAGGGACAATAGGTGTCAAACATCAAAAGTTGTGTCTTCTTCCTCAGCCCATCAACTGGTTTCCTTTCCTTCTTTTGCAACTGGTGTAAAATGAATCACATAAAGCAACTGGACTCAGTATCTTAGAGGGTGTTTGTATTGGCTTTTAAACTAACTTTTACTTTATCTTTTAGAAAAAGTCCAAAAAGATGTTTGGGTAAAATGAAAATGACTTTTTAATCAACTTTTGCTATAGAATAAATTCAAGCTTTTTGAAAAGTCACAGAATCGTGACTTTTCCTAACTTTTCCCCAGCTAAAACATTAAATTACATTTATAACCCCATCTAAAAGTTAAACCATGTCTTTTTTAATCATTTTACATGTAAAAGTTAAACCAAACACTTTAACTTTTGACTTTTTCCCTTCAAAAGCTAATCCAAACACATTTTAAAAAATAACTTTTACAAAAAGTTCTTTTACAAAAAAGACTTTTGCCCCACAAAAGCTAAGCAAAACACCCTCTTAAATATGATCCCTTTGACTAAATTGATAGGTCCCTTTTTACCCCTTGGGATGAAAACTCGGATCCTAGGTGATAAAGAGAGGATCTCGACTTTAAGTCCCACCATTAAACAACCATCTCCATTATTCTTCTCGTTTTATGCCAACAACTGCCTCTTACAGCCTACTGTCGCCCGTCCCCCTTGTCACCCACCTCCGTTTCTTACTTCTCCGGTGAAGAGGACCACCACAGTCAATGGTGGCAGCCCCTTCGCCTCCTCATGTCGTAACCCACCTCCATAGCGACATCATTGTTGCTTTCCCTTCTGTTTTTCCTTCCAACGTGTCTTTCCGAACAGAAGAGAGACGAGGCAGTTGGAGCCGATGAAGCAACCACCGCCACCTTCTTTCCATCGCCGATCCACCCCATTGCCGCCAACATTGTTGAAAGTCCGACACTACCACTGCCGCCTGCTGCTGTTGCGAATTCAGAAACCCACAACCACCACTCTTGCTGGTACTCTGCCTCCCTTCCTTTCCTTTGTTTCTTGCTGCCAAGAACCACCACCACCGTGAGGGTGGTGTTGCTATCGTGACCACTGAGAAACCCACCACCACCACCATTGTTATTGAGAAGAGCTTGACCAGATACCTTCACCTTATGCTGCCACTGTAGGTTCGATTCTCTACCATCATCACCTTCGGTTATGCATTCGTATGAATCGATTAGCAGACCTTGAAGTTGGTCTTGTTTCTCAAATTGGCGCCCTGTAAACGAGTTCTGACGGACAAGATGGGTCCGAAATTTGCATTTTAGGTTGTAAATGTACAGTTTAAGTCCCTTCCTTGGAAATATATTACCAGATTAGCCCTTTGTTGAATGGTTTTAACAAAATAAATCCCTAGAATTTATTTATTTTTATAAAGACCACTCCATACCTAATAATTAATATCAGAACTACCCTTTAGGTTATTTAAGTAATATAAATAAACCCGATGATTCATTTTAAGGAAACGGGACATCACGAAATGATTTTCATGACAAGTTTCACCCTCGAGCCTCGTTCACACTTCAAGGGTGAGTGTTTACGGCCCCTTTTTTATATTTTTACGCTTTGGGGAAGAATACATGTGCTATATATATTTATTGATCTTCAAAAACACTTACTGATTTCAAAAGTAGTTTATAAATATTATTTCGTTAAATAATATTTTATTTACAAATACAGTTGTTAGATTTATCCAATTGGGAGTCTGTTGGATAAGGTGTCTAAGTCCATAACCTATTTGGTATATACTTGACCCGACCCGTCATGGTCCATTTCGGTTGCACTTCACCCAAACTATTTATAGATAATTTTATGAGAATTGTATACTTACGATTTATTAATATATTATAAGTTATAATATATTAATACAAAGTAATGCTATTTAATTAGTTTTAATCTTGAATTAATTATGAATTAATTTAGTGATTAAAAGGAAGACTAATTAAATCATGGGCTATTATATTTATATGGTGTGGGCCAATACTCATTTGTTAATGGGCTAAGCTTATATGGAAGTCCATGGATGATCCATGGAGCTTTTAACCCATGGATCATTGGAACGGAAAAGACATGGATTATTAGGGTTTCACCCTAACCATGCACAATATATAAACAAGCTCATGTTGCATGAAATAGCACCCTAGTGTGTGTGTGTGTGTCTAAGGTGTGGCCGATTTCTGAGAGTGTGTATACTCTCTCATAAAGTTTTCAAGTTTGTGGTGATTTTTTATTTCCATTTGAGGCATTCACATTATTGGTGCTTGGCTCTCAAACTCCAAGGAATCAACACTCATCAAAAGGTATGTAATTCATATAGTTCCTTTTATGTTTATAAGTTCCCCATGCCATGCTAGATAAGTTATAAACCTTGGAAAACAAATTTTGCATGTATTTAGACAAACACAGATCCAAGGTTTATTAGGGTTGCATGAACAATTAGGAAGTGTTAGAATGCTCAAAGCCCATCAGTGGTGTCAAAGCCTAGGATTGTTTGTTTGATACTTGATTAAAAATAGTGAAAAAAAGTCGATTTTTTGATGTCTGCCTGCGGGACTCGCCGAGTTCATGTGTAAATTCATCCTACTTGCCGAGTAGGTTCGTGCACTCGACGAGTAGGAGCCTCGGAATGCAGATTTTCGACTTTTGTTGCTGGAAATGGACTAGAAACATTACCCTAAACTGTTTTGGTACTTGAAAACTAGTTTTAGTTGGTGTAATGGTTGTTCTAATCCATTTACAATAGCATATATCAAAATTTCATGGCTTGTACAAACAAGATTTTACCTTTTCGTTTGATAGTGAATGTGGTTGTATTAATGCTTTCTTTAATAATGTGTTTTATTTTAAAGCATTACTTTGTGATGGTGTGTATGAAGTTGTGTCGGTTGTAGACAACCTAGGATATAATGTATTGTATATTGATTCTTCTTCAAGCTTAGAGAAAGCATCATTGTGGCATTGTCTTCATGGACATGTAAACAAGAAACGCATAGGCCAACTCCAAAAGAATGGAGTCTTGCAATCATTCGACCTTAAATCAGATGATAGTTGTGAATCTTGTCTACTTGGAAAAATGACAAAATCACCCTTCACTGGTACTTGTGAAAGGTGTGAGGGTTTGTTAGACCTAATACATACTGATGTATGTGGACCATTCCAGACCACCACAAGGGATGCTAATCAGTATTATGTGACTTTTATTGATGATTTTAGTAGATATGGTTATGTCTACTTGGTCAAACATAATTTAGACACCGCTGAAAGGTTTTAAGAATTCAAACAGGAAGTAGAAAATCAATTGGGCAGGAACATTAAGATGCTTCGATCCGATCGAGGTGGTGAGTATCTTAGTACCGAGTTCCTTGACTATCTTAAGGAGTGTGGGATTATCTCACAATTGACTCCTCCCAGGATACCATAGCTAAATTGTGTAGCTGAGAGCCGTAATCGAACTTTGTTAGACATGTTTCCCTCTATGATGAGTCGAGCTTCGCTACCAATCTCTTTTTGGGGGTATGCCTTAGAGACTGCCACCCATATCCTTAATCTAGTCCGTACAAATAAGGTTACCAAAACACCTCATGAGATGTGGACTGGGAAGGTTCCCAATTTAGACCACATCAAGATTTGGGGTTGCGAGGCTTTCGTGAGGCGTGAGACTGATGATAGGCTCGAACCCGAAACTGAAAGGTGTATTTTCATCGGCTACCCACAGAAATCCTTCGGTTACCTCTTCTACGGACCTAGTGAGAATGTGGTCTTTGTAGCAAGAAGAAGGGTCTTTCGTGAGAGAGAGTTTATGAGCCAAAGAGATAGTGGGAGGCAAATTGATCTTGAAGAAATTCAAGAATCAATTCGTGAAGGAACCTCAGACACAAGCAATCAACCTGAGGAGGAAACTCCTGTTGAGCCAACTAACGAGTCTGTACCTCCGAGGCGTTCCACACGGGTTAGGAACACACCTGAGTTTTATTATGGTTTTCATATTACTACCGAAGGTGATACATTTATCAGCGACAGTACACTAGTAAATTTTGATGAACCTAGCAGTGTTAAGGAAGCCATGGTAGGCCCGAAGTCAGCTAAATGGAAAGAGGCTATGGACAGCGAGATAAGTCCATGTATGACAATCAAGTTTGGAACTTGGTTGGCAATGTACCAGGCCTTAAAATTGTCAGGTGCAAATGGATCTTCAAGAAGAAGACCGACATGGAAGGAAAAGTGCACACTTATAAGGCTCGACTAGTTGCGAAGGGTTTTACTCAAACTCAGGGTATTGATTACGATGAAACCTTCTCACCGGTATCAAATATTAAGTCTATTAGGGTTATGCTAGCCATTGTTGCATTTCATGATTATGAAATATGGCAAATGGATGTCAAAATTGCTTTTATTAATGGAAAGTTGGCTGAGGATGTGTACATGAATCAGCCAAAGGGTTTTGTCAGTGCAGAATACCCTAATAGAGTGTGCAATCTTTTTTTGATGAGAAGGTCAAAGAGTTTGGCTTCTCGAGAAGTGAAGATGAGTCTTGCATGTATGTCAGAGCTAGTGGGAGTATAGTTAGCTTCTTAGTACTGTATGTAGATGACATACTACTTATAGGAAATGACATCCCAACCTTGCAGGAGGTTAAGTGCTGGCTTGGGAAGTGTTTTGCTATGAAGGACCTAGGGGAAGCTGCCTATATCCTAGGGATAAGGATATTAAGAGAAAGGAGTTAAAGACTAATTGGGCTTAGTCAGAGTACCTACTTGGATAAGGTGTTGAAAAGGTTCAACATGCAGAATTCCAAGAATGGAGATTTACCGATCCAAAGCAATGCCAAAGTGAGTAAGACTCAGAGTCCGAGTACAGAGGCCGAGATAGCAGAGATGAGTCGATTACCGTGTGCTTCTGTTGTGGGCTCGATCATGTATGCTATGACTTGTACCCGCCCTGATGTGGCCTTCGCTTTGAGCATGGTCAGCAGATATCAGGGAAACCCTGGCAAGGCTCATTGGACCGCGGTAAAGAACATTCTCAAGTACTTGCGGAGGACTAAGGATTGGATCCTTACCCTTGGTGGGAGCGATGACTTGAGAGTATTAGGTTATAGTGATGCTAGTTTTCAGACTGGTAAGGATAACTTCCGCTCTCAGACGGGCTGGGTCCTTACCGTAAATGGAAGGGCAATCTCTTGGAAGAGTTCCAAGCAAGAGACGGTGGCTGATTCGACTTGTGAATCAGAGTATATAGCAGCGAGTGAAGCAACGAAGGAGGCGATATGGCTGAAGAACTTCATCGGAGACCTTGGAGTTGTACCAGCTATTAAGGAGCCTATGGAGATTTTTTGTGACATATATAGTGCGGTTGCCTTAGCCAAGGATCCGAGAGATCATGGCAGATCGCGACACATTGACAGAAAATATCACTTCATAAGACACAAAATAGAATAAGGACGCCTCGTGGCAAAAAGGGTATTGTCAGATGAGAACCCTGCAGATCCCTTACGAAGGGACTGACGAGGGTTAAGCATTTGCAGCATGCGAGGCGCATCGGGCTGAGGGGGGCCATTAGTTTTACAGATTAGATAGCCCTTTCTGAAACTTGTAAAATGTAATCGACGTTTGATGATGAATAAAATTTGTGATTTATTGATGAGTAAACTGTTACTATCATTGTCAATTATTTACTATTGTTTCAGTTTTGCATATTTTGACTTCCAGAATAATTAATTTATTCAAACCTCCACAATCGGTCATACGTCGGAAGTAGGTATGAATCAAAATTGTCATGAATTGGGTTTGTAGATGGCTAAAGGTGTTTAGACATAGAAACGGTTGCTACAATGTTCATGAGTGCTCATAAGTTAGGAGTCTTGGAATAAACCCACGCTCACTGGTATCACTTCATGGAATTTATCTCGAGTGATCGTGAGATGATAATATCATATAAGTCTTCAAACCTAGAGATATGCGTTGTTACATATGAGTTGGCTGTGCATTGATTGCACGTAAACGCATCAGTAACTTGATGTTATAAAATGTGGCTTTGTGTACAATTCAACAAGTAGTAGAACAAGCATATGAGTCGAAGTTTATCTGTTCCTTCTAGAAATCGAAGCGATATCTGGGCCCCTTGATGATTTTGTGTTGATCCATGTACCGGGCCCGGTCTGAACTAAATTGATGTGTTTAGTTAAGTTCTTTGTCAAACAAATCGGAAATCGAGAAACAACTGCCAGACAATAAGTAAGACATTGTTCCATGAATTTGTCCGACTGATATCATGAGAATAGAGGACTATATGATCACTTATCTAAAATGGCGCTTCATAGTTCAACAGAGTTTTCGAGAGCTACGATTGTCGGTTGGTTCTTGAATTAATATAGGCAAATACAGTTATTAGAATTATCCAAGTGAGAGTCTATTGGATAAGGTGTCTATGTCCATAACTTATTTCGTATATACTTGACCCGACCCGGCATGGTCCATTTGGGTTGCACTTCACCCAAACTATTTATGGATAATTTTATGAGAATTGTATACTTACGATTGATTAATATATTATAAGTTATAATATATTAATATAAAGTCATGTTATTTAATTAGTTTTAATCTAGAATTAATTATGAATTAATTTAGTGATTAAAAGGAAGACTAATTAAATCATGGGCTATTATATTTATATGGTGTGCGCTAATACTCATTTGTTAATGGGCTAAGCTTATATAGAAGTCTATGATCCATGGAGCTTTTAACCCATGGATCCTTGGAAAGGAAAAGACATGGGTTGTTAGGGTTTAACACTAACCATGCACACTATATAAACAAGCTCATGTTGCATGAAATAGCACCCTAGTGTGTGTGTAAGGTGTGGCCGATTTCTAAGAGTGTATACTCTCTCATAAAGTTTTCAATTTTGTGGTGATTTGTGATTTCCATTTGAGGCATTCAAATTATTGGTGCTTGGCTCCTCAAACTCCAAGGAATCAACACTCATCAAAAGGTATGTAATTCATCTAGTTCCTTTTATGTTTAAAAGTTCCCCATGCCATGGTAGATAAGTTATAAACCTTGGAAAACAAATTTTGCATGTATTTAGACAAACATAGATCCAAGGTTTATTAGGGTTGCATGTAAACTTAGGAAGTGTTAGACTGCTCAAAACCCATCAGTGGTATCAGAGCCTAGGCTTGTTTGTTTGATACTTGATGCAAAATAGTGAAAAAAAAGTCGATTTTTTGCTGTCTGCCTGCAGGACTCACTGAGTTCATGTGTAAACTCATCCTACTCGCCGAGTAGGTTCGTGCACTCGACGAGTAGGAGCCTCAAAATGCAGATTTTCAACTTTTGCTGCTGGAAATGGACTAGAAACATTACCCTAAACTGTTTTGGTACTTGAAAACTTGTTTTAGTTGGTGTAATGGTTGTTCTAATCCATTTACAATAGCATATATCAAAATTTCATGCTTTGTATGTGTTCATATAATCCTTGAAACTTTGATGATCATGTTCATGTTCTTATGAATTTAGAAGATGATAGGCATTATTTGCTGAATTGTTTAGGATTAATTCTTGATCGTTTATGTGTTTTAATGGAGACCATAATTTGTCCTCAAGTTATGGATATCCAAAGGTCACTTCTTTTAAACACACATTTAAACACATCAGTTGCATAAAAATGAAGAGTCTTCACTTTTATGAACCTTTAATTCATAAGTTATGAAATGAAAAGTTTTGGATAGTTACAAAACTTGCCCTCAAGTTTTGGAATTTGTAAAGTTTCACACACTTTAATAAACTTTGATTCCAACCCTTAGAGTTTTAATAGTTAAAATTCAACACTTATACTATTTATAACATTAATGGTTAATTATTATATATATGTATAAGAATAAGTCATTCTACTGTTAGTAGGCCTCATTCACGAAGCCGGTCTATAAGGGGGTATAAGGTTGTTGCCTATAAAATGGCAGCTTAATGGGTGTCCACTCTCACCCACCGCTTCCTTGATCAGTGGAGGGTCGTTAGCCGAACGGGTAGGACACTGACTTTAAATCCTCATTAAAAGTATAATGATTATTATAAAGTAACTAAATATTTTAATTCCTAATCTTAGTTACTATAGGAAAAACATGAACATGGTGCTAGTCCATGGAATTAACACTTTGTACCTTACCAAGTTGTTGGTGGAGCGTGTGTGGTTAACCGGCACACTAACTTGGACTAGTAAGGATCACGAAGGGTGACTTAATGTTTGTCATAGATCAATGGAGTGTGTGTGGTTAACCGGCACATTGATTAGGTGATAATATTAAGGGTACCAAGTGAATTAGTATGGTTATTCACACCTTGTTTTGTGATCCTCAACATCCCAGTCACAAAACTTGAAGTGCATAATCGAGGTTGAAACATGCCATTGAAAAGTTCAATGAATCTCAAAAGAATATAGGAATTTCAAATCCAATTAAAACCAAATAATTCATTTCGTTTTTCATGGTGGAAATTGGTGAATCGTCATTCACCTACCTTTAAAATATGTTATTACTTAGATTACAGCATCCCTCTTCTAAGTATAATATATTGTGATTGGATCCTAGCCTTAATATCACATTTGGGTGTCTTATTAAGGACTCTATATATCTAATCTAAACTTGCTTTCTTCTTTAAGATGTCTTCCAACACCAATGCTTCGGGCTCTAACCCGATTGGCTCTTTCTCTCTCATGAATCTTTGTGGGAGAGTCATCTTTGATGGTTCCAACTTCATGGGTTGGATCAGGAACATCAGGATGTTTACTCGTTATGAGGACAAGGAATATGTCCTCGATAAGGAGTTAAAGGAGCTTGATGAGCCCCCTGCAACTCCTGAATAGATCGCTGAATTCTGGACACATGAGAGAGATGCTACTAAGGTAGCATGCATCATGATGGCCACGATGACAGCCGAGCTCCAAAATTCCTATGAGGACTTCTACCTTTTTGAGATGCACCAAGACCTAATGGAAAGGTACCATCAGAGTGCTCGTCAGGAGCGGTATGAAATAATCTCCTCCATGATAACAACCCGCATGAAGGATGGTGAATCCATCACAGGCCACATGCAAAAGATGCAAAGGTATGTGGACCATTTGCTCAAGCTGAATGTGAACTTCCCTGAGGAGTTGGCAATTGACATCATTTTGCACTCCTTACCTTCTTGTTATGACCAATTTCGTATGACATATCATATGAACAAGGAGGAAGTTACTCTTAGCAAACTTCAAGGACTCTTGAATACCACTAAAACTGGTCTTAAGGGCAAGGCGGTTGTTACCTCTACTACTCCTACTCCAACATCTACCCCTGTTTTGGCTATCGGACAAGGCAAAGGGAAAAAGAGGAAGTCCCCTTCGAAGGGTACCAAGGGAAAGTCTCTTGAAGGCTCCTCATCAAGGACCAAGAGCGGTTCTTTCACTCCTTCTGCCATTCCCAAGGATGCTGATTGCTACTATTGCCAGGACAAAGGGCACTGGAAGCGAAAACGCCCTAAGTAGTTGCAGGATCTAAAGGATGGGAAAGTGAAACCCACCCACGCAGGTATTTACCCAATATTGTCTAATAACTCACCACATTCTAACTCTTGGGTGCTTGATACAGGATGTGGTATTCACATATGTTCAAATTTGCAGGGCCTAAGAAGAAGTGGGGATGTGGAGCACGGAAAGACAAACTTGATCATAGGGAATAGGAAGGCTTCACCTGTTTCCAAGATTGGAATTTATACTTTGTTGTTGAATAATGGGTTAAAATTAGATTTGAATAAATGTGTGTACTCATCTGAAATGGCAAGAAATATTATTTCTTTTCATGGCTTGTACAAACAAGGTTTTACCTTTTCGTTTGATAATGAATGTGGTGCTATTAATGCTTTGTTTAATAATGTGTTTTATTTTAAAGCATTACCTTGTGATGGTGTGTATGAAGCTGTGTCGGTTGTAGACAACTTAGGAAATAATGTATTGTATATTGATTCTTCGTCTAGCCTAGATAAAGCATGATTGTGGCATTGTCGTCTTGGACATCTAAACAAGAAACGCATAGGCCAACTCCAAAAGAATGGAGTCTTGGAATCATTCGACCTTAAATCGGATGATAATTGTGAATCTTGTCTACTTGGAAAGATGACAAAATCACCCTTCACTTGTACTTAAGAAAGGGGTGAGGGTTTGTTGGACCTAATACATACTGATGTATGTGGACCATTCCAGACTGCCACAAGGGATAATAATCGGTATTATGTGACTTTTATTGATGATTTTAGTAGATATGGTTATGTCTACTTGATCAAACATAAGTCAGAAACCTTTGAAAGGTTTAAATAACTCAAACAGAAAGTAGAAAATCAATTAGGCAGGAACATTAAGATGCTTCGATCCGATCGACGTGGTGAGTATCTTAGTACCGAGTTCCTTGAGTATCTTAAGGAGTGTGGGATTGTCTCACAATTGACTCCTCCCAGGACACCACAGCTAAATGGTGTAGCTGAGAGGCGTAATCGAACTTTGTTAGACATGGGTTGCTCTATGATGAGTCAAGCTTCGCTACCAATCTCTTTTTGGGGGTATGCCTTAGAGACTGCCGCCCATATCCTTAATCTAGTCCGTATAAATAAGGTTACCAAAACACCTCATGAGATGTGGACTGGGAAGGTTCCCAATTTAGACCACATCAAGATTGGGGTTGCGAGGCTTTCGTGAGGCGTGAGACTGATGATAGGCTCGAACCCCGAACTGAAAGGTGTATTTTCATCGGCTACCCACAGAAATCCTTCGGTTACCTCTTCTACGGACCTAGTGAGAATGTGTTCTTTGTAGCAAGAAGAAGGGTCTTTCGTGAGAGAGAGTTTATGAGCCAAGGAGACAGTGGGAGGCAAATTGATCTTGAAGAAATTCAAGAATCAATTCGTGAAGGAACCTCAGACACTAGAATTCAACCTGAGGAGGAAACTCCTGTTGAGCCCGCTAACGAGTTTGTACCTCCGAGGCGTTCCACACGGGTTAGGAACACACCTGAGTTTTATTATGGTTTTGATATTACTACCGAAGGTGATACATTTATCAGCGACAGTACACTAGTAAATTTCGATGAACCTAGCAGTGTTAAGGAAGCCATGGTAGGCCCGAAGTCAGCTAAATGGAAAGAGGCTATGGACAGCGAGATAAGTCCATGTATGACAATCAAGTTTGGAACTTGGTTGGCAATGTACCAGGCCTTAAAATTGTCAGGTGCAAATGGATCTTCAAGAAGAAGACCAACATGGAAGGAAAAGTGCACACTTATAAGGCTCGACTAGTTGCGAAGGGTTTTACTCAGACTCAGGGTATTGATTACGATGAAACCTTCTCACCGGTATCAAATATTAAGTCTATTAGGGTTATGCTAGCCATTGCTGCATTTCATGATTATGAAATATGGCAAATGGATGTCAAAACCGCTTTTATTAATGGAAAGTTGGCTGAGGATGTGTACATGAATCAGCTAGAGGGTTTTGTCAGTACATAATACCCTAATAGTGTGTGCAATCTTGAGAAATCCATTTATGGATTAAAACAAGCATCTCGTAGCTGGAAATCTTTGTTTCGATGAGAAGGTCAAAGAGTTTGGCTTCTTGAGAAGTGAAGATGAGTCTTGCGTGTATGTTAGAGCTAGTGGGAGTATAGTTAGCTTCTTGGTATTGTATGTAGATGACATACTACTTATAGGAAATGACATCCCAACCTTGCAGGAGGTTAAGTCCTGGCTTGGGAAGTGCTTTGCTATGAAGGACCTAGGGGAAGCTGCCTATATCCTAGGGATAAGGATATTAAGAGAAAGGAGTAAAAGACTAATTGGGCTTAGTCAGAGTACCTACTTGGATAAGGTGTTGAAAAGGTTCAACATGCAGAATTCCAAGAAAGGAGATTTACCGATCCAAAGCAATGCCAAAATGAGTAAGACTCAGAGTCTGAGTACAGAGGCCGAGATAGCATAGATGAGTTGACTACTGTATGCTATGACTTGTACTCGCCCTGATGTGGCCTTTGTTTTATGCATGGTTAGCAGATATCAGGGGAACCCTGGCAAGGCTCATTGGTCCGCGGGAAAGAACATTCTCAAGTACCTACGGAGGACTAAGGATTGGATCCTTACCCTTGGTTGTGACAACCCGTAAATTGTTTCGTCGCTGTAACCCATTCTGTCGGTAAAACCCGTTTGTCTTTCGATTTTTCTGTTAACATTTTGGACTTGGTCATTTAATTTAAGAATTTTATTATGACCTCGTGAGTATCCAAACCTATTAGAAACACATGAAAACATCCTAATTTATTGTTTAGAAAATTTTATTTTTATTCCGTCGGGTTATAAACAATTAAATCGGGTACGACCAAAAGCCTCGGTAAACGTCAGTATCGGGTAGAATTCCACCGGGCCATAAACTCAACCCCTATATAAGGGATTGAGTGACATCATTTTGAGGCTTTTTCTCTCTCTAAAAACACTTTCTCTCACTACT
Organism: Lactuca serriola; assembly: GCF_051521515.1. Lineage (NCBI taxonomy): Eukaryota > Viridiplantae > Streptophyta > Magnoliopsida > Asterales > Asteraceae > Lactuca > Lactuca serriola. Next base: position 138,925,883 of record NC_136416.1, read on the forward strand.
CTCTCTCTAAAACTCGACTTTGGTCCAAAATCATCCAATTCAAGCCTCAAATCATTAAGGTAACTATCCTAACTCATAGATTAGCATCTTTAGCCTTCAAATTCGGGTGTAAACCACCCAAATGCACCAAAGACATGTGTTTACGGTTGGGGACACCTCCCAAAACCGTGAACACCTCTAAAGAGGGTTTTGAAGCCCCAAAACCCCTCCAAATCACTTCTAGTGCTTAGTTAAGACCTTTGGACTTGCAGGAATGGACTTAGAGCACCAAAATCTTACCATTTAGAGGGTAAACTTGAATTTTACGGTCCAAGAACATGCTTGGACCGTAAACCCTCATTCATGGTCTATAAACATCATTTAAGGTGTTAGTTTGCCCCTAAACACCTCCAACAAGCTTCCATGAGAGTATAGAACCTTATAATCCTTCAAGAGATGCACCAAAACACACTTAAATGGGTCAAACTTGAGTTTACGGCCCAAGAACATTCTTGGACCGTAAAGACCTCTTCTTAGACCTTAAACTCCTCCAATGGGTGTTAAAGTACCCTTAACACCTTGTATGGCTTAGAAATGGGTCTAGAACTTAGCACGCTTAACCTTCAACCACCAAATTACATGAATCATGGAGAAACATGAGTTTACTGTCGTAAACTCATGTGTTTAAGGTAGTAAACTCCCCAAGAACATCTTCATAGACCGTACACTACTTTTCCAAGGTCAATTCAAGTCCCAATCACTTCCTAAGCCATGGAATCAACCCTAGAACCTTCCTTTATGCATTGTAGTGACCTATGACCACCAAAACACCTTAAGACATGTCACATAAGAGTTTACGGCTTTAAACTCATAGTTTACAGTCGTAAACTCCTCAATTGGTTCTTAGGATGTTCAAATCTCATTCAAATGCATTGAAACCAAGCCTAGCATCACCCCTCATGAGTTATAAGGCTATTTAGCAACCAAGAACACCCCACCATGAGTTTACGGCCGTAAAATCATGGGGAGTTGGTCATTTGGGCCGAAAAATCCATAAGGAGTTTACGCTTGAAGAGCAAACTCCATATCTATGTCCTACACATCTATAGATGCTACCCGGGTCACTCCAAACACTTGAATTGAAGTGTTTTCGCGCCTAGAAGTGTTTATTCTTATTTAATTAATAGACCAAGGTCTAATTATATACAAATTATGTATCTTTTCATATTACATAGGAACCACACGCGTTATCAAGCCCCGATCACTTAGCATCCTAGACGACACGTTCCTCGCCTGGTTAGTTATACCCCTACACCTTTTTCTGTGTTTTTCAATGTTTTCAGGGGGTGGGGGGAATACAAGCAAATTATAAATGTTTTTAAAACCTAAAACTGATGTATTTCTAGAAATATCTGGCTAACTTTTAGATATCTTTACCCCTTATGTATTATGCGGAGCATAAGGGATGTTTTATTGAATATAAATACATGGATTTCAATTACAGTAAAGGAAACAATCAAAACAATCAAATTATTATGGGAATAATTTGGGATCTTCAATTCTTGTTTTACGAGTACAGATTTATGTAAAGTTAATAGATAAATTATGTCTGATTCAGTTTATCTCTGTTTAATTTAGAGTATTATGCCAGATAAGTTCATTGTATTAAACTGTTTTACTATATGATGTTTGATAACTACCGAGTATACCGTGAATAATTTAATACTAGCTTGTGAGATGTATCTTCATTAAACCCTTCGGGTTATCAGTAAATCCTCCCCGGAAGTGTAACCAGAGTCTCCTGGAGGGAGAGCGTGGAATTTGTGAATAGATCTATTCGGGACTGACAATCCCACACCTAAATTGCTAGCTACAGTTAGGCGGGCACGCCTGGGGTGACAAATTCTGGATATCGTCCGATGCCTGAAGAACATCAAGGAGGTCTCGTGGTCGTATTAGCATAGTTACCCAACTCACAATACGTATTAATATAAGTTTATTCACGGGTTTTATTTTCATATCTATCTTTGATCTATAGAATTTATATCTAGTACGGGGTAGTATTCCCATGGTCTTTATATCTAGTACAGGATAGTATTCCCATGGTGTAACAACCGGGAATTTCAGGTATCTTTATTGTTTAATTATTTTGTGTTTTGAGAGGGGACTCGGCGAGTTGGAGCTCAAACTCGCCGAGTAGGGTTGCGATTCTGGACACGGGATTCGTTTGGACTCGGCGAGTCCAGGATATGGACTCGGCGAGTCTGCGCTGTTTAATGAAGCCCTAATTTCCCGGTCCTAAGCCCTATTTAAAGGACCTTATGGCCCTCATTTGCGGCCACCTTGAACCCTAAGAGCCCCCCCATACGACTGTGAGCCCTTGTGAGTGTATTTGGAGGCCATTTGTTCACCATTTTGTGTGATATTGCAAGAAAGGAGGGAGAGGATCAAACTTGAGGAGTTGGGGAGCTTGGATCTGTTGCTAATTCTTCAAGGGAGTCTTCTTGAGGTAACTTTCAGAGCCAAACTTTGTGTTTTGTGTTGATGTGTCAAATCTAGGGTTTCTTCTTGCATTTCTTGGCTTAAATTGGAAGTATGAAAGGTTCCATGGGGATATGGAACCTAGATCTGGGCCTTAGCAGGTCCAGGAGACCCCATATGACTAGCTTTATGTCCATCCTTTTTAGTTAGAAGCTAAGGTGGTCATATTAGAGGTTGTTTCCCCAAAATAAGCCTTGTACGCATTGCATGGCAACCAAGACTGAGACTTTACGTGACAAATAAGCTTGGGAAGGCCAGATCTATGAATGGATGGAACGGATCTGACCGCAAAAGCCAGTTTTAGCTGGTGCATGGCATGGACTCGTCGAGTCTGATGAACAGACTCGACGAGTCGCTTGAAGATTGTCCTTGAGGACACCCAGTGTGTAGTCCTGACCGAGTTATGGTTGACTCAGTGAGTCAGGACGAGTTAGAGAGGGTCGACAGGTGGCCTGAGTCGAGTTGGGACTCGCCGAGTTGTTCTTGAGACTCGGCGAGTTGAGTCGGGGTGGCCCCGCGACTCTCCCAGGTGGAACTAGTCGAGTCAGGGGAAGTACTCGACGAGTAAGAAGGGAATCCTATGGGGTTGGCAGATACGTCTAGACTCGCCGAGTTGCCCTTGTGCACTCGCCGAGTCCGGTCAAGTTGACCGTTGACCAGAGTTGACCTATGTTTGACTTCTTAGGGATAGTCAAACTTAGAAGATAAAAGTGTTAATAAGAGATGTATGATGTTATAGGGAGATTGTAGCTCGGCGGATCGAGCACGAGTGACTTCGGGATTTGCTAGCTTTCGATATTTACGAGGTGAGTCTTCTCACTATACTGTACCCGGAAGGGTTTGACTGTGTGACCGAAAGGTCGGATATGATATGTGATATATGTGCTATATGTGATAAGTTAATTGTTATACGTGCTATGTATGTTATGTGGGCCGGAAGGCATTATGTTATGGGCCGGAAGGCGTGTAGTTGTTACAAATTGGTATCAGAGCCTTGGTTTGAGGGATTCGGGTGCACCTTCGGGCGTAACTGAACTCAAACCGAGGATTTGAGGAAAACTTTTAAAATAAAGGCATAAACTTTTATAAATAATTTTGTGGTAAACAAGAAAGAAGCAATGTGTACGATCAGTCAGCGCCCGAACGGTAAAGATCCCCAAAATACCTTACAATGTTATGTTAAAAGATAAGATATGATATGAATTGTTATGCATGCTAGAAGACTAGGTATTCATGATAGGACTAGAGTGGCATGATTTGTGATGCCTTAGTCTAGGAAAGTTTGCCGATATGAGATGCTTTGATAGCGTGCGGGTAGATAGTGCATAACAAAAGTAGAGTACTCACTATCCGGGGTTTGGGGAGGAAGACTTGGGATGAATGCTGATGCGGTGTGGTCGGTAGTATTGGGCCCGTACTACCGAAGACACCGGGTCAGGGGGAAACCCATGTAAGAATCCCTAGATATCGGAGACTGAGTAGGGTTGCGTTATCGAGTGCGATTATACTCGATGGAGTCTCTGATAGTTTTATGTTGTAATTCAGAGACATCATGGTTGGACGACGCCATAGACCGAGTACGAGCGGTGTGAGTGACGAGGAGATTCGTCAGATGATTCATGAGGAGGTGGCTGCAGCGATCCGCACTGAGATTCCGGAGATGTTTGGGTCTATTAAGACCACCTTGATGGAGACTTTTGATGAGCGGTATGCCGCATTGACTGAGGCTGCAGCCGCTGTAGCTACCGCAGCTGTGGCCGCTGCCAGGCCGCAGTGGGGTGACTCGTTGCTGTTTCGGGAGTTCAGCAACACGAAGCCACCTGAGTTTGATGGGACGCAGGATCCGATTGCTGCGATGAGGTGGATCGCTGATATTGAGGGATGCTTCTACACTTGTTCATGGCCGGAGCATCTGAGGGTACGGTTCGCTTTGAACCAGCTCCGTCTGGGAGCGAAGGATTGGTGGAAGTTCGTGACGGCGAACTTCACTTTGGCAGAGATTTCAGCAGTGACATGGGAGAGGTTTACCTCTATGTTCAGAGACGAGTACGTTCCCCCGGTGGAGAGGGAACGATTGGTTCCGGAGTTCTTGACCCTCAAGCAGGGTACTGATTCGGTTACGGTGATCACGTGGAAGTTTCATGAGAGGGCGATGTTCTGCCCCGAGCTGGTGTCCACAGAGCAGGCTCGGATGAGCCGGTACTTGGGTGTTTTGAGGAGGGATATCCGGGAGTTTGTGTCAAACTCCACCTATCATACCTTTGCTGAGCTTCAGGCGAATGCAAGGAAGCGCGAGATCGAGTTGGAGACCCAGGCCAGGGAGGAGGCCGAGTCTCAGCGGGTGGACCGGCGGCCGGTTCAGTCTCAGCCGGCAGCCAAGCGGACTAAGTCCGCTGATTCGAGGACGGGGGGTCCGAAGGGCCGCACTTGCGGAAAGTGCGGCAAGGGTCACAAGGGGACATGTCGATCTAGTGCTTGCTACAAGTGTGGCAAGGAGGGGCACATCGCTAGGGATTTCCCCAAGGGGTTTACGGTTTGCTTTCATTGCAACCAGACCGGCCATCGGAAGGCCGAGTGCCCTCAGCTTCTTCAGGGATCTGCACCTGCTGCCAGGGTTTCTGAGACTCGACCGGTGAAGGTCGAGGCCCCGAGGGCTCGTGGGAGAGCCTTTCAGCTGACTGCGGAGGAGGTCCGCGCTGCGCCCGATGTCGTGGCAGGTATGCTTTATTTCATGTATTTATTTTGATGTTGAGATGTTATGCTTATGTTATGTTATGCGTAGGTACTTTCCTTGTGAACTCTGTGCATGCTTTAGTGCTATTTGACTCGGGTGCGAGTCGGTCTTTTGTATCTTTGGCCTTTAGTCAGCATATCAGCGTTGGTCGTGAGCTGTTGAGTCGAACTCTAAGAGTTTCTATAAATGACGAGAGGGTGATTTGTGCCTCGGAGGTTCTCCGGGGATGTGTGTTAGAGATTTTCGGGGTCGAGTTTCCGATTGATCTGATTCCTATTGCGATGGGTGATGTCTGTGTCATTGTGGGCATGGACTGGTTGAGCCGATTCGGCGCTGTCATCGACTGTGAGCGTCAGCTGGTGACTATACGAGACCCTAGTGGGGGAGTTCTTTCGGTGTACGGCGAGGGTACCCGTTCAGGATCAGCTTTTTGTTCGGCCGCTAGGGCGAGGAAGTGTTTACAGCAGGGCTGTAAGGGTTTTGTGGCGTATGTGATGGATACGCGGGAGGCTTCCGAGAGACCGAGATCAGTTGAGGAGGTTCCAGTGGTGCGTGAGTTTCCAGATGTTTTTCCCGAGGAGCTGCCGGGAGTACCTCCTGTGAGGCAAGTGGAGTTTGGTATTGATCTGGTTCCGGGGGCCGCGCCTATCGCTAAGGTGCCTTATCGTCTTGCACCTCCAGAGATGCAAGAGTTGTCCTTGCAGCTTCAAGAGTTGCTGGGGAAGGGATTCATTCGGCCGAGCAGCTCGTCGTGGGGAACACCTATTCTGTTCGTCAAGAAGAAGGATGGTTCACACTGTATGTGCATTGATTACCGGGAGTTGAACAAGTTGACGGTCAAGAACCGTTACCCGTTACCGAGGATCGACGATTTATTCGATCAGTTGCAGGGAGCATCTTGGTTTTCCAAGATCGATCTGAGGTCGGGGTATCATCAGGTGAGGGTACGGGATGAGGACGTCCAGAAGACAGCGTTTAGGACGCGATATGGGCATTATGAGTTTGTGGTGATGCCTTTTGGGCTCACCAATGCCCCGGCTGTGTTCATGGATCTCATGAACAGGGTATGCAGGCCGATGCTGGATCGGTCGGTGATTGTATTCATCGATGATATTCTGGTGTATTTGAGATCTAGAGAGCAGCATGAGGAGCATTTGAGGGAGGTCCTTGGGGTGTTGAGATCGGAGAAGCTTTATGCAAAGTTCTCCAAGTGTGATTTCTGGTTGCGGGAGGTCCAGTTCCTAGGACACCTCGTTAACCAGGAAGGGATTCTGGTCGATCCGGCCAAGGTTGAGGCGGTGATGAGTTGGGAAGTGCCGAAGTCACCATCTGAGATCAGGAGTTTCCTTGGGTTGGCAGGGTATTATCGGAGATTTATCAAGGATTTCTCCAAGATCGCAGTGCCGCTCACCAGATTGACCCGGAAGGGTGTTGCATTCTCATGGGGTCCCGAGCAGCAGACCTCCTTTGAGACACTTCGCCAAAGGTTGTGCGAAGCCCCGGTATTAGCTCTCCTGGAAGGGATGGAGGATTTTGTAGTATATTGTGATGCATCGATTTTGGGGCTGGGTGCGGTGTTGATGTAGAGGGGTCATGTGATAGCATATGCATCGAGGCAGCTGAAGCCTCATGAGACGAGATATCCCACTCATGATTTAGAGTTGGGGGCAGTAGTGTTCGCTCTCAAGATTTGGCGTCACTACTTGTATGGGGTTTGATGTACGATATACACGGACCATAAGAGTTTGAAGTACTTGATGGATCAGCCCAACCTAAATATGCGTCAGAGGAGGTGGTTGGATGTGGTCAAGGATTATGATTGTGAGATCCTGTACCACCCAGGCAAGGCTAATGTGGTAGCCGATGCGTTGAGCCACAGGGCGGAGAGTACTCCACCGCGAGATGTATGTTTGAGATTGACCGTGATAGCTCCAGTGTTGGATGCCATTCGTGGGGCACAAGCTGAGGCTGTGCGACCGGAGATGCAGAAGAGAGAGCAGGTCGTCGGTTTGGTTTCAGAGTTCGTTACGGATGGACGAGGGCTTATGACGTTTCAGGGTCGGATTTGGGTACCGTTCATGGGTGGTACGCGTATTACTTTGGTGGAAGAGGCTCATCGGTCGAAGTTTTCGATCCATTCGGGGGCTACGAAGATGTATTTGGATTTGAGGAAAGAGTATTGGTGGCCCTGTATGAAGAGGGACATCGCATGGTTCGTTGAGAGGTGCTTGACCTGCCGCAGGGTTAAGGCCGAGCACCAGAGACCGCATGGCAAGTTGCAGCCATTGGAGGTTCCCGAATGGAAGTGGGAACAGATCACTATGGATTTCATCACCAAATTGTCGAGGACTGCCAGAGGAGTTGATGCAATTTGGGTGATTGTGGATAGGTTGACGAAGAGCGCTCACTTCCTTACCATCAGTGAGAGTTCTTCAGCGGAGAAGTTGGCGGAGATATATGTGAGGGAAGTGGTATCTCGGCATGGGGTGCCGATCTCGATTGTTGCAGACCGTGATGTGCGCTTCACTTCCAGATTCTGGAAGAAATTTCATGAGGAGTTGGGTACTAGATTGCATTTTAGTACCGCATATCATCCCCAGACAGACGGTCAAAGTGAGCGGACGATTCAGACGCTTGAGGACATGCCTAGAGCATGTGTGTTGGATTTCGGGGGTAGCTGGGATGCGTATTTACCCTTGGCAGAGTTTTCCTACAACAACAGCCATCATTCAAGCATTGGTATGCCACCCTTTGAGCTGTTGTATGGTAGGAGGTGTCGGACCCCTATTTGCTGGGGAGAGGTTGGGCAGAGAGTGATGGGCAATATAGAGATCATGCTTCAGACGACATAGCAGATTCAGCAGGTCAGACAGAGGTTGTTGACCGCCTAGAGCCGACAGAAGAGTTATGCAGACAGACGCCGGTCCGAGCTTGAGTTTCAGGTCGGCGACTTCGTTCTCCTGAAGGTCTCTCCTTGGAAAGGAGTGATTCGATTCAGGAAGAGGGGCAAGTTGGGGCCCCGGTATGTTGGGCCATTTCGTGTGATTGCAAGGGTAGGCCGGGTAGCCTATCGTTTGGAGTTGCCAGCAGAGTTGGGGCAGATCCACGACACTTTTCACGTGTCGCAATTGAGGAAGTGTTTAGCCGATGAGTCGGCAGTGGTTCCATTAGAGGATATTCAGGTGGATGCGAGTCTGAATTATGCTGAGAGGCCTGTGGCCATCAGGGATTGGAAGATCAAGGTTCTGAGGAACAAGGAGGTACCTCTGGTGTTGGTTCAGTGGCAACACCGGAAGGGATCGGAGCTGACCTGGGAGCCGGAGCGCGAGATGTGCGAGCAGCATCCGGAGCTATTTTCAGAGCGAGACTTCGAGGGCGAAGTCTAGTTCTAGTGGGGGAGAATTGTAACAGCCCGGAATTTCAGGTATCTTTATTGTTTAATTATTTTGTGTTTTGAGAGGGGACTCGGTGAGTTGGAGCTCAGACTCGCCGAGTAGGGTCGCGATTCTGGACACGGGATTCGTTTGGCCTCGGCGCGTCCAGGATATGGACTCGGCGAGTCTGCGCTGTTTAATGAAGCCCTAATTTCCCGGTCCTAAGCCCTATTTAAAGGACCTTATGGCCCTCATTTGCGGCCACCTTGAACCCTAAGAGCCCCCCATACGACTGTGAGCCCTTGTGAGTGTATTTGGAGGCCATTTGTTCACCATTTTGTGTGATATTGCAAGAAAGGAGGGAGAGGATCAAACTTGAGGAGTTGGGGAGCTTGGATCTATTGCTAATTCTTCAAGGGAGTCTTCTTGAGGTAACTTTCAGAGCCAAACTTCGTGTTTTGTGTTGATGTGTCAAATCTAGGGTTTCTTCTTGCATTTCTTGGCTTAAATTGGAAGTATGAAAGGTTCCATGGAGATATGGAACCTAGATCTGGGCCTTAGCAGGTCCAGGAGACCCCATATGACTAGCTTTATGTCCATCCTTTTTAGTTAGAAGCTAAGGTGGTCATATTAGAGGTTGTTTCCCCAAAATAAGCCTTGTACGCATTGCATGGCAACCAAGACTGAGACTTTACGTGACAAATAAGCTTGGGAAGGCCAGATCTATGAATGGATGGAACGGATCTGACCGCAAAAGCCAGTTTTAGCTGGTGCATGGCATGGACTCGCCGAGTCTGATGAACAGACTCGACGAGTCGCTTGAAGATTGTCCTTGAGGACACCCAGTGTGTAGTCCTGACCGAGTTATGGTTGACTCAGTGAGTCAGGACGAGTTAGAGAGGGTCGACAGGTGGCCTGAGTCGAGTTGGGACTCGCCGAGTTGTTCTTGAGACTCGGCGAGTTGAGTCGGGGTGGCCCCGCGACTCTCCCAGGTGGAACTAGTCGAGTCAGGGGAAGTACTCGACGAGTAAGAAGGGAATCCTATGGGGTTGGCAGATACGTCTAGACTCGCCGAGTTGCCCTTGTGCACTCGCCGAGTCCGGTCAAGTTGACCGTTGACCAGAGTTGACCTATGTTTGACTTCTTAGGGATAGTCAAACTTAGAAGATAAAAGTGTTAATAAGAGATGTATGATGTTATAGGGAGATTGTAGCTCGGCGGATCGAGCACGAGTGACTTCGGGATTTGCTAGCTTTCGATATTTACGAGGTGAGTCTTCTCACTATACTGTACCCGGAAGGGTTTGACTGTGTGACCGGAAGGTCGGATATGATATGTGATATATGTGCTATATGTGATAAGTTAATTGTTATACGTGCTATGTATGTTATGTGGGCCGGAAGGCATTATGTTATGGGTCGGAAGGCGTGTAATGTGGACCGTAAGGTTGGCGTGGGTAGGACCGGAAGGTTTACCCAGCAGGGACGGAAGTCCCCTGAGACACATGGACCGGAAGGTCAGGGCCTGGAAAGGCGTATGTGCGTAAGTTGTATTTTGGGGAACTCACTAAGCAATTATGCTTACAGTTGTTGTGTATGTATTTCAGGTACTAGCGAGGACCGTGGGAAGGCGCCAGCGTGATCTGTACACACTGATAGATGTTTTGTGATCTTGGGATTCATACGATTTGTATTCTGTTATGACACATGGAATGTTTATGCCTTGTTTTGAATGAAAATACTTTATTTTGAAATGAAAAATTTGTTTGAAAAATTACGTTGTTACACATGGGTTTATATCTAGTACGGCACGGTAATCCCATGGCTTTCAATCTATAGTCTTTGTGTATTAAAACTATCTTATATCTAGTGCGAGATGGTATTCCCATGGTTTTATATCTAGTACGGGACGGTAATCCCATGGATTTCAATCTATAGTCTTTGTGTATTAAAACTATCTTATATCTAGTGCGGGATGGTATTCCCATGGTTTTTATATCTAGTACGGGACGGTAATCCCATGGCTTTCAATCTAGAGTTTTTGTGTATTAAAACTATCTTATATCTAGTATGGGATGGTATTCCCATGGTTTTCAATCAATATTTTTATGTATTAAAAATATCTACTGTTGTACTGGATGGTATTCCCAGTGGTTTTCAATATATAGTTTTATGTATTAAACTACACACTGTTCTATTTAACGGAAATTCGGATCATTAAACTGTCTTTATAAGAAAATATGGGATTTTCTTGGATAACAACTTTTCAGAAAACTAAAGGAAACATGTTCATTTTCAGAAAACAAAACACTTATGAACTCACCAACTTTATGCTAATTTTTAAACTGCTTGTATTCTCAGGTTCTCCTTAGACAGGTATCTAGTGTTCTTTTGCAGAAGACGTAGCATATAGAAGTTACGTCTTACTTTTGTTTAATGTTATGTATCTACAAAACTTGTATTACTGTACTTTCAAAAAAATGTAATGAATCTATGTAATGTAATGTTTTGTGTTTACTATGCTTACTATGTACATTGGTTGCGATACTTCATGACGTCCTCCGCCTCGGAACGTTTCCGCCTTCGGTTTTGGGGTGTGACAGATTGGTATCAGAGCCCTTGTTTATAGTGAACTAGTATACCAAACCTTACATGGTATAAGACTATAAACACTAAAGGGCCTAAGTGCTCTGAAGTAAAAGTATACTTTAAAATATAAGTATTTTCAAAAGTATACCTAACCGTCAAAATCCGTAACTACAAGTAGAACAAAACATAAGTAAATGGGTCTGGTACGCTGCGGTTAAACCTGGGCAGTTATGTAGTTATGTCTAGGATCAATATATAGCCTGGCCAACTATACTCATTTGAGACACGGCCAACATGTGCTTGGGAGTGACTGTGGTATGCGGCATGCCTAAAACTTACCCAATACCTAAACAACGAACCGTCGTCACAGCGAAACATAACATACTATGGGAGTATTTTAGCCAAAGCCAAATATGTTTTAGAAATTCATTCCGCGTATTGCTACTCGTTCCTTCTTTAGCAATAGTTTATCTGCTTTGATAACTCTTTCCTGCTTATCGCTTATGAAATCCTATATCTGTCATAATGAGATAGCCCTTGTTTCATATCTCATATTTCAATTTAGAGGACTTACCATCCTCTCTTTCCTAATCATTTTAGATCATCATGCCTCCAAAGAAAGGACCCAACTCTAGGAACGACAACCCTCTGCCACCACCACCTCCTCCTTAATTTGATTCTGTGATGTTTCAGATAGCTGTTACTGCCGTAATGACGGCTACAATGACGCTATTGTACCCTAGCAGGTTCAGTGGACCAGGAAGTAACACCTACCCCCAAAACCACGAAGATAATCAGGAGCGACAAAATGAGCGTAAGGAAAGTAAAAAGGTTATCTGGAAAAAGCAAAAGGGTCAGAGTACACAAGGACCCTCCAAGAGGCATGAATCTGCGGCAGTTCAAGCTGCCACTACTCCTGTTGCTGTGTCTACAGCTCAAGCACCTACCACTAGGTATGCGGGTAACCTCCCTTGGTGCAATAAGTGCAGTTATCATCATCTCGCTTCCAACCCATCCAAAGAGAAGTTTTGCAAAAACTGTGGCCAAGAGGGTCACCTCGCGCGAAGTTGCAGAACACCAACCCAATCGACTAGTCAAGCTTTCGGAACAGGTATCATTCAGGCCTGCTTTGGTTGCGGCAAAGTCGGGCATTATAAGAAAAATTGCCCCAAAGCAGCAACAACTAGCAATGCTGAAATAGCTCTGGCTAAAAAGCCGGAGGAGGCAGTCGCCAATCCCTTACGTCGTCGCGGGTACGTTTCTTCTTGACAATTCTTGTACTCGTAATCTTTTCAAATCTAGTATTAAAGAAGTTCTTAGTATACAATCATTCAAACGTCTTCTTAAACACAGTCCTCATCCAGTAACCGAACCATTTACCATCGAGATAGCTAACGGTGAGAAAGAATACGTCGACGATAGATTCATAGGCTGTACCCTTACCCTGAATGATAACTCCTTTCCATCGACCTAATGCCAATTTCCATAGAGAGCTTTCATGTTATCATAGGCATAGATTGGTTGAGTTACAATCATGAAGATTTCCTTTGTTACGAAAAAAGCCATCCGTTTTAATCTTCCCTCTGGTCAGACTCTCATAAATCTACGGCAATAAACTTAGTTTCAGCCTTTGTATCATTTCGTACATCAAAGCTCAAAAGGCTTCCCCAAAAGGAGTGCCATAAATTCCAAGCCTATGTGACCATCTAGAAACAGGAAGCTGCATCCCCGAAGTCTGCAACATTCCTAGTGTCTTTTCCGAAGAGCTTCCAGGAATTCCTCCCGAGCGTCGAGTCGAGTATCGCATCGACCTAATCCATGGAGCTACCCTTGTAGCCTAGCTCCCATATCGATTAGCGCCAGCAGTAATGCAAGAGTTATCTAATCAGTTCAATGAGCTACTCAGCAAATGATTCATCAGACCAAGTTCCTCACCCTGGGGAGCCTTGGTATTGTTGTGAAGTAGAAAGATGAATCCTTTCGGATGTATATAGACTACTACGAGTTGAACGAGTTGACCGTAAAAAACCGATATCCTCTTCCTCGAATAGATTACCTTTTCAACCAAATTTCAGGGAGCCAATTATTTCTCGAAGATAGACCTCAGATCAGGGTACCATCAGCTTCGAGTTCGCGAGAATGATGTTTCCAAGACAACATTCAGGACTCGATATGGACACTACGAGTTCGTAGTAATACCCTTCGACCTAATCATTTTCCTTGGTCATGTGATAAGCAAGGAAGGCATACATGTGGACCCATCCAAAATTTAAGACGATAGAGAATTGGTCAGCACCGAAGACACCCACAGAAATCTGTCAATTCTTGGGTCTAGCTGGCTACTATCGCAGGTTCATCCAGAATTCTTCCAGAATCACCAAACCCCAACCACTTTGACACAGAAAGACTTAAACATGAGGCAACGGTGCTGGGTAGAGATGCTCAGTGCTATGAGTGTGAAATCCGCTACCATCCCGGCAAGGCCAATGTAGTAGCAGATACCCTGAGACGAAAAGAAGAGTTCAAGCCACAAGATGGAAAGACTCACACGAACCTACATTCAAGAGATAGTCCGACTGCATGGTGTACCTGCATCCATTATCTCCGAACGAGATAGCCGGTTTACCTTAAGTTTTGACAATCCGTTCAGAAAGCTCTCAGAACTAAGTTGGACTTGGGAACGACATATCATCTTCAGACTATCGGACAGAGTAAGAGAATTACCCAGACCCAAGAAGACATACTAAGGACATGTGTCATTGATTTTGGAAAATCGTGGAACAACCATTTAACCTTGATTGAATCATCATAGACCTGCATTAAGACTACCTTGTACGAAGCCCTCTATGGTCGCAAGTACAAGATCCCTTCTGTGCTGGACCGAGATAGAGGACGCGCAGCTAGTCAAGAGACCATTTCCCTGACAGTGCCTTCTCTGGTACTTAAAAATCACCCGTGAAACCGCCAAGAAAATCATCCAGATCCGAGATCGACTGAGAAGCTTCACGAGACAGGCAGAAGTGTACTTCATCTATGTTATCTTCATTTTCACCATCAATACAAGACCCATGTTCATCAACATCATTATCATCATCATCAAGCCACCCATCAACACCAACCCCAATATGATCCACATAAACCGAAATTATACCATCTGTTCCATAAACATCAAAAATAAAAGCAACATATTCCACATCATTTGAAATGGGATTAAGCCCTTCTATTAAGGAATTGCCTGGTTCACAGTAGTAAAACTTTTTACACTCTTCATGCATGAAACGTTCGAAGAAGTTAACAAACTCATAATAAGTCATAATTTAATGGATTATACTTTTAATTTAATTAAATGTAAACCATATCACTAAGGATTTATTTACTCTCTTTAATTATACACTTAATTAATTTAATAAAACCATAAGGGTACAATTTGCACTTTTTCAAAAATTGGGGTTTTAGAATGGGATAATGTCACTATAGCACATGAAACTTTCTTCAATTGGCTTATTTGGTCCTTAAAGTTTTTTTTTTGTGTACATTAGGCAAGAAAACTCGTAAGTGACCTTTTAATTATACAATTTTATCAAGTTTTAGAATGTTTCCCGGTTGACCTTTAATATATGTGAATTAATATATATATATATATATATATATATATATATATATTGTCTAATCCAAAGCCACATGAGATATGCCACATCAATTAATGATATAAGAAGCTTAAATCCTATCATCTTCAACTATCGAACTTCAGTTGTCTTCATTAATCAACTGTAAAAGAAGCTGAGTTAGGGTTTGTGAAGCATTCCTGTGATTGAGCTGAAGAAACAAAGTAGTCACAGCAATGGCACAATCGGAGCCTAATCGATTGTTTGTGATGGTGGAACTAAACTACCAATGCGTATTTAATCGAAATCCTTTCTCTTACACTGGTGGTGTGAAAACCATCTTCACTGATGTTGACTTTTCTTCTATGACTTATTATGAGTTTGTTAACTTCTTCGAACATTTCATGCATGAAGAGTGTAAAAAGTTTTACTATTGTAAACCAAGCAATTCCCTGATAGAAGGGCTTAATCCCATTTCAAATGATGTCGAATATGTTGCTTTTATTTTTGATGTTTATGGAACAGATGGTGTAATTTCGGTTTATGTGGATCATATTGGGGTTGGTGTTGATGGGTGGCTTGATGATGATGATAATGATGTTGATGAACATGAGTCTTGTATTGATGGTGAAAATGAAGATAACATAAATGAAGTTAGGAATGTTGCATTTGAGTTTAATGAGGTTGTTGTGCGTATGAATAGAACATCAAATGATCCTTTCTTGAGTAAGTTATGTGTTGATGATGAGGATGAAAACAACATTGTTGATGATAACAATGGGAGAGATGTTGAAGTTAACATACAAACTCATTCCATATTTAATGAGCTATTACACTGGAAAAAACAAAAACCAATTCTAGGGATGAGATTTAAGGGTCCAGGGAAAGTAAAATCAATGTTGTGTAACTATGTTGTAGCTAATGGATATCAATTGTGTTTTGAAAAAAATGATAGGACAAGACTTTTGGTGTGGTGTAGCAAGGGTGCTTGAACATTTAGATTATGGGCTTCCTAGATGAGTGATGAAGAGAGTTTCCAAATCAAGTCACTAAAAGCTGATCATAATTGTGCTAGCAACTTCAAGTTTGGATCATTGGTGACATATGCATGGATTGGGAGTCATTATACCAAAGAGATTATACAAAGTTAGAAAATAAGTGTAAGGAAACTTAGGTTGAAGGTAATGGCAAAGTTTGGTATCCAAGTTAGTATTGGGAAATGTTGAAAAGCAAAGAAGTATGCACTGAAACTTGTTGAAGGTAGCCTTGTTGAGCATTATGGTAAGCTATGGTCATATGGTCATGAGATTTTAAGGACAAATCCTGGGTCAACTGTGAAACTAGATATGGAGGATGGTCCAGATGGAAAGAAATATTTTAGCAAGTTCTATTGTTGTTTTCAAGGAGTTAAACAAGGTTGGATTGAAGGGTGTAGAAGGATAATTGGTCTTGATGGATGTTTTCTTAAAGGTGTTGGTAAGGGAGAATTGCTTTGTGCTATTGGGAGGGATACAAATAACAAGATATATCCTATTGCTTGGGCAGTGGTTAATGTGGAGAACATGCAGAATTAGAAGTGGTTTTTAGAGCTTCTCATTGATGATCCAAAACGTGAATTTAGGCAATGGTTTCAGTTTAATGTCTGACCGAAATAAGGTTAGTATTTTACATAATAAGGCATTTATATTTATTTTACACTACCTGAATTAAACCTTTGTACTACTAGAGGGTGTGATAGAGGCTGTTAAAGAGTTGTTGCCATATATAGAGCACAGGCAGTGTGCTAGACATGTTTGCTAGAATATGCAGAAGAGATTTAATAGTGCCATATATCATACCTTGTTTTGGAGAGCATCTAAAGCCACAACTGATCATGCTTTTAAAGTTGTGATGAAAGAAATTAAGACGTTGAACCTATATGCCCATCAATATCTCATGGAAAAAGATCTTAAAACATGTTCAAGAGCTTTCTTTCAAACTGGAAGGTGTTGTGATGCGGTTGAAAATGGGTTCTCAGAAAGTTTTAATGATGTAATAGTAGATGCCAGGAAGAATCCCATAATAACCATGTTAGAGGAGATAAGATTATACATAATGGACAGAATCTACAATATGAAATTAAAGGGACAATAATGGGGAAATCATACTCGTCCAGAGATAAGGGACAAGGTGAATTTGCTTAAAAATGCTCAAAGGCATTATCAGGTACTACCAAGTGGATTAAACCAGTTTGAGGTAAGGGGATCAATAGATGCATATGAGGTGGACTTAGAAAGGAAAACATGCCCATGTAGGTTGTGGCAATTGAATGGATATGGATGTGCTCATTCTGTAGCTAGCATATCCTTTCTTAACAGGGATGTAGAAGCCTATGTAGACAACATGTTTAGCACAACCACATTTAGGAAGGCATACAATTACAGAATTGCTCCCATGAATAGCAGTGACATGTGGCCAGAGACAAACTATACTCCACCAGTGCCTCCTATTAATAAAAGGATGCTTGGTAGGCCAACTACTAAGAGGAAGAAATCCACTATAGAGAATACAGGAACACACAGGGTTTCTAAGGCTGGAAAGAAAATCAGATGTAGTATTTGCAAGGAGATTGGTCACAACAAGGCCACTTGTCCACAGAGAAGGCCCTAAAAGTTAAATGTGAAGAAACAGAAGAAACAAAAAGTTTGTGTGAAGCAAAATGCAGGACAGGTAAAACAATTTAAAACTTAAATTGATTTACATATGATTTGTTACTAACATAATTATATCATGCCATATAGGGTAGTACAAGTGAACCACAACAACATGAAGAGGTTGAAATGACTCCAACTGAGATGGATACTACTCTAAATGATATGCAAGTTACTCCTACTGATGTTGAATCTAGTAGTGCTGGGGATTTTAGTCATTATATGCAATTTACTCCACCTAGATGTTATGAAGGTGATGAGGGTGTTGTGGGTGAGGAAGATGATGTGGTTGAGGAAGTTGTTCAAGATGAGGAGGTTGAGGAGGTTGATCCTGTTATCCAAGTTGATAATGTTAATGTTCAGGAGGTTGATGAGGTTAATCCTAATGCCCAAGTTGATAATGTTAATGTTCAGGAGGTTGCTCCTATTATCCAAGTTCAGTAGGTAAGTGTTAGGCCAATTTCAGAGATTTTGAAGAGGATAAGGAGAAGAAGTCAGAGAGAATATTGAAGCTGAAATTAGGCAAAACAATTGGTGGTGTTGATGATCCAGGAAATTTGAAGGGAAAAGCTCTTGTAATTGATTAGTGTTTATTGTAATTCGTATTTAAAGTTTATGTAATAGGATGATGGTAAATTGGATTTAAAGTTTTTGTAATAGGATGATGGTAATTTATATTTAAAGTTTATGTAATAGGATGATGGTAATTTATATTTAAGTATGTATGAAAGAAAAGGGTATTTTGGTCATTTTTAAGTATGTATGAAAGAAAAGGGTATTTTGGTCATTTAAGTATGTCTGACAAAAAAGGGTATTTTGGTCATTTATTTATGTATGACAGAAAAGGGTATGTTGGTCATTTATTTGTGTATGACAGAAAAGGGTATTTTGGTCATTTAAGTATGTATGAAAGAAAAGGGTATTTTGGTCATTTAAGTATGTATGAAAGAAAAGGGTATTTTGGTCATTTAAGTATGTATGACAAAAAAAGGTATGTTGGTCATTTATTTATGTATGACAGAAAAGGGTATGTTGGTCATTTATTTATGTATGACATGAAGTATGAAAGTATGTTGCCTTTTTAAGTAAAATCATGACATTTGGCTTTGAATATTTATGCATGGAAAAAAATGGAATAATGTGCATGCATGGGGATGTTTTATATGGTCCTGGATATGCTTCTATAATGGCTTCACAGGTCCCATTTTTTCATTATTAAAACACCCATTGACTACAAATGGTCCCCATACACATAGTGTAGTTCCACATGGACCACTTCCTCATTTGTTCCCAAATTTAAAACATGGACAACAACCAATCTAATTAAATATATTTGTTGGGAATACAAGCCATGCATATGTTTGATTAACATCAACATCTGATTATACAAAATGCCCTACAATTGGGACTTTGAATATTTTTTTACATTACTTATGATATGCCCTTTCATTAGGGACTTACCACCTTACAACATCAAGACATCATCGTTGATAAACCCCAACTTATAACTAAAACCAGCTTCAATACATACAAAATGCCCATTATTACTGACTTTCTTGCCTGCCTTTACAAAAAAATACAAGGGATCCCAAAAAAACAAAAGCTTACACTAATTAACCTAACTAACTACAATCACCCCCTAACTTCAAAACACATAGGGCCAAGCAAGCAAACAATAGGACAACTATCATCCCGTACCTATCTATTTCCTTCCTTGCATCATGAACTTCTTTCTCACTCTTTGCCACCTTATACTGCTCATGTGACAGCAGAAACTCCACTTGAGCAATCCTTCTCCTCAAATTGTTCATCTCAGACAGTTCCTCTTTGGTATCTAGTTTCTGCTTCAGAGAATATAGCAGGTTTTTGTAGTACCCGTCTGCTTGTTCTTCATCTTTCCATTCAAAGAAGCTACATTTCCTCAACCTAGTCTATAAAAAGCCAATAAAATTACTAAATTAGGGTTTGATTGACAATCACAAATCAGCTACCTTTAATGTACCAACGAAATGGGTTTTATTCACAGTGATCATCAAGAAGCAAATTAAATTAGGGTTTTTAACATATGAAACAAAATACAAATACACCATTGTTGTCTTTACAGAAAGAAACAACACATCAAACCATAAAATACTAACTTATCAAAATCAAGAGAATCGGGACCTACCATACTGTTTTGACAATTCCAGAATCGCCTCCCAGGGTTTGTTATCTTCCAACAGGTTCATTCTTTAGCTAGAGCGACACAATCACAAACCTTTACCCCTTCTTGCGACTGAACATGAGTGACTTGTAGCTGATTCCTTGACGTCGATGAGCTCAAAGACATTCTTCTTCGGGACGGAAATAGTCGGGGAGGGGGAAGTCTTTGACTTTTCAGAGAAGGGTAAGTAAAGATTTAATGGAGGTCCAAATGAGGGTTTGAATCAATAAGCCTATATCGACAACTGAAATTCTAAAACTTGATAAAATGGTATAATTAAAGGGTCACTTACGAGTTTACTGGCCTAATGTACCAAAAAAAAAACTTTAAGGACCAAATTGGCCAATTGATGAAAGTTCCATGTGCTACAGTGACATTATCCCTTTTAGAATTTAACATTTTAAAATTAAACTTTTAATCAAAAATTTTAAATTCCAAAACTTGAGGGAAAGTCTTGAAACTTTTTAAAACATTATCAAGAATATTCTAGATCAACAATTCAAATAAGGCAACTAACAATTAATTATGGTTATCTAATTTTGACCTATTCCAATTACTTGCAAGATAATTCACCAAATAACTTAAATAATTAAACATTATCTAATAAGGCAACAAATATTTGATTAATTGGCAATTATCTACTATTTTGGCAAGGATAATCACCCAATATCATAAAATTCCAAATCTTATCAATAAAAATCGTTTTGGTAATTATCCTACAGGAAAAAGAGCACAAAATCCCGATTTTCCCTCTGTCTGACCCCGAGACTCGCTGAGTCAGGGACTGGACTTGTCAAGTCGACCTAACTCGCCGAGTTCATCCACTGATTTGTTGAGTCAGTCAGGCAGAGAGAAAAAAATTCAATTTTCAGGCAATAAACGATCAAATATGCATCAAATTCATCACCAAACAGCCCTAGGCTCTGATACCACTGATGCGTTTTGAGCACTACATCAATCCTATGGTGCACACACAAAACCTTAACACTTTGGATCTAGGTTTATCTAATTGTACATGCAAGTTATGCAAAGCTCATAAACCCTAGATCTAATATACTATAATCGAAATTAGGGTTTAGATATTACCTTTGATTGTTATGTAGCCATAACAATCTATTCCGTCTTGTAATTGGCTTCAGAAAGCCTAGTGCCTCAAGTGTTGCACCTCTAATGGAGTCACAAACGCCATAAGCAATAAGGTTGAAGAAGGAGGAGAAGGAGAGGCACAAAAACGTATAGAAACCCTAAGGGATTCATTCACCACGTTTTTGGGGCCTTAGGGGGTCCTTATATAGTTAGGCCATTAGGGTTTTCAACTAGAAAACCCTAATCTGACTGCTTAAGCACTAAGCAGCCCATGGACTCCTTTTAGTGATGGGTTTTATGCATAAGAAACATTCCTATGTGCTCATACAAACCCTAATGCTTGGATCTAGGTTTCTCTATTGAACATGATTTGATTCCAAGACTTACAAACCCTAATCTAGCATACAAATAACAAAAAAAACATATAGAATCAGATCTAGATGTTTACCTCTTCAAATATTGGCTTAGATCTTCTTCTCTTCTTCTCTTCTTCTCTTGAGCTTAGAGTCACAAATGCAACTCCTCTAATGGTTCACAAACCCCACAAGCAAGAAGGCAATATGAGAGAGGTTAAGAGAAGCTAGAAATTGGCCTAGGGTTCTCTTAAAATCAAGTGGTAGCCGATTTCAATGCCCTAGGGGTCATATTTATACTTACAGGCTATTAGGGTTTCAGTCTAAACCCTAATGGACAGCTTAGCCACCAAGCAGCCCAAGGAACCTTTTGGAATAAGGCCTTGGACAAAAATATCATGGATACCCATCATAATTTCGTTCCCCCTTAAGCGCATTAGGTTTCCTTAACCCAAAACTCAACTATCATACATTTGACAGTTTATACCCCTTTATTCAATTAATCTCTTTTGGTCACCAAATTAATTCCTAATTAATTTATGACCAATACTAACTACATAAATATGATTTCTCCTTTAATATATTATTCCTATAATATATTAATAAACCATAATATTCTCTCTTTCTCCTTAAATTACCTTGTCAAGTTGCTTTGGAGAAGGTAACCCAAAAGGACCATGCACAACCGGGTCAAGTACATACCAAATATAGTTACGGCCTTAGACACTATTCCAACAGTCTCCCACTTGGATAAGTCTAGTAACTATATCTCACATACGACTTCAGAATCCGATTAGCAATCGTAGCTCTTATACTTTGCTGTCAACTCTGATCAACTTGTCCTTTAGATAAGGGATCGTATAATCCTCTGTTCTGGATATCATGCTGACAATGGTTATTGTCCAGCAGGTGTTCCTTGATTTCCTATTTGTTTGACATAAAATTTAGTTGAACACATCAACTTCATTCTGAACAGGACTGGCACATAAGTCAAAACAAATCATCAAGTGGCCAAGATATCACTTTTATTCTCATAGAAAAAAAAGGAACAAATCAACTTCAACTCATATGCATATATTATTCACTAACTGAATCACACTAAATAATGCATTTTATAACATCAAGTTACTGATGCGTTTACACATTATCAATGCATAACCAACCAGCAAACAACAACCATATCTCTAAGTTTTAAGACTATATGATGTTATCGCTTTGCGATCACTTAAGGTAAAACACCACGAAGTGATACAGCAAACTCGGTTTTATTCCAATGCTCAAATCATATTCATAAGCACTCATGAACTTTGCAGCAAACCTTTCCTATGTCCAAAACCTTTTAGACAATCTACAAACAATTCATGACAATCTTCATTCATATCTACTTCCAAAATATGACCGACTATGGACCTTTTTGAATAATCCTATCATTCAGGAAGTCAAAACATGCAAAATGGAAACAGTAGATAAATAACCAACACAAGATAGTATCTTTACTTATAAATAACACAATTTTATTTATTCATCAAATGTCAAGTACAAACTATCTATTACACGTTTCCTATCTAATCCAAACTCTTATCATCCTTCAGCCTAATGCTCCTAGCGTGCTGCAAGTGTTTGACCTTACTCAGTCCCTTCGTAAGGGGATATGCTGGGTTTTCTTCTGATGATATCCTCTTCACAACGAAGAGTCCCTCTTTTACCCGATGTTTGATAAATTGGTATTTTCTGTCAATATGTCAAGATCTTGAAGGGTTTTGAGCATTCTAACACTTCCTAAGTGTACATGCAACCCTAATAACCTTGGATCTATGTTTGTCTAATTATCATGCAAAGTTGAATTCCAAGGTTATATTCCTATCTAGCATACATGGGGAACAATTTTAACTTGAATCATAGATAGAATAACTTACCTTGTTGTTGCTTGTGTTCCTTGAAACCTTGGGAGCCTAGCACCCCAAGTGTGATGCCTCAAATGCTTCACACAACACCAAATGCTCTTGGAAAGACTCTTGAGATAACACACACTTCTCAAAATCGGCCAAGCCCTCTAGTTTCTTAGTGTTCAACTTGTGTCGCCAATTTTGTGGAGAATGGGACTCTTATATAGTGTTGGCACATCTAGGGTTACACCATGTAAACCCTAATGTGTCCTGACTCTTCATTTCCATGACCCATGGGTTTGTAACTCCCATGGAGCATCCTATGGGTAGAACCCAACTTGATAATCCATGGAGCCTCTTAGCCCACTATACAAGATATGGATGATTTACATAACCAACCCATATATTTAATTAGTTATCCTTTGATCACTCAATTAATTCCAAATTAATTCTTTGATCAACTAATTAAATAATATTATTAATATATTAGAACTTATAATATATTAATAATCTCCAAGTGTTATTTCTCTCATTTAGTCTATCCAATTGCATGGTTCCATGCAACCTAAATGGACCATGCCGGGTCGGGTCAAGTACAAGCCCGAAATAGTTATGGACTTAGACACCTTATCCAACAGTCTCCCACTTGGATAAGTCTAATAAATATATCTCTAGTACTTCAGGAACCGACCGGCAATCGTAGCTCTTTCAAGGTCTCTCGGAACTGAGAAGATGATGATACGCCATTTAAGATAAGTGATCATATAATCCTCTGTTCTAGATATCATTCGGACAAATACATGGAACATTGTCTTGCTTATTGTCCAGCATTTGTTTCCCGATTTCCGATTTGTTTGACATAGAACTTAATTGAACACATCAACTTAGTTCTGACCGGGCCCGGTACATGGGTCAAAACAAAATCATCGAGGGGCCCAGATATCAGCTTCTAATCCAAGAAGGAACAGATAAACTTCGACTCATATGTTTGTTCTACCACTCATTGAATTACACACAAAAGTACGTTTTATAACATCGAGTTACCAATGCGGTTTCGTACAGTCAATGCATAACCAACTTGTAAGTAACAAATCATATCTCTAGGTTTGAAGACTTATATGATATTACCGTCTCACGATCACTCGAGATAGAATTCCATGAAGCGATTCCAGTGAGCGTGGGTTGAGTCCAATACTCAGAACTTATGAGCACTCATGATTGTTGTAGCCTTGTCCAAGACCTCTACAACCAAACATGACAGTCTTGGTTCATATCTACTTCCAACATATGACCGACTGTGGAGGTTTGAATAATATGTTATACCAAACAAAATTATTCTGGAAGTCAAAAACATGCAAAAGAAATATAGTAAACGATCGACAAGAGATAGCAACACTTTTACTCATAAATAAAACATCTTTTATTCATCATCTAATGTCAATTACACTTTACAAATTTCGAGGTTATCTAACTACTAAATCTAATATCATCCTTCAGCCCTATGCTCCAAGCATGCTGAAGATGCTTAACCCGAGTCAGTCCCTTTGTGAAGGGATCTGCCGGATTCTCATCTGATGATACCCTCTTTGCCACGAGGTGTCCTTCTTCGATCCGATGTCTAATGAAATGGTATTTTCTGTCGATGTGTCTGGATCTCCCATGATCCCTTGGTTCGTTGGCTAAGGCAACAGCACTTTCACTATCACAAAAAATTTCCATTGGCTCTTTAATAGCTGGTACAACTCCAAGGTCTCCAATGAAGTTCTTCAGCCATATCGCCTCCTTTGCCACTTCGCTAGCTGCAATATACTCTGATTCACAAGTAGAATCTGCCACTGTCTCTTGCTTGGAACTCTTCCAAGAAATTGCTCCTCCGTTTAGGGTAAAGACCCAGCCCGACTGAGAGCGGAAATTATCCCTATCAGTCTGGAAGCTAGCATCACTATACCCTACAACTCTCAAGTCATCACTCCCACCGAGGGTAAGAACCCAGTCCTTAGTCCTCCGTAGGTACTTGAGGATATTCTTTACCGCAGTCCAGTGTGCCTTGCCAGGGTTCGCCTGATACCTGCTAACCATGCTCAAGGCAAAAGCTACATCGGGTCGAGTACACGTCATAGCATACATGATCGATCCTACGGCCGAAGCATAAGGTGTTCGACTCATTTCTGCTATCTCAGCCTCAGTGCTAGGGCTTTGTGTCTTACTCAATCTGGTGTTACTCTGGATGGGTAACTCTCCTTTCTTGGAATCCTGCATGCTGAATCTCTTCAGCACCTTATCCAAGTAGGTACTCTGACTAAGTCCAATTAGTCTTTTACTCCGATCTCTCAAGATCCTTATCCCTAAAATATAGGCAGCTTCACCAAGGTCCTTCATAGCGAAACACTTCCCAAGCCTGGACTTTACTTCCTGCAGGGTTGGAATGTCGTTTCCTATGAGTAGTATGTCATCCACATACAATACCAAAAAGCTAACTATACTCCCACTAGCCTTGACATACACACAAGATTCATCCTCACTTCTAGAAAAGCCAAATTCCTTGACCTTTTCATCAAAGCAAAGATTCCATCTGCGAGGTGCTTGCTTCAATCCATAAATGGATTTCTCAAGCTTACACACTCTATTAGGGTACTCGTTGCTGACAAAACCCTCTGGCTGACTCATGTAAACATCTTCAGCCAACTTTCCATTAAGGAAAGCGGTTTTGACATCCATCTGCCATATTTCATAGTCATGAAATGCAGCTATGGCTAACAGAACCCGAATAGACTTAATCTTGGCTACCGGAGAAAAGGTCTCATCATAATCCACTCCCGGAATTTGAGAGAAGCCCTTCGCAACCAGTCTAGCCTTATAAGTGTGTACTTTACCATCCATGTCGGTCTTCTTCTTGAAGACCCATTTGCACCCTACTGTCTTACGACCTGGTACATTTTCAACCAAGTTCCAAACTTGATTATCATACATGGATTGTATCTCGCTATCCATAGCCTCTTTCCATTTAGCAGACTCGGGGCCTGCCATGGCTTCCTCGTAGCTGTTAGGGTCATCTTGACTTACTAGTGTTTCATCACTAATAAGTGTCTCACCTTCTGCAGTAATATGGAATCCATAGTAATGCTCAGGCGTACTCCTAACTCTCGTGGAACGTCTCAGAGGTACAGATTTGTCAATTGACTCAACAGGAGTTTCCTCCTCGAGTTGAGGGCTAGAGTTTGAAGTTCCTTCACCGCTTGATTCTTGAATTTCTTCAAGATCAATTTGCCTCCCACTGTCTCCTTGGCTTATAAACTCTCTTTCTCGAAAGACTCCTCTTCTTGCTACAAAGACCACATTGTCACTAGGTCTGTAGAAGAGGTAACCAAAGGATCGTTGTGGGTAACCGATGAAAATACACCTCTCGCTTCGAGGTTCGAGCTTATCATGAGTCTCGCGTCTCACGAAAGCCTCGCAACCCCAAATCTTGATGTGGTCTAGTTTAGGTACTTTACCAGTCCACATCTCGTGAGGAGTTTTCGCAACTTTCTTTGTAGGGACTAGATTAAGAATATGGGCGGCAGTCTCTAAGGCATACCCCCAGAATGAGATTGGTAGCGAAGCTCGACTCATCATGGAACGAACCATATCTAACAAGGTTCGATTACGCCTCTCAGCCACACCATTCAACTGTGGTGTCCTGGGAGGTGTCAATTGTGAGACAATCCCACATTCCCTAAGATAGTCGAGGAACTCTGAACTAAGATACTCACCTCCTCGATCGGATCGAAGCATCTTAATGTTCCTGCCCAATTGATTCTCGACTTCCTGTTTAAATTCCTTAAACCTTTCGAAAGTCTCTGACTTATGCTTGATCAAGTAGACATATCCATATCTACTATAATCATCAGTAAAAGTCAAATAATAACGATTAGCATCCCTTGTGGCATGTTTGAATGGTCCACACACATCTGTGTGTATAAGGTCCAACAAACCTTCACCCCTCTCACACGAACCTGTGAAGGGTGACTTTGTCATTTTTCCAAGTAAGCATGATTCGCAACTATCATCTGACTTTAGGTCAAACGACTCCAAGACTCCATCCTTTTGGAGTTGGCCTATGCGTTTCTTGCTTATATGTCCAAGACGACAATGCCATAAAGATGCTTTATCCAAGTTATTATTAGTAGAATCAATACACAAAACATTATTTCCTAAGTTATCTACAACAGATACAGCTTCATACACACCATCACAAGGTAATGCTTTAAAATAAAGAACATTATTAAAGAAAGCATCAATAGAACCAACTTCATTATTAAATGAAAAGGTAAACCCTTGTTTGTACAAAGCATGAAAGGAAATAATATTTCTTGCCATTCCTGGCGAATAACAACACTTATTCAAATCTAAACTAAACCCACTACTTAGCGATAAAGTATAAACTCCAATCTTGGTAACAGGTAAAGCTTTCCTATTCCCCATGATCAAGTTTATTCTTCCTTGCTCCACATTCTCACTTCTTCTTAGTCCCTGCAAGTCACAACAAATATGAATACCACAACCGGTATCAAGGACCCAAGAATTAGAATGGGGTGAGTTATTAGAAATGATAGTGTAAATACCTGCATGGTTGGGTTTAACTTTCCCATCCTTCACATCTTGCTGGTATTTTGGGCATTTCCGCTTCTAATGAGATTTTCATGGCAATAGAAGCATTCAGCCTCTTTTGGGTCAGAAGGAGTAATGAAACCTTTCTTGGTTCCACTTGAAGAAGAGCCATCAAGGGTCCGAACCTTGGTACCCTTAGAAGAGCTCTTTCTCTTCCACCCTCGACTTTTCCCGATTGCCAAAACCGGAGTAGAGTTTTGAGTAGGAGTGATAGCAACCGACTTCCCCTTAAGACCTGATTCTGCGGTCTTGAGAAGTCCCTGAAGTTTGCTGAGGGTGACTTCTTCCTTGTTCATGTGATATGTCATGCGGAATTGATCATAGCACGATGGTAAGGAATGCAAAATAATATCTATTGCAAGATCCTCCGGGAAGTTCACATTAAGCTTCAGCAAACGATCCACATACCTTTGCATTTTCTGCATGTGGCTCGTGACGGATTCCCCGTCCTTCATCATGGTTGTTATCATGGAGCAGATGATTTCATACCTCTCTTGTCTTGCACTTTGATGGTATCTTTCCATCAAATCTTGGTGCATGTCATAAGGGTAGAAATCCTCATAAGACTTTTGGAGTTCCGCTGTCATCGTGGCCATCATGATGCAAGCCACTTTCGTAGCATCCCTTTCATGTGCCCGAAATTCAGCGATCTCCTGAGGAGTTGCAGTGGACTCATCAATCTCCTTAAGCTCCTTGTCAAGGACATATTCTTTGTCCTTGTAGCGGGTAATCATCCTGATGTTTCTGATCCACTCATTGAAGTTGGATCCATCAAAGGTGACTTTCCCACACAAGTTCATAAGGGTAAAGGAGCCATTAGGATTAGAGCCAGAAGCATTGTTGAAAGACATCTGAAGGAAAGAGGACAAGATTAGTTTAGATATAAGAGAGTCCTTAATAAAACACCCAAATGTAATATTAAGGCTAGGATCCAATCACAATATAATATAACTTAGAAGAGGTATGCCGTAATCTAAGCTATATCATATTTGAAAGGTAGGTGAATGACGATTCACCAATTTCCACCACGAAAACCGCAATATTTTAGTATTAGGTTTTGAATGGTTCTTAGAAATTCCTAGATTCTTTGAGATTCAATGAACTTTTCAAAGGCATGTTTCAATCTCGAGTGTGCCCTCCAAGTTTTGTGACTGGGATACCGAGGATCACAAAACGAGGTGTGAAGTAACCATGCAAATCACTTGGTACCCTTAAAGTTTATCACTCAATCGATGTGCCGGTTAACCACACATGCTCCATCGATACTATAATAAACCCTAATTCACCCTTTACCTACCTTGTTAAGTCCAAGTTAGTGTGCCAGTTAACCACACACGCTCCACCAACGACTTAATCAAAGTGTAAAGTGTAATTTCATGGAATAGCACCTTATTCACATTTTTCCTAAAGTAACTAAGATTGGGAATTTAATAAAACATTTAGTTACTTTATAATATTCATCATACTTTGAATGAGAATTAATAAGTCCTTGTCTTACCCTTTCGGCTAACGACCCTCCACCGATCAAGCAAGCGGTGGGTGAGAGTGGACACCCATTAAGTCACCATTTTATAGGCAACAACCTTATACCCACCTTATAGACCGGCTTCTTGAATGAGGCGTACTAGCGGTAAGACGACTTTGTTCTTATACATATATATATAATTATTAAATCATAATAATATAAGTATAAGGGTTGAATTTTAACTTTTAAAATTCTAGGGGTTGGAACTAAAGTTTTAACTTAACTTTACTTGTTCCAAAACTTGAGGGCAAGTTTTGTAAACTTTCAAAACTTTTCATTTCTTGTAACTTATGAGTTTAATAGAGTAATAAAATGAGGACTTTTCATTTTTCCTAACTCTTGTGTTCTTTTAATGGTTTTTAATCCAAGAGACTTTTGGTTTTCCATAACTTGAGGACAAGTTATGGACTCCATTAAAACACATTATGATCATGAATTAATCTACCACATAGGTTACAAATAATTCCTATGATCATCTAAACATCATAAGAACAAGAATATGAATATCAACATTTTCAAGAATCAAAATCACATTTAATCTTTGTAATTTTGATTACTAGTTGTTGTAAATGAGTTAGAAAAGACATTACACCTTCTAAAACAAGTTTTCAAGTACCAAAACATTTTAGGGTAATGATTCTAATTCATTTCCAGCAACTCAAGTCGAAATTCTGCACTCTGTCGACCCTACTCGCCGAGTGCATAAACCTACTCGCCGAGTAGGTTGAAGATACACATGAACTCGACGAGTCCTCCCCATGGACTCGCCGAGTCCATCAGTCAGACAGCAGAATTTCCGACTTTCTTCAACTTTTAAGCACAAATAACAAACAAACAAGCCTAGGCTCTGATACCACTGAAGGGTTTTGAGCATTCTAACACTTCCTAAGTGTACATGCAACCCTAATAACCTTGGATCTATGTTTGTCTAATTATCATGCAAAGTTGAATTCCAAGGTTATATTCCTATCTAGCATACATGGGGAACAATTTTAACTTGAATCATAGATAGAATAACTTACCTTGTTGTTGCTTGTGTTCCTTGAAACCTTGTGAGCCTAGCACCCCAAGTGTGATGCCTCAAATGCTTCACACAACACCAAATGCTCTTGGAAAGACTCTTGAGATAACACACACTTCTCAAAATCGGCCAAGCCCTCTAGTTTCTTAGTGTTCAACTTGTGTCGCCAATTTTGTGGAGAATGGGACTCTTATATAGTGTTGGCACATCTAGGGTTACACCATGTAAACCCTAATGTGTCATGACTCTTCATTTCCATGACCCATGGGTTTGTAACTCCCATGGAGCATCCATGGAGCATCCTATGGGTAGAACCCAACTTGATAATCCATGGAGCCTCTTAGCCCACTATACAAGATATGGATGATTTACATAACCAACCCATATATTTAATTAGTTATCCTTTGATCACTCAATTAATTCCAAATTAATTCTTTGATCAACTAATTAAATAATATTATTAATATATTAGAACTTATAATATATTAATAATCTCCAAGTGTTATTTCTCTCATTTAGTCTATCCAATTGCATGGTGCCATGCAACCCAAATGGACCATGCCGGGTCGGGTCAAGTACAAGCCCGAAATAGTTATGGACTTAGACACCTTATCCAACAGATCTACCATGATCTCTCGGTTCCTTGGTCAAGGCAACCGCTCCTTCATTATCACAGAAAATTTCCATCGGCTGCTTTATGGATGGCACAACTCCAGGGTCTCCAATGAAGTTCTTCAACCATAAAGCCTCCTTTGACGCTTTGCTTGCCGCAATATACTCTGATTCGCACGTTGAATCAGCTACGGTCTCTTACTTGGAACTTTTCCAAGTCACTGCTCCTCCATTTAGGGTAAAGACCCAGCCCGACTGCGATCGGAAATTATCCCGATCCATCTGAAAACTAGTGTCACTGTACCCTCGTACCCTTAATTCATCACTCCCACCGAGGACTAAAAACCATTCCTTGGTCCTCCGAAGGTACTTAAGAATATTCTTAACTGCAATCCAATGAGCTCTACCAGGGTTCCCTAGATATCTGCTGACCATGCTCAAAGCGAAAGCCACATCAGGGGGAGTACAAGTCATAGCGTACATGATAGAGCCTACTGTGGAAGCGTAAGGTATTCGGCTCATTATAGCTATCTCTGCCTCTGTACTCGGGCTCTGAGTCTTACTCAGCTTGGTATTGCTTTGGATTGGCAACTCCCCTTTCTTGGAATTTTCCATACTAAAACGCTTTAGTACCTTATCCAAGTGTGTATCCTGACTAAGTCCTATCAGTCTCTTTTCCCTGTTTCTTACTATTCTTATTCCCAGAATATTAGCAGCCTCTCTGAGGTCCCTCATAGCGAAACATTTCCCAAGCCAAGACTTGACCTCCTGCAAGGTTGGGACATCGTTTCCTATGAGTAGTATGTCGTCGACATACAATACGAGGAAGCTCACTATACTCTCACTGGCTTTGAAATACACACAACATTCATCTTCGCTTCGCAAAAAGACAAACTCTTTAACCTTCTCGTCAAAATAAAGATTCCATCTGCGAGACGCTTGTTTCAATCCATAAATAGACTTCTCAAGATTGCATACTCTATTTGGATGCTTCACATCGACAAAACCCTCTGGATGATTCATGTAAACATTCTCAGCCAACTTTCCATTAAGAAAAGCAGTTTTCACGTCCATCTACCATATTTCATAATCATGAAACGCAGCTATTGCAAGCATCACCCTAATAGACTTTATCTTCGCAACTGGTGAAAAGGTCTCATCATAGTCAACTCCGGGAGTTTGAGTAAAGCCCTTCGCAACCAATCGCGCTTTATAAGTATGCACTATCCCATCCATGCCCGTCTTCTTCTTGAAGATCCACTTGCACCCGACTGTCTTACGACCCGATACATTATCAACCAAATTCCAAACTTGGTTGTCGTACATGGACTGAATCTCACTGTCCATCACCTCTTTCCATTTAGCAGACTCCGGGCCTGCCATGGCTTCCTTATAGCTACTAGGTTCATCTAAATTTACTAGTGTACTATCACTAATAAATGTATCCCCTTCAGTAGTAATATAAAAACCATAAAACTGGGGTGGCACACTAGCCCTAGTGGAACGCTGATGTGGTAAGGACTCGTCAACAGGTTCAACAGGAGTTTCCTCCTCAGGTTGAGTGCCAGCATTAGAGGTTCCTTCATCGCTTTGATCTTAAATCTCTTCAGGTTCAATTTCCCTCCTACTGTCTTCTTGGCTTAACAATTCCCTTTCTCGGAAAACTCCTTTTCTAGCAACGAAGACAACATTGTCACTCGGTCTATAGAAAAGGTAGCCAAAAGACATCTGCGGATAGCCGATGAAATAACACTTCTCACTACGAGGTTCTAGCTTGTTGTGAGTCTCTCGTCTTACGAAAGCCTCGCAACCCCAAACCTAGATATGTGCCAACGAGGGAGCCTTCCCTGTCCACATTTCATGAGGAGTCTTGGAAACCTTCTTGGTGGGAACTAAGTTAAGGATATGGGTGGTAGTTTCTAAGGCATACCCCCAGAAAGCTATTGGTAACGAAGTCCGAATCATCATAGAAAGAACCATGTCCAACAAGGTCCGATTATGTCTCTCAGCCACACCATTCAATTGTGGCGTCCTCGGAGGCGTCAATTGCGAAACAATTCTGTATTCTTTTAGATAGTCGTGAAACTCAAGACTTAGGTACTCTCCTCCTCGGTCTGACCAAAGCATCTTGATTTTCCTGCCCAGCTGATTCTCTACTTCATTCTTAAACTCTTTGAACTTTTCAAAGGTTTCCGACTTTTGCTTGATTAGGTAGATATATCCATATCTGCTCTAATCATCTGTAAAAAGTCACGTAGAAGTGGCAAGCATCCCTTGTGGTGGATCTAAAGGGCCCACACACATCGGTGTGTATGAGATCCAATACACCCTCACCCCTTTCACAAGTGCCAGTGAAGGGTGACTTAGTCATCTTCCCAAGTAAACAAGATTCACATGTGTCATTGTCCGTAAGGTCGAATGACTCCAACACTCCATCCTTTTTGATTTGGGCTATGTGTTTCTTGTTGACATGGCCAAGGCGGCAATGCCACAAGCATGCTTTGTCTAGACTAGTAGACGAATCAATAATCAAAACATTATTCCCTAAATTATCAACAATCATCACTTATTCATATATAAATCCCATTACAAGGTAATGCATTGAAATAAAAGACACCATTCAAATAAACGTTAACAAAACCATTACTATTATCAAAAGAATATCTGAAACCTTGTCTAAACAACCCGTGAAATGAAATAATGTTTCTTGCCATATCTGGCGAATAACAACAATTGTCTAAATCTATCCCTAACCCATTACTCAACACTAAAGAATAAACACCGACTTTGGTCACAGGCGACGATCTTCTGTTTCCCATAATCAGGTTCATCTTTCCATGTTCCACCTCCCTACTTCTTTTTAGGCCCTGCATATCAGAACATATGTGGTAACCACACCCTGTATCAAGAACCCATGAAGTAGCAAATGATGAGTTATTAGATTTAATAGAATACATACCTGCAAAGGTGGGCTTAATCTTCCCATCTCTTATGTCCTGCGGATATTGTGGGCAGCTTTGCTTCCAGTGGCCCTTTTGGTGGCAATAGAATCACTCTGCTTCTTTAGGATCGGAAGAGGGTTTAGCAGGGCCTGCTTTGGTCCCACTTGAGGACGAACCATCACGGGGTTTCCCTTTATGGTGGCTCTTACATGGATACTTCCTCCTTTTACCCTTTCCTTGACCTATTGCCATCACAGGAGCGGCCACAGCAGGGGACGGTGCAACGAATTTGTCTTTGAGGTTGCTCTCAGCAGTTCTCAAGAGTCCTTGGAGCTTACTCAAGGAGACCTCCTCTTTGTTCATGTGGTAGGTCATCCTGAACTGGTTGTAGCAGGAGGGCAAGGAGTGGAGGATTATGTCGATAGCGAAATCCTCATCAAACTTAACATTAAGTTTGAGAAGACAATCAACATACCTCTTCATTTTCTGCAAATGAGAGGTTAGGGATTCTCCACTCCCCATCTTAGCGGTGATCATGTTAGTAATGATCTCATAGTGCTCTTGCCTCGTGCTCTGGTGATACCTGTCCAGCAAATCCTAATGCATTTCATACGGATACATGTCCTCATAGGACTTTTGGAGTTCGAGGTTCATGGTGGCCGGCATGATGCAGTGAACTTTCGTTGCACCACGCTCATGGGCCTCAAAGGCGTCCAACTCTTCAGGAGTAGCAACATCTGGGATGATCTTCTCAAGCTTTTCATCGAGGACATATTCTTTGTCCTCGTAGTGTGTGATCATGCGAATATACCTCATCCACTCATTGAAGTTTGAACCATCAAATGTCACTTTCTGACACAAGTTCATCAACAAGAATGAACCAGAAGTCTTGTTGTTGTTGTTGTTTGCAGACATCTGAAAAGGAAAGGAACAAAGTTTGATTAGAAATGAATCCCTAATTAAACACCCAAATGAGAAATTAGGGCTAGGATCCAACAACATTATTTACAACCTAGAAAGGGATGCCGTCCTCTAAAAGTAAATAATTTGAAGGTAAGTGAATGACGATTCACTAATTCTCACCATGAAAACAAAAAGGCAATTTAGGTTTTAAATGTATTGAAAACTCCTAGATCTTTGAGATTCATTGAACTTTTCAATGGCATGTTTAAATCTCAAGATGCATTTCAAATTTGCAACTGGGATACCGAGGATCGCAAATAAATTGTGAATAACCATGCGAATCAACATGGTGCACTCAATGTCTCTATCACCTAATCAATGTGCCGGTAAACCACACACGCTCCATTCATCTATGAAAAACATCGAGTCACCCTTCGCTACCAATGTCATCCCCAAATTGATGTGCCGGTTAACCACACACACTCCATCAACGTTTGACAAGGGTACGAAGTGTAATTCCATGGACTAGCATTATTTTCACATTTTATCCTAAAGTAACTAAGATTGGGAATTTGAAAAACATGTAGTTACTTTGTATCTTACATTATACTTTTAATGGGAAAAGGGTTGCCCTATCCTACCTGTTCGGCTAACGACCCTCCACCAGTCAAGCAAGCGGTAGGTGTGAGTGTACACCCATTAAGCACCATTTTATAGGCAGCAACCTTATACCCACCTTATAGGCTGGCTTCGTGAATGAGGCCTACTAACGGTAAGACTAGCATTTTAAGTTATACATATATATATATATATATATATATATATATATATATATATATATATATATATATATTAATTAAACTTGTAATAATATATAATAGCATAGGGTTGAATTTTAAACTTGTAAAATTCTAAGGGTTTGAAATTTAAATTATTCAAAATCAAACTTTTAATCACAAATTCAAATTTCAAAACTTGAGGGCAAGTTTTGAACTTTTCAAAACATAAGGTATCAAATAACAAATAATTCAAATTAAACAATTAATTTCATAATTATCTATATTTGACCTAATCTTATTTTAGTCATTAGATAATTACCA
The DNA here is from genome assembly GCF_051521515.1 of Lactuca serriola. Classification (NCBI taxonomy): domain Eukaryota; kingdom Viridiplantae; phylum Streptophyta; class Magnoliopsida; order Asterales; family Asteraceae; genus Lactuca; species Lactuca serriola. The sequence continues at coordinate 138,961,675 of NC_136416.1, forward strand.
AATAACTTTAAATAATCCATATTAATCACATAAACAACCAATATTTAAAAGATTTGAAATTATCTATTGTTTTGGCAAGGATAATCATTTAATTAAGTTAAATTTCGGATTTTAACTTCATAAAACAATTTAAGCATCAAATCCAAGTCAAAACAACAGCCAAATCCCGAAATACCATCTGTCTGGCCCACAAACTCGCCGAGTCAGACCTGGACTCACCGAGTAGGGCCAACTCGCCGAGTCCAGATACTGACTCGCCGAGTTGTGTCGGGAAGAGGCAAAAAACTCGATTTTTAGCAAACAAAACAGTTAAGCATCACATACAATTGAAACCAGTCAAGCTCTGATACCACTGATGGGTTTTATGCATAAGAAACATTCCTATGTGCTCATACAAACCCTAATGCTTGGATCTAGGTTTCTCTATTGAACATGATTTGATTCCAAGACTTACAAACCCTAATCTAGCATACAAATAACAAAAAAAAAACATATAGAATCAGATCTAGATGCTTACCTCTTCAAATATTGGCTTAGATCTTCTTCTCTTCTTCTCTTGAGCTTAGAGTCACAAATGCAACTCCTCTAATGGTTCACAAACCCCACAAGCAAGAAGGCAATATGAGAGAGGGTAAGAGATGCTAGAAATCGGCCTAGGGTTCTCTTAAAATCAAGTAGTAGCCGATTTCAATGCCCTAGGGGTCATATTTATACTTACAGGCTATTAGGGTTTCAGTCTAAACCCTAATGGACAGCTTAGCCACCAAGCAGCCCAAGGAACCTTTTGGAATAAGGCCTTGGACGAAAATATCATGGATACCCATCATAATTTCGTTCCCCCTTAAGCGCATTAGGTTTCCTTAACCCAAAACTCAACTATCATACATTTGACAGTTTATACCCCTTTATTCAATTAATCTCTTTTGGTCACCAAATTAAGTCCTAATTAATTTATGACCAATACTAACTACATAAATATGATTTCTCCTTTAATATATTATTCCTATAATATATTAATAAACCATAATATTCTCTCTTTCTCCTTAAATTACCTTGTCAAGTTGCTTTGGAGAAGGCAACCCAAAAGGACCATGCACAACCGGGTCAAGTACATACAAAATATAGTTACGGGCTTAGACACTATTCCAACATTTAGAACATCCCTTGGAAGAATTCCTTATGGGCTTCCCATAGAATTCATCCAACCAATATGCCAAGGTGACCGATAGCCCAAATACAATTATCTTATAATTACAATTCCAATCCCCTAAGTTTAATCAATCTCTTTTGATCACACAATTAATTCTTGTCCAATATTAATTAAACAATATGATTTCTCCTTTAATATATTATTCTCATATTATATTAATAAATCATAATTAATCCTATCTCTCCATAATTCATCCTATAAGTTGTTATGGTGAAGGCAACCCAAAAGGACCATGCTCATAATCGGGTCAAGTACATACCAAAATAGTTATGGACTTAGACACTAATCCAACACATTTATGTTTAAAAGTTCCCCATGATATGCTAGATAGGTTAAGAACCTTGGAAAATCAATTTTGCATGTATCATAGTAAAACGTACATCCAAGGTTTCTAGGGTTGCACGTACACCTTAGGAGTGTTATAATGCTCAAAACCCTACAGTGGTATCAGAGCCTACGCTTGTTTGCTTGATATTTGATGAAAAATTGTAAAAAAAATGAAAATCTTGCTGTCTGGACAGTGGACTCGCCGAGTCCATGGGGGGACTCGACGAGTCCAAGCACAAACTCATCCTACTCATCGAGTAGGTTCATACACTCGACGAGTAGGAGTCCCAAAATTTAGATTTTTGAGTTTTGTTGCTGGAAATGGACTAGAAACATTACCCTAAACTTTTTTGGTCTAATAAAACTTGTTTTAGATGGTGTAATGGTTATGCTAATCCAATTTCAATAGCTATTATCAAAATTTCAAGTTTTATATGGTTAATTTTATGATTCTTGAAATTGTTGATATGCATGTTCATGAACTTATGAGTTTCGAAGATCATAGGAATTATTTGTAACTTACTGGTTAGTTTAATTCTTGATCATTATGTGTTTTAATGGAATCCATAATTTGTCCTCAAGTTATGGATTACCAAAACTCACTCTTTTAAAGTCCATTATTAAACACAGGTTACATAAAATGAAAAGTCTCTCGTTTTATTAAACCATTTAACTCATAAGTTATGAAAGATGACAAGTTTTGAAAGTTACAAAGCTTACCCTCAAGTTTTGGAACATGTAAAGTCACTTTAGAAACTTTAGTTCCAACCCTTAGAATTTTAAAAGTTAAAATTCAACCCTTATACTTTATAGTATTATAAGTTTAATAATAATTGTATATGTATAAGAAAAAGTCGGTTTACCATTAGTAGGCATCATTCACGAAATCAGTCTATAAGGGGGTATAAGGTTGCTGCCTATAAAATGGCAGCTTAATGGGTGTCCACTCTCACCCACCACTTCCTTGGTCGGTGGAGGGTCGCTAGCCGAACGGGTAAGACAAGGACTTTAAATCTTCATTAAAAGTATGATGAATATAAAGTAACTAAATGTTTTCATAAATTCCCAATCTTAGTTACTTTAGGAAAATGTGAATAAGGTGCTAACCCATTAAATTACACTTTGCACTTTGCTTAAGTTGGTTAGTGGAGCGCGTGTGGTTAACTGGCACACTAGCTGCACTTAACAAGGTAGGCAAAGGGTAACTTAATGTTTATCATAGTATCGATGGAGCGCGTGTGGTTAACCGGCACATCAATTGAGGGGTAAACATTAAGGGTACCAAGTAATTTTCATGGTTACTTCATACCTTGTTTTGTAATCCTCGGCAACCTAGTCACTAAACCTGAAGGGCACACTCGAGATTGAAACATGCCATTGAAAGTTCAATGAATCTCAAAAGATCTAGGAGTTTCAAATCCAATTAAAACCTACTAATTTATTTCATTTTTATGGTGGAAATTGGTGAATCGTCATTCACCTACCTTCAAATATTTTATAGCTTGGATTACGGCATCCCTCTTCCAAGTTATAAAATATTGTGTTGGGTCCTAGCCTTAATATTTCATATTGGGTGTTATATTAAGGACTTTAAATCAACTATCTTGAATATATCCCAAAAGATGTCTGGTTCAGACAATTATGATCTTCCCAAAACTCTTGGAATAAGCTTTCCTAATGAAGATGATGTCCTGTGACTGGATAATGGAAATCATACTTCAATTCCTCCACCTCCTCCAATTATTCTCCCTAACCCACAAGTTCAAGGTCACTCAAGCCCTATTGGCAAGAAAGGTCTATGTGTGATCACATCTTGGAGATGAAGTCACATATTGACAAGCCGAGAGAGTTGGGTGTCAAAGTCTTGAGAAATTTGGTTGTTTAATAACTTTCTAAGTCACATAGTGAGTGTCCTTTGGTACTACTATGTAAAAGACTATGACATGACCCTTAATGATCTTATCTATTTGCTTGGTGTTGCTGAATCAGAAATAATTTGGAGCTCTGGTAAAACAAATTTGATTAGTATATCAACTTCCCTAACTACCATGGACATTAACAAATTGGTGACATTGGAAATCCCAAAAGCTTTCTTGTGACAACCCAAAATTTCCATTCTATACAAACAATATCACTTCCATAGAAGTTATAGCAGTCACAGTTAATTTTCAGACTTTTTCGTGTAAGTTTGAGAAATTCAGGGTTTACACTTCAGGAGATATCAGGAGAGTGGATGCACTAGGGTTTAGTGCAACTCTATTATTCCATCACTCTATTATAATAGAGATCATTTCGGGAATAAAAATATTTTCTGCCAAAAATATCTCAAGACTATAAATAGAATTCTGAACCAAATTCATTCATTATTCGCATTTTCAACTAGAGAAAAGCCATTTTCTCTCTCACAGATCTTCGGGTTTTTATCCCAAATCGTGAGTACCTCTCTCTAGTAGTGTTATATAGCTTAAAATGTGTTCATAACATAGATTACATAGATAAATAACTAGATTTAGGAGTTTACTCCCCAAGGTGTTCTTGGGCGGTAAACTCCCGAAACAAAGCCTAGCCTTTCCCCTGTGATATGCTACTACCTTGGACTCGTATATGGGTGTATTTGGGACATGAAAACAACAAATAATCACCAAGTTTTGGGTGTTCACGGCCCAAGAAGATCTTGGACCGTGAACTCCAAAATCTGGACCAAAGTATGTTTTTAAGATACCTAAAGCCTTAGACATTTACTAGGAATTGTTTCCACTTAAATGAAGGACCAAAACACATCAAAAACACCCCTCAAAGTGAGTTCACTACCCTAATGAGGTTCTTGGGCCGTGAACAACAAACAAAGGCACCAAAGTGTGCCTAAGGCCTTCATATGCTTGGGATGAAAGTCTAAGACCTATACCACATGTGCAAGAGACTTGAAAGCATCAATAACACCGTTCCAAGGGAGTTTACGGCAGTAAACTCCAAAGGATATGGCCTTAGGGCCGTAAACTCCTCAAAGGAGTGTTTCTATGCCCTAAACCCTTCCAAGAATTAAACCACCAAGTTGGGATACTTCTAGGGATCATTTAACACCTCAAAACAACCAAAGACATTAAGTCTTGGAGTTTACGGCCGTAAACTCAAGAGTTTACAACCGTAAACTCCATGTGTGAGGTTATATGGAGAGTAAACTCAAGTATAGGGTCCTTTGGAACCCTAAACCCAAGTGCCTTGTCCCACAATAGCTTAGATGCAATCCTTAGGGCTTATAACACTTATATAAAGTTTTTATTATGTTCTAGGATGTCTTAACATTATCAATTAGTAATTTAAGACTAATTGAGTGCATATATGTGTGATTATATGTTCGTTAGGATCGTAGTGTGTGTACAAGTCTCCACTTGACACCTAACAATCCTACACCGTCCAGTTCATCCAAACCACCATCTACAGGTGAGTTCATACCCCTAATCAATGATTTAAATGATTTTAAATGCTTTAATGGGGGGATACAAGTAGAAAACAACATGTTATTAAATCATCTATATGTATTTATTAACTGTGTTTTCATTCAACATATTTCACATACTACAGAATGTGATGCATGAAATGGTTTTCTATCTTTAAAATACTTTGTTATCAAAAGTATTAATTTTGAAATGTTTATTAAAATGACATCAAGTCACTTTTATATTTGTTCAAAACCCTTAGATGTCTTACAAAACCATTTTTCATTCTTGAACTAAACTATGCTTATACACTTATATTCTTATATATGTATTGATGTTATAGTTTACATCTTTCATTTAGTTTCCTACACCCTTGAGTAGTAAGAGTGTATAAACCTACTTGAACAACCAATTACCTTTCAGCAAATTATCATAGGGATAATTTGAAGATATCAAACATTATTCCTATTACAAGGAATCACACAAGAGTCAGTTCATTCATGAGTCTACACCAATACATTACCTGATACATGAGTACATATACATATGCTTACCTGATACATGAACATGTTTACATATACTTACCTGATACATGAACACACTTACATGAATACCATACATGAACATTGTTACATAGATGCATTATCATGTATTCACTTACCTGGATACTCGTATCTTGACTTGTGAGGATGATTTATTAGTACTTTCTGTGTAGAATTATCTTTCCTATCCCGGTTCAATGGGATATCTAGGCAGGACTAACTATTCCGAATCCCACTGACTAGCACTAGTGGTCGATGACCATCTACGGAGGTCTAAGGTTACTACTTATACTAGGTAGATCGATATCAGAACTAACCATTCCTCCATCCTTCTGTTGCAACAGAGGTTGAGATGAAAATCTTCGGATGATCATTAGGTTACCATTTATATTAGGTAGATCGATAACGGGACTAACCCTTCCACCCACCTACTACTGCTACAGAGGACAAGTGGATAATCTTCGGATGTTCATGAGGCTATACTTTTTGCTTATTGCGATGTTGTTGTATTCCTAGTACCCAGTGATAACACTTACATTAATACTTTTTCTGGACAATCTTTGGATGTTCATTAGGTTATCTATTTCACTTATTGGGATGTTGTGTTAGTCCTAGTACCTAGTGACAACACTTACATTAGTACATTTTTCCTGTTTACTTTATTTTGTGATTCTTTCACATAAATTATGAGTTAGACTAAGTACTTTAGTACTAGTCAATAGAAGGAAAAACTATCATTTTACTTACAAAACATTTGGGTCTTGTTTGAAGACTACATTTCGTAATAATAAAAAATAAGGGATTTTCTAGGGCTTTTCATACTTATATCAACATTTTCATTTAAAGGTTTACATGACTTTTAAAACAGCTTTTCAAAGCAAGACAATGACACTTAAATACTTATGAATTCACCAGCTTTAAAGCTGATACTCTCTTTCAAAATAACTTGTATTATCAGGTCATCAGTAGACAGGTACGGTGGCCAGGTTTTGAGAAGACGGAGCAGACAAGTCTTGTCTTTTATTTTGATTATATATATTTTTGGTGCCTTATACAATGAAAGAACACACATGTATTAAAACTTTACTTATAATGCAATGGATGATGTTGTTGCTTGTTTACTATTTTACACTGTTGTGATACTCTACATGACGTCCTCCACCCCTGAACGTTTCCACCGTTCGTGGTTTTGGGGTGTGACAGATTGGTATCAGAGCATTGTTTAGAGTGAATATAGTATATCAACCCATAAAAGATATACTAACTATAAATACATTGGGATTAAAACACTCTGTCTAAGAGTTATACTTTAAAATAATAAAATATTTAACTAAGTATACGTGCCTGCATTCATACTAAAACTAGTGTCACAATGACTAGAACAAAAGTATTACGATTATTGAATATCACAAGTAAGCCTGGGGATATATAGTTAGTCTTGGGAATGGCATAGCCTGATCAACTATGCTGGTCTGAGGAGTGATTAGCATATACCCAAGAATGTTTGTGATGTGGCAACAAGTCTAAAAACTTACCAACACAACCATAAAGAAATACCATAGGGGTATTTGGTCTTACTGAAATTATCTTAGTCGGTTCGTCTACTTAGCTATATCTTATATCCCTTTTCTCGCGTAGATTAAAATGGCTGGATTTCACCATGGCGATCTGTACTTCCCGAACCAAGGCAATGCTGGTTGGCTAGAGGCAGAACTAGAAGTTGATCACCCAATCCCTTTGGATGATCACCATGCTGAGGGTTTTTCCGATAGTTCTGACTCGGAGCCTGAAGTCAATAGTCTACCCCCAGCTGCTCAAAACCCAAACCTGAACCCCCGTCCCGCAATTCAAGGACCCACACCTCTGTGGGCCACTAACTTGAATACATGGAGTCATGAACAGGGTCAACCCATTCCCTACAACGGAGACCGAAGTTTCTACAACCTCACAGAAGGAGGTTCTGCTGACAGAGTCCTACTCATCATGGTTCGTAGGATTTCTTGGAACACGATACTAGGTCAATCAACTATCAATCGAGTCTTGGAGATTGATGCCAACTCTAGCATCAACACAGTCCGCATTCGCCAACTAGAGTCTGCTCATGAAAGAACTCTGGTCAGCAATGCAGCTTTGCAAAGAGAACTTGCTGAAACTCAAGCTGAAGTTGGGGAACTTCGAGCTCAGCAAGTGAGAGCTGACAGGCGTATGAGGGACATGGAACGTCTACTATCAGGATCAAGAACTCATGCTGGCAGTTCTCGTCGCCAATAGAATCTCGTCGACTCATCTTTTGGATATAACCTAGTTTATGTAAAACTTTGGTCTAATTTCCTATCTTTATAAATCTTAGACCTGTTAGGTCTTGATCTAGTCTTAATTCTGTCAAAATTTTCCATCTTGGTTGATGTAAGGCCTACTTCTAGGACATTTTTCCCGAACTTGTTACGTCGGTAATTCTAGTATTATTGACAAATATCTAATCTTATGGAAATTAATATCCAAATGTTGTCATCTTCCTTTAGTCATTCTATTCATTCTGTTGTTGGACTATGGGGAGTTAGTCCATGAGACACATTCATTAATCATTTATTCTTATCCATGTCGTCATCTTTTAAACGTATAGTTAAAGATGCTGCCACGCAGAAATCCCAGACGTAACCCAAACAACGAAACACCGATACCACCACCTCAACCTCCTCAACCACCTAACCCCTTCGATGCCAACATGTTCCAGGAAGCTTTCACAGCAGCAGTTGCAGTTGTTGTGTCAACAATCAACGCCCCTGTCCCTAGTGGATCTGGAACAGGTGCACCTCCCTCGAACCACGGCGAAAGCCATGAACGCCCTCGGGAATGCAGCTATAAAGACTTCACAAACGCCAAACCCCGCAGCTTCAATGGTACTGATGGGGTTATGGTGTTAAGGCAATGGATTGAAAAGATGGAATCTGTCTTTGAAATCCGCGGATGCCAAGAAGGCAACAAGGTCAAGTTTGCATCTTGTACATTCTCTGAGAGAGCACTAACATGGTGGAACGGCCATGTTAAGTATCTGACTCTGGTGGTGGCGTATTCCATCAGCTGGGAAAAGTTGAAAGACATGCTGATGAAAGAGTACTGTCCTCGAGGTGAAGTACAAAAACTTGAGCAGGAATTCTGGGGTCTTCAAATGGTTGGATCCGACATCACGACCTACACAAATAGGTTCTGTGATTTGGCAAACCTATGCCCTGATATGGTTGCTCTCGAGAGCAAGAAGATAGAGAGATATATATGGGGACTGTCGCCCCAGATCCAGTCGAGTGTGTTAGCTTCCAGGCCTATTACTTTAAATAGCGCCAAAGAACTGGCAAAATCTCTCATGGATCACCAGAAACCTCAGAACCGAACAATCCCTGCATCTGTACCACCAAAGGCCAACAACAACAAGAAAGGGTGGTCTAAGAGGAAAGGAGGGGCTTCGCAAGAATCCTCCAAGAGACAACAACTTGTGGCAATCAATGCTGCCACAGTAACTCCTGTTGTCCCTGCGAACCCCTTACCAGCAAAAACTTATGTTGGGTCCCTCCCGAAGTGCAACAAATGCAACTTCCACCACCGCGAACCTTGCAGGGAGATGCAATGCTCTAACTGCAACAGGAAGGGGCACACAGCCCGTTTCTGCCAGACTCCAACAGCTCAGGCCGCCCAGGTTCCTAACGCCGGTATGGGCCAAACTTGCTACGGTTGTGGCAAAGTGGGCCACTACAAGAGGAACTGCCCTAAAGCGAGGATGGCTGGAGGAGTAGGAAGAGTTATGGCCCTAGGCCACGAGGAAGCAGTAGCTGATCCTACGATAGTTACTGGTACGTTTCACCTTGATAACTCATATGCTTGCATACTTTTCGATAGTGGAGCAGAGAAAAGTTTCGTAAGCCACAAATTTGCACACATGCTTAAACAAAAACCTTGTGCCTTAGATAATTCATTCACGGTAGAAATGGCTAACGGGAAAACGGAGAGTACTAACTGCATATACGTAGGTTGTACTTTAACTTTATATGGCCATACTTTCAAGATAGATCTCATGCCAGTCCAAATTAAATGTTTCGATGTTATCATCGGCATGGATTGGTTGAGTCTTCTTCGCGCCGACATCATGTGATTTGAAAAAGCAGTTCGTCTTAACCTTCCTAACAATGAAACCTTAGTTATCTATGGAGACAAACCTAGTACAAGCCTTCGCATCATTTCGTGCATTCAAGCCCAGAAGTTCTTGCGAAAGGAATATCATGCATTCCTCGCACACATCGTTGATACAAGTCAAGAAATGAAAGACATTCAGAACATCCCATAGGTATGCGACTTTCCCGACATCTTCCCAGAAGAACTTCCCGTTTTACCACCGCAACGCCAAGTCGAGTTCAAAATCGACTTAGTGCCAAGAGCTACCCCCGTAGCCAAATCTCCTTATCGTCTGGCACCGGCCGAGATGCAGGAACTTTCCAGTCAACTTAACGAACTTCTCAAGAAGGGATTTATTCGACCAAGCTTCTCACCATGGGGAGCACCGGTCTTGTTCGTCAAGAAGAAAGATGGATCGTTTCGCATGTGCATCGACTATAGAGAACTCAATAAGCTTACAATTAAAAATCGTTATCCTTTGCCCCGCATTGACGATTTATTTGATCAACTTCAAGGAGCCAACTACTTCTTGAAGATAGATCTATGATCCGGATATCACCAACTACGAGTGTTAGAGGAGGATGTTCCCAAGATAGCCTTCCAAACTCGTTATGGACACTACGAGTTTGTAGTGATGCCGTTCAGATTAACTAACGCGCCCGCAGTATTCATGGATCTGATGAATAGGGTGTGTCGTCCTTACTTGGATGAGTTCGTCATCGTCTTCATTGATGACATACTCATCTACTCTCGAAGTAAGGAGGAACATAGCCGACATCTCCGTAAAATCTTAGAAACATTACGATCGGAGAAGCTCTATGCGAAGTTCTCCAAGTGTGAATTTTGGATTCGGCGAGTCAAATTTTTGGGCCATGTTGTTAGCGAAGAAGGAATACACGTGGACCCTTCCAAAATTAAGGCCATTGAGAACTGGTCAGCACCGAAGACACCTACAGAAATTCGTCAATTTCTAGGTCTGGCGGGCTACTATCGCAGGTTCATTCAGAACGTCTCAAGCATAGCGAAACCTCTGACAACCCTGACCCAGAAAGGCGTGGCCTTTCACTGGGAAGAGAAACAGGAAAGAGCGTTCCAAACACTCAAAAGAGCCTTGTGCACCGCACCGATACTATCCCTCCCCGAAGGGATAGAAGACTTCGTAGTCTATTGCGACGCATCAAATCAAGGGCTCGGATGTGTTCTGATGCAGCGAGATAAAGTCAAAGCCTATGCCTCAAGACAGCTGAAGACACATGAGGTTAACTACACCACCCACGATCTTGAGCTAGGAGCAGTTGTGTTTGCTCTAAAGATCTGGTGACATTACCTGTATGGTACAAAAAGCACGATCTTTACAGACCATAAGAGTCTACAACACATTTTCGACTAGAAGGAGCTCAACATGAGACAATGACGGTGGGTCGAGCTACTCAGTGATTACAAGTGCAAAATTCATTATCATCCGGGTAAAGCCAATGTAGTAGCCGACGCCCTAAGTCAGAAAGAATATTCTGGTCGTAGGGTCAAATTTTTGACTCTAACTATCCACTCACACTTGTCCACGCAAATTAAAGAGGCTCAGCTCGACGCTTTGAAACCTGAAAACGTGGCTGGTGAATCCCTTAGAGGAACGGATAAAAACTTGGAAGTCAAGGGTGGCGGAGCCTTGTACCTCATGGATCGGATCTAGACACCGGAACACGGTGGCTTCAGAGACTTGGTCATGAAGGAAGCTCACAACACTCGTTATTCCGTCCACCCGGGTTCAGATAAGATGTATCTGGATCTTAAAAAGTTATACTCGTGGCCTAACATGAAAGCAGATATTGCTACCTTCGTGAGTAAATGCCTTACTTGCGCAAAGGTCAAGGTCGAATACCAGAAACCCTCCGGTCTCCTGCAGTAACCGGAGATACCAGAATGGAAGTGGGAGCGGATCACTATGGACTTCATAACCAAGTTGCCCAAGACGACGGTGGACTTGATTCCATATGGGTTATCGTCGATAGACTGACCAAGTCTGCACACTTCCTGCCGATCAAAGAAACAGACAAGATGGAGAAACTTACCAGAACTTACATTAAGGAGACTGTATGGCTGCACGGTGTTCCTTTATCCATCATCTCGGATAGAGATAGTAGATTCACTTCGATGTTTTGGCAGTCATTACAAAGTTCCCTAGGAACTAGGTTGGACATGAGTACGACCTACCATCCACAGACCGACGGGAAAAGTGAGAGAACTATCCAAACCTTAGAAGATATGTTGCGTGCCTGTGTGATTGACTTTGGAAAAGCTTGGGATACCCATTTACCCCTCGTCGAATTTTCCTACAACAACAATTATCACATGAGCATAAAGGCAGCTCCATTCGAGGCCCTTTATGGCCGAAAGTACAGATCCCCCCTGTGCTGGGCTGAGGTGGGTGATACCCAGTTAGCTAAGGGGCGAGTTCCCGAAAGCACTCTCACGGGTCCGGAGATCATTCGGGAAACGACAGAGAAGATCGTTCAAATTCATGAACGATTGAAAGCCTCTAGAGACCGACAGAAAAGCTACGCTAACAAGCGGAGGAAACCATTGGAATTCCAGGTGGGCGACCGAGTCCTACTGAAGGTCTCACGCTAGAAGGGCTTGATACGCATTGGAAAGCGTGGGAAGCTCAATCCAAGATACATAGGGCCTTTCGAGATTCTCGCCAGAATCTGCCCTGTAGCTTACGAACTCAATCTACTACAAGAACTCAGTAACGTACATCCTACCTTCCACGTCTCGAACTTGAAAAAGTGTCTATCCGACGAAACTCTTGTTATTCCACTCGACGAGATCGAGATCAATGAGAGCCGCAACTTCGTGGAGGAACCAGTAGAGAACATGGACCGAGAGGTCAAGCAAACAAAGCAGAGCCATATCCCGATAGTGAAGGTGCGCTGGAACGCAAAGCGTAGACCTAAATTCACTTGGGAACGAGAGGATCAGATGAAACTTAAATACCCTCATCTTTTCGCTTAGTCATGTGTAATTTCTTATTTGCTTAAATTCTAATTTCGGGACGAAATTCCTTCTAACGGGGAGATGATGTGACAACCCGAAATTTCCATTATATACAAACAATATCACTTCAATAGAAGTTATAGCAGTCACAGTTAATTTTCAGACTTTTTCGTGTAAGTTTGAGAAATTCAGGGTTTACACTTCAGGAGATATCAGGAGAGTGGATGCACTAGGGTTTAGTGCAACTCTATTATTCCATCACTCTATTATAATAGAGATCATTTCGGGAATGTAAATATTTTCTGCCAAAAATATCTCAAGACTATAAATAGAATTCTGAACCAAATTCATTCATTATTCGCATTTTCAACTAGAGAAAATCCATTTTCTCTCTCACGGATCTTCGGGTTTTTATCCCAAATCATGAGTTCCTCTCTCTAGTAGTGTTATATAACCTAAAATGTGTTCATAACATAGATTACATAGCTAAATAACTAGATTTAGGAGTTTACTCCCCAAGGTGTTCTTGGGCGGTAAACTCCCGAAACAAAGCCTAGCCATTCCCCCGTGATATGCTACTACCTTGGACTCGTATATGGGTGTGTTTGGGACATCAAAACAACAAAGAATCACCAAGTTTTGGGTGTTCATGGCCCAAGAAGATCTTGGACCGTGAACTCCAAAATCTGGAGCAAAGTATGTTATTTAGATACCTAAAGCCTTAGACATTTACTAGGAATTGTTTCCACTTAAATGAAGGACCAAAACACATCAAAAATAACCCCTCAAAGTGATTTCACGACCCTAATGAGGTTCTTGGGCCGTGAACATCTAACAAAGGCACCAAAGTGTGCTTAAGGCCTTCATATGCTTGGGATGAAAGTCTAACACCTATACCACATGTGCAAGAGACTTGAAAGCATCAAAAACACCATTCCAATGGAGTTTACACCAGTAAACTCCAAAGGAAATGGCCTTAGGGCCGTAAACTCCTCAAAGGAGTGTTTCTATGCCCTAAACCCTTCCAAGAATTAAACCACCAAGTTGGGATACTTCTAGGGATCATTTAACACCTCAAAACAACCAAAGACATTAAGTCTTGGAGTTTACGGCCGTAAACTCAAGAGTTTACAACCATAAACTCCATGTCTGAGGTTATATAGAGAGTAAACTCAAGTATAGGGTCCTTTGGAACCCTAAACCCAAGTGCCTTGTCCCACAATAGCTTAGATGCAATCCTTAGGGCTTATAACACTTATATAAAGTTTTTATTATGTTCTAGGATGTCTTAACATTATCAATTAGTAATTTAAGACTAATTGAGTGCATACATGTGTGATTATATGTTCATTAAGATCGTAGTGTGTGTACAAGTCCTCACTTGACACCTAACAATCCTACACCATCCAGTTCATCCAAACCACCATCTACAGGTGAGTTCATACCCCTAATCAATGATTTAAATGATTTTAAATGCTTTAATGGGGTGGGGGGGAATACAAGTAGAAAACAACATGTTATTAAATCATCTATATGTATTTATTAACTGTGTTTTCATTCAACAGATTTCACATACTAGAAAATGTGGTGCATGAAATGGTTTTCTATCTTTAAAATACTTTGTTATCAAAAGTATTACTTTTGAAATGTTTATTAAAATGACATCAAGTCACTTTTATATTTGTTCAAAACCTTTAGATGTCTTACAAAACCATTTTTCATTCTTGAACTAAACTATGCATATACACTTATATTCTTATATATGTATTGATGTTATAGTTTACATCTTTCATTTAGTTTCCCACACCCTTGAGTAGTAAGAGTGTATAAACCTACTTGAACAACCAATTACCTTTCAGCAAATTATCATAGGGATAATTTGAAGATATCAAACATTATTCCTATTACAAGGAATCACACAAGAGTCAGTTCATTCATGAGTCTACACCAATACATTACCTGATAGATGAGTACATATACATATGCTTACCTGATACATGAACATGTTTACATATACTTACCTGATACATGAACACACTTACATGAATACCATACATGAACATTGTTACATAGATGCATTATCATGTATTCACTTACCTGGATACTCGTATCTTGACTTGCGAGGATGATTTATTAGTACTTTCTGTGTAAAATTATCTTTCCTATCCCGGTTCAATGGGATATCTAGGCGGGACTAACTATTCCAAATCCCACTGACTAGCACCAGTGGTCGATGACCATCTACGGAGGTCTAAGGTTATTACTTATACTAGGTAGATCGATATCGGAACTAACCATTCCTCCATCCTGCTGTTGCAACAGAGGATGAGATGAAAATCTTCGGATGATCATTAGGTTACCATTTATATTAGGTAGATCGATAACGGGACTAACCCTTCCACCCACCTGCTGCTGCTATAGAGGACAAGTGGAAAATCTTCGGATGTTCATGAGGTTATACTTTTTGTTTATTGCGATGTTGTGTGACTCCTAGTACCCAGTGATAACTCATTGTTTACATTAATACTTTTTCTGGAAAATCTTCGGATGCTCATTAGGTTATCTATTTCGCTTATTGCGATGTTGTGTTAGTCCTAGTACCCAGTGACAACACTTACATTAGTACATTTTTCTTGTTTACTTTATTTTGTGATACTTTCACATAAACAATGAGTTATACTAAGTACTTTAGTACTAGTCAATAGAAGGAAAAACTATCATTTTACTTACAAAACATTTGGGTCTTGTTTGAAGACTACATTTCGTAATAATAGAAAATAAGGGATTTTCTAGGGCTTTTCATACTTATATCAACATTTTCATTTAAAGGTTTACATGACTTTTAAAACAGCTTTTCAAAGCAAGACAATGACACTTAAATACTTATGAATTCACCAGCTTTAAAGCTGATACTCTCTTTCAAAATAACTTGTATTCTCAGGTCATCAGTAGACAGGTACGGTGGCAAGGTTTTGAGAAGACGGAGCAGACAAGTCTCGTCTTTTATTTTGATTATATATATTTTTGGTGTCTTATACAATGAAAGAACAAACATGTATTTAAACGTTACTTATAATGCAATGGATGATGTTGTTGCTTGTTTACTATTTTACATTGTTGTGATACTGTACATGACGTCCTCCACCCATAAACGTTTCCGCCGTTCGTGGTTTTGGGGTGTGACATTTCTCTTCCTAATGAAATGGGATCGGTTATAGTCAACTCGGTTGACCAGATGGTAAAGAGAAAGGCTAAGTCTGAGATAGTCTTGTGTACCATTCCTAATGGGTCCATTTGGTTCTATTGCCAAAAAGGAAGGGGCATTTGTTGCAAAGCTGTCCTAACTACTTGAAAGATCTGAGAGAAGGTCTAGTCAGAAAGTTTGATTATGCTTCAGGTAAGTCCACTATCTAACTCTATTAAGTTACTTATTGATGATTCTTAATACAAAATGTGACTCGGTTACATTTTGGTGTTTGGTAGAAGCAAGCAAAGGGAAGGACACTTAAAGAAAGAGTATGCTGAATGTGATCACAAAGATGTATTTCAATAGCATGGTTGGAAGATCGGATTCCTGAGCTACTACTTAGCAGTTATGATAGATTGCTAGGAAATATGTAACAACATAGTTTTCATTTAAAGCTGCATTATAAGGAAAAAAAATTTGCATCTTATAAATAAATAAAATTTTGATTTTATTTTAGTTTATATCTCCTTGCAACGGCTTTTATGGGAAATTGATGTTTATATGTTTCTAGCAATAATGGAAATGTGAATTTGATTCTTTCATTTGTGGTAGTGTCTAAATTTACCAAATAAGGAAAGATTCTCATCACCCAAGGTTTCAATTGGACTGAAACTTGGAATCATGCAAGTTGTATAGTATGATGAATGAGAACTTTCTGCTTTGGGAAATTAAGACTAATTCCTTGTTTACATTTATATGTGAATCAAGTGAAGAACTAAGGGATCGAGTACACATTCTTTTGCACTGGTTAAGTCCACCACAAAAGATCGATAAGATTATTCATCATGATTTACTAAAGTTTAGTAAATATGGTTATACTTACCAGTTTAAGTATAATTATGAAACATTGGAAAATTTTCAATGTTTTGCAGGACGAATGAGAAGAATCAAATTAGGAAGAAGGATAAAAGTTTCTCAAATCTAAAAAGATGGGAGAGTACTTTAGTATCATGTTTAGTGATCATCTTAATGATTGAGAAACCATATCACAATTGGTTCTCTAAGGACATCTTAGTGCATTCCTATGGCTAAGAAGAGGAATCAAGAATTGCTGAAATGGTTAAATCAAAAGGTGAGTCATACTTCATTCCAAAACAATTCTTCAAGTCATACTCCAAGATTGTAACTTGAGTGACATATCTTAAAGAAAGGTTTATAACACTAGTTAAATGTAAGAGTAAAGTGTGTCCTACTCTTGTACATTTGAAATTGGTATGTTGTGATGTTTTGGATAAAACAGAGACCAACTTAAGGCCAATTATGTGAAGTGTTTGTCTTCATAAAGAATCCGCACTATCTCCTGAATATTTGGCAAGTGAGTCTTATATGTCAAGAGGACAGTGGGAGTCTTAAAGATCTTTAAAAAGCTTCAAGATCTAAGCAAGAGTAAAAAAAAACCCTGTAGTTTATCACTAGCACACGACTTGAGGTTTATAACCTATCGTGTCGACATATTCCTATTCCTGTGCCCATTCCAGTTCAAGTTGGCTTTGCATATGAGTTCTGAGAGTTCTTAATTGGTTGCATAACAACTTGGAAGTAATGACAGGCCCTTGAGCTGCCAGGTGGCAAGAAGTTAAGACTGCACAAGTTCAATCCATAAGAGTTTGGATTTGTCACTAAGCTTGTCTTGTGGTTATGGTTTTTACAAATTTACATGGATAGGAACACATACACCAGAAAATATAAGTGTCATAAGGTTTCTCTCTGATTCATGAAAATGTTGCTGGGGAAACACCTTCACTAAGTAGATTTTAAATAGATAGCAATTGTGATATTTGCATTCTCAAAGTCGTTAGTGGAGCGTGTGTGGTTAACCAGCACACTAACATTAACTTGTGAGAAATGGAAAAGGTCTAAACAATTGAAACTATGATTATGACATCCCTTTTCATAGTTCTGAAATTGTTTAGACACACATGTGTGCTATCTAAGGAAAAGTGTATGATTTTGATAAAGTTATATAAAAGCATCTCGTATCATAAATATGAACTTTGGTACGAAGGTCAATAAAGTATTGATTTCTAGAAGTCCAGCTGATTTCTGAGTACATGTCAAAGCCATTGGGAGCATAAGTATTAGCTAATAATCATCATGCAAGTGGGAGCATGATAATTATAATAAGTGTTGCAAGTTATCAATATTAATTATAGAAAACAAAAGCTTTCAATTGGGAAAAAGTTGTTTTGCTATAATTAAGGGAGAGGAAATTATACCTCGCTTCAATTCTAAAAGCTTAGATTGAGGTTTTAATCATATTTAGTCAAGGATATATATATATATATATATATATATATATATATATATATATATATATATATATATATATATATATATATGAATTTCATGTTGGAATGGCTCAACATACGGAAATTCTATGTATATGTCCATTATTGGAGTTCTAAAATTTGATTATTATTAGGGCATCCCTTTTCATAATCTAAATTATGAGAACTTGGCAAATAGAAATAGAAATATTATAGCAAAAGACTGGTCTAGTATCATGTCTTTATGAATCTTGTCCAATATGCTTCGGATATAGGATCGATTGTATGTGCTATAATATTCATATGTTCTAAATTTTTCCAAATTCGCAGATCATTAAGAGGGAAAATGTACTAGAACTAGATATGACTAATTTTGATTAAGAAATTGTAGAGGACAATCTAAGGTTTACTAAAGATTGGTTGCTCAGGGACAACTGGAAGTATAGTGTTAATTTCGGAAGGACCATATTGACATATTCTGAAAAGAGACAATTCTTGCTCAAGAGTAATAGTCAAAAGGTGAATATGGAAATGTTCCCATACGTGCAAGTTATTCATTAAATTTTTGTAAGAATAGGAAACTTAATGCAAGAAGAATTTTTAAAGGCAATGAACCTTGAATATGAGACTTCGGTTCTATGGAGTTGATCTCCATTGGAATACTCTATAATGTCTGTTGACAAGTCTTTATGACTTTGTGCATAATCATTACAAGAGGACCAATACATATAAGTCTAGAATCTAACAGATTTAGGTAAATGGCAGGAATTTTGAATTCATCCATTTACGGTAAAGGATTTGGGATTGTGAAATTAGTATCGTTGGAATTATGTTCAATTGATCTATTTCACAGAGTAAAGATCATAGACAAACTTAGTGTGCATACTTGGTGTATGGCATAACTAATGTTTGGAAAAACATAGTATGCATACTTGGTGTATGGCATGACTAATGTTTAGAAAAACCATAGTGTACATGCTTGGAGCATGGGACAACTATTGTTTTTAATTCTAGTATAAAGTTGATAGTTTGAAACAGTATGCAATGAATGATGGGTAATCAATATAGTGATAAATAAAAGATGTTTTATTTATATTCATAATGTCTGAGACCATATTGGATTCGACTATTCTTGTGTTTCATTTTGCATGTTTTGACTTCCAGAATAACTAAGTCGCTCTTCCTGAATGACTAAGTTATTCAAACAATCCACAGTCGGTCATATGTTGGAAGTAGATATGAATCAATACTGCCTTGAAGCTGGATTGTAGATGTCCAAGGTATGGGACATAGCAAGGATTGTTGCAACATTCATGAGTGCTCATAAGTTCAGAGTATTGGATTCAACCCACGCTCACTGGTATCACTTCATGGAATTTATCTCGAGTGATCATGAGACGGTAATATCATATAAGTCTTCAAACCTAGAGATATGACTTGTTGCCTATGAGTTGCTTATACATTGATTGTACATAAACGCATTGGTAACTCGATGTTATAAAACGTGCCTTTATGTATGATTCAACAAGTAGTAGAATAAAAATATGAGTCGAAGTTAATCTGTTCCTTCTTGGATTAGAAGCGATATTTGGGTCGCTCGATGATTTTGTGTTGATCCATCTATATGGCCCGGTCAGAACTAAGTTGATGTGTTCAAATAAGTTCTATGTCAAACAAATCGGAAATCGGGAAACAATTGTTGGACAATAAGTAAGACATTGTTCCATGTATTTGTCCGACTGATGTCTAGCACATAGGATTATATGATCACTTATCTTAAATCGCGTATCATCATCATCTCAGTTCCGTAAGACCTTAAAAGAGCTACGATTGTTGATCGGCTCCTGAAGTTATTCTTAGATATATAAATACTATACTTATCCAAGTGGGAGACTATTGGATTAGGTGTCTAAGTTCATAACTATTTCTGGAATATACTTGACCTGATTAGCATGGTCCATTTGGGTTGCATGGCATCATGCATTTGGATAGACCAAAATGAGAGAAATAACACTTAAGGTTTATTTATATATTACAAGTTCTAATATATTAATAATATTATTTAATTAGTAGTGATCAAGAATTAATTTGGAATTAATTAAGTGATCAAAAGAAGGGTTGACTGTGTAAATCACCCATACTTGTATAATGGGCTAATGCTCCATGGATTATCAAGTTGGGCTAAAACCCAGAGGATGCTCCATGGATGCTCCATGGTATCTTTGAACCCATGGATCATGGAAATGAAGAGCCATTTCTAGTTAGGGTTTACATGGTGTAACCCTACTTGGACACACTATAAAAGGAATATGTGAGCAACCAAAATCGGCACTAGTGTGAGAAAAAGAAGGCATAGCCGATTTTATAAGTTTTCTATTTCTCTCAAGGTTATTCCAAGCGTGTTTGGTGTTGTTTGAGACATTTGAGGCATCACACTTGAGGTGCTAGGCTCATAAGGTTCTCAAGGAATCCAAGCAACTAAAGGTATGCATTTCTTACTATCATTTCTGTTTAAAAGTTCCCCATGGTATGCTAGATAGATTAAGAACCATGGAAAATCAATTTTGCATGTATCATAGTAAAACATAGATCTAAGGTTTCTAGGGTTGCATGTACACCTTAGGAGTGTTAGAATGCTGAAAACCCTACAGTTATGACAGGGCCTTCCTTGACGCGCATTTGCGCGTCGTCTGAGCGTTTTACGACATGCATTGTGCGTCGTAAAAGGCTAATTTTCTAGTAGTAGCTAGTGGTGGAACCAAGTGGTGTCAGAAGTGCAAGAAGAATCACTTCATAGGATGCGATGGAGAAGTGACTTGCTATAAGTGTTGTAGGACCGGTCACTATTCTAGAGATTGTACATTTGACAACAGGAAGTGTTACGAATGTGGAGATGGTGGGCATATTTCAAAGAATTGCCTAAAGAAAAACAAATCTGGAAGGCAAAATGTGGCACCAAAGCCAAAAGCAAGAGAATTCCAGATGATCCTTGATAAAGTAGGTGTCAATGCAAGGGATAAGTAGGGGTCTATAAAGTAGCCATATAGATAGCATCATGTGGTGTAGCCTATTATAAGAGGCATAGTATAGGGTAAACTTGAATATTTATGTAATCGTTTCAAGAAATAATATAAACCTTGGTTATATTATCTGATGTGTTAAGTTTCTATATGATTTTTCTTGTATGGTGACTTGGAAAATTACGATAATACTTGGGACAAGTATGAGTAGGTGTGAAACGTAGTAGAGGCCTATACTACCGGAAGCACATGACTCACACTTGGGTCAGGGAAAGTCACAAGGTTACCAAGGCGCTAGTAATTAATTGTGTTTGATTCATGTGTGTCGTTACCATCATTTTGGTAATGACTAAGAAGATGATTATTATTCTGAACCTAGTGTTTATATCAAATCGATTCTAACTAAGATGAGTATGTTACGTGGTTTAGAGAACCAAGTTCGATGTAGCATCTGAGTTAAGCCAGAAGATTGAAGTGAAAGATAAATCGAAGCGACCAGTAGAAGTACCGCGATCGTTGTCAAAGTAAGAAGCTTTTAGCTAGAAGTGCTACATGCTAGAATGTGATTATATCACATTAGAACATGAAGGAAGGTATATTCCATTCTGGAATTTGACTCTAAAAAACCTGAGTCTAAGCATTGCATCATACGATGAGAGGTCATTAGAACGTGACCCATCGATCTGTTATGATAATCGAAGTAATGACCTTATATTAAGTTAAGTCTGTTTAAGTAGAAGCAGCAGTCTCCAATAAGGATTGATTTTGTAACTCGAAGGTTACAATGGAAAGTCCAACATAGGATAAAGAGCGAGTGCAAGAGTGCGTACCGCCAGTAGTCAAGAGGTCCAAGATTTAGATACTCACTTGATGGGACAAAGGAGTTACGATTGTTACCTAGGATGAAAAGAAAACATATGGAGTCATTATAAAAGCCCTATTTTGTTGATGATTTCGGGATGTAAGCATCCTAAGGGGGAGATAATTCTAACACCCGTATATTCGGGCTAGTCAATTTAGAGACAATGAACTTACAAAATGACTTTTTGATAGAAGATTATTTAGAATTAATAATCCTAACCAAATTATATTATATGTCACAAGGATTCTGTATATACAAAATAGCGCTAAAATCCAACTTATAACGAAGAAGTTATGACCCGTCGAAGTTTTGCAACAAAACCGTCACGGCTCAACGTATCGTAAAAAGTGAATTTTTGACGAAATATTATTTAGCCTTAGGGATCTAAACGAAATTCATAGTATATGTTAAACCGAAAGCGTACATAAAAAAAATGTCCAAATCTGACTTCGTATGAGGAAGTTATGATCTTTCTAAGATTTAGCATAACAGTGCACAGCCCAGAAATCGAATTTTAGATCGATCAATTTTTTGCCAAAAAAAACTAAACGAGAATTTAAGATCTCATTGATAGGAGCTCAATGATATAAAGACAGTAAAAAAAACAGACGTCGGTTGACAAAGTAATGAATTTTTAACATACTTTATCTGTCTAAGCCTGTTAAAATATAACTTTCAAAATAAAGTTGAAATTAGTTGACGGAGTTTAAACGAAAGTTGTAGATCATGTCAGTACCTGCGCGTGGATATAAATAATGTCGAAAATGGAGTCCGTATGCGAAAGTTACGGAACTTAGAAGTTTATTAAATTATGGTTGCTGCAAGGCTGACACTTGGCTAGATCTGAACCCTCCCTTCCTCTCCAGGGCTTCGCATGCGATGGCTACACTTTCCCCCTCGTACATACAACGAAGGTCTTCAAACGCCCCGCGTACTCCGAAGTACGCCCCATGTATGCTCAGCCTCGCAGCCTATAAATAGAAGTGTTTTTCTTCATTCTTCTTCACACCTTTCCCATTCTTTCTCTCTCAAACATTATTCTTAGCCCCTCCAATTCCCTAGTACTTCCCAAGTGCTAGAGGCGAGTCCCATAGTGCCAAAAGGCTCCGAGAAAAATAGCTTTTGGCTCAGAAGTTTTGCCAGCACAGAGCCCCGTTGTTCGCTAAACTCCACTATAAGTGAGTTATGCTTACTGTGACAACCTGAAATTTCTATTCTATACAACTCTTCAATACAATAGAAGCTAGAAAAGTTGCTACTAAGTTTCAAACTTTTTGGATCAAGTTTGTGTATTTTAGGATTTACACTTTGGGTGATATCAGGAGAGAGGATGTCCTAGGGTTATTGAGCAACACTGTTATTCCAAAACTCTAAGAAATTAGAGTTTACTGCCTGAATAAAATATTTTCTGCCAAAATCCTAAATTTGGGAGTATATATATGAGGATTTGTCATTATTTACACTTTTTCCAAATCTCAAGATCCAAATCCCATTTCTCTCTCAAGTATCATCCAAAAGTTTTTCGAGATCTTCGATCTAGTAAGTGTTTCTAGCCTTCTTAAGTTTTTATATGACTTAATCTAGTGTTTTAACACATTTCTAACCGTGAAATCATTCCAAAAGGTTGATTCTTCCATTTTCACCAAGAACATACACTTGTGTTCTTGGCCTTTTGGACCTTTTCGAGCTTCTAACTTGTAAGTGCTTCTATCCTAGAGTCTTACAAGCTTTGTTACACTTCTACACCTCATGAAATCATCCAAGAACACCAAGATCAAAGGTGTTTACGGTCCAAGAACACCTTGGACCGTAAACCCTATTTAGGGTACCAATGTGTGCCCTAGCTTATCCTAAGCCTTGGTAACTAGTTTAGACCCCTTCCTTGATGTGTTTAGCACATAAAAACCACCAAAATGACTCATTTATATGTGTTTATGGTTTGGGGATCTCCCGAAACCATAAACACCCCAAAATGTGTTATAAATGACCCATATTCCTTCCTTATGCCTAGAATAAAGCCTAGACCTTTACCTTGAAGTGTTTGGGGCTTGAAAACATCAAAATACCTTAGTCCATAAGAGTTTACGGCAGCAAACTCATGGAGAAATGGTCCATGGACCCTAAAACTCCATTTAGGAGTGTATTGATGCCACAAAACATTTCCTAAGGATTAATCATGAAGTAGGAATACTTGGAATGACTTAGAAGACTTCAAATCACAAAATGGTCAAAGAAGTATGAGTTTATGGCCGTAAAATCAAAAGTTTACGACCGTAAACCCAATGAGTTATGGTCTCCAAACCGTAAACTCACAAAGAGGGTTCCCTTGAACCCTAAGCTCAATAGCTTTGTCCTATAACACTTAGATGCAATCTTGAGCACTTATAACACTTATATAAAGTGTTTAACATGTATTAGGATATCTTAACATTGTTATTTAGTTGTTTAAAGGGCAATTGGTTACATATATGTGATATTATATGCTAACTAGGATCATAGAGTGTGTGCAAGTCTTCACTTGACACTTAGCATCCTATACAGTCCGTTCATCCCAACCACTTGCTACAGGTGAGTTCATACCCCTTAATCAATGATTTAAATGTTTTTTAAATGATTTCATGGGGGGATACAAGTTGAATGATGCTATTAATTATATTAATCACATGTGGTTAATAAGTAGCATACAAAAGGATTTACTACTCTTTTAGCTGTGTTACCACACAGTTTACTTCAAATGGCTTTCCAAAACGTTTTTACTCAGTTAAAACTCTTTGTTAAATTGTCTTGCATATTGATTGTATCTTTTCAAACCTTGTTACAGGTGAGATTCAAAACAAATGTTTTCCTTATACTTTACACTGTTCTTATCAATCAAACTGCTTTCAAATCGTTTTACAATTTGACATCAAGTCATCCTTTCTTAGATACTAAACTTTTCAATGGTTTTACAAAACTTCTTTTATGCTTTTATATTCTCAATTCCATGCCTATATATGTATAGTTACATAAGTAATGTTTAAAGGACTTAGGAAGGTTAGCCCGCTTTATTTCCTTTTCCCCGTTGGGATGTGGTCTGGTAAGGTATCGGGTATCCGTCCGAATGTCGTTTAAATATTAGTTATATATCATGTGTACATATATAGTCATAAAGGTTCTTACAGTCAATTCAATACCCTTGGGTAGCAAGGGTATACTTCCATGTCCATACGTACTAGTTACATTACTAGTAAGCTACCATATGGGTAGTTTAGGAAGATACTAGAACTATTGCTAGAACGCGAAATCATACAATGAGTCGGTTCATTCATGAGTTAATACTTGCTAGATAGAGAGGGAACACACATTACAGCTAGTACACACAGTACATTACTATACATGCTAGATAGAGAGAGAACACACATTACAGCTAGCACACGCAGAACATTACAGTACATTACTCTAAATGCTAGACAGAGAGAGAACACACATTACAGCTAGCACACGCAGAACATTTCAGTACATATAGGCTAGACAGAGAAAGAGTACACTTTACAGTAGCACATTCATTACATGTACATTCATGCAGTTATGTAAACCATTAAACGGGTCATGGCACTTCCTACCATGACCGTTTTTATATCCCGAATCTCCTTAATTGGGGAGCGTATGAGTTTGCGTATAGATCTATACTGGATTGACTATCCTACACCTTGTTGCTCATTACAGTGGGACTTGCAAGTCTACAGGTGCCAAATGTCATTCCTTACGGCGTCTTACATCGTCGTTTTACTAGAGTCGGTAGCAGGATACAGGTCGATCACATGTTACTTTAAATTACAATAGATTTAAGGTAGTTAGTACGGTTGTAGTTATTTGATACT
Organism: Lactuca serriola; assembly: GCF_051521515.1. NCBI lineage: Eukaryota > Viridiplantae > Streptophyta > Magnoliopsida > Asterales > Asteraceae > Lactuca > Lactuca serriola. The sequence continues at coordinate 138,987,605 of NC_136416.1, forward strand.
ACACCATAGTACTATTTCATTTTCCCATTACATTCACTTCGTGAACATTCACACGATGCACGGTAATGTAGAAACTATATTTTTGGTTAATGATAGTCAGATTTGGGAAAATACACCCTCTTTCAAGAGACACACACAGATACTAGATGCCTTGCTAGAAGGCTACTTTCAGTAGGAAGCATAGGGCTTTCTAGGATGCTCAAAACGTTTCAAAATTACTTTTCATATACGTACAAATACTTACACTTCATATACGTACAAATACATTCTTACAAATTAAGACACTAAAATACTTATGATCTCACCAGCTTTAAAGCTGATACTCTCTTTCAAAATAACTTGTATCCTTAGGTCAACAGTAGACAGGTACCGATGCAAGGTTTACAGAAGATGGAGCTCGTTCAAGACTCATCTTTCATTTTGATTTATACTTTAGTGTCTATTAGACATATCAGAACACTTGTATTATAATTATATTATTAATGCAATAGATGATGTTGTTGCTTGTTTACTACTATTCATTGTTGTGATATTGTACATGACGTCCTCTGCCCTATAACGTTTCCACCGTTCATGGTTTTGGGGTGCGACACTTACCCTTTTTTAAGTATAACTTATATTTAAGTTCCCTATCGTTATTATGAACCTATAGACAATATATGAGCTAAGTATTATATATTATACAAGTGTTATTATAATACTTTTAGCTGCTCACGGTACGGGGAATCTGGTTTGAATGGCCATATAGGGTTGTTGGATTTCAGAACAGGTTAAATGCCAAAATGGTCCCGCCCTCTGGTGTTTCATGTATGGCCCTTGTCTGTACACAGTAGTCGAAAATTATTGTTTAACGTTTATAAAACAATATAGCTCGTAGACCTTGAGTTAATAATTCGTCATAATAAATATTAGACTAAAATCTAGTGATAATGATAATAGGTTTCGTCGAAGGAAAATAGATTTATTAGAAGTGAAGGGCTTCCCCGAGTTTGGAATCATCAGTTTAACAAGTGAGTGCATAGTTACTTTCATCTTACACATAGATATGAAGTATTTAATATAAATTGCGTGCTATGTGTGCATATTATCTGTGTTCTTGATATCTATGTTGGATGAACGAAATATACACGTTTTACTTGATTTAAACTGTATATGTATTTTTATACTTATAAATATGTATTGGGTAGTGACGGGTGATGATAGAAAGGTGATGATAACTAGGTGATGATAGATATGAAATGATAAATAGGTGATGCAAGATAAGAGATGATTAGGTGATGCCATAACTTAAACATGCGATGTTGAGATGTAGCCATCTACCAGAACATAGATGGCAACCACTAACTAATCTAAACAAGTCATGTGGAAACACCGACAGACTCATAAACTGTAGGTGATGAATTACAAGTTCAGGCGATGTAGTAACTACGTATTCAAGCAATGATACTCTAATCCTTACTAGACACGTTTAGGGGAGTAATCCCCGAATAAGTACTGTCTATGCGATGTAGGTGATGATCTTTAGGAAAAGTCCTTAGGAACCAATACATAAGGAAATGTGATGTAAGGAGATGAGAGGTAAATACGATGTAGGAGATGACCCTTACGATAAATCTTTAAGGAAGATTAAATGAAGAAAATGGGGATGGGTAATCGGGTTAATTATTTGACATGATATAAGTGAAGAAACAAATTAACTATATTACTGTGGGTTGAAAACCCTATGTACTCAGTTATTTGTATCACAGGTATCGATACAAATACGCATTACACTGAGAGATTAAAGGAGATGTAAATCATTAGTGTAAATGAATGTAAGATCCGTTTATGCTTATGTTTCTATATTGGCAATGACATCCCAAAGTTTTAATATAAACAAAATACATTTCTTCGGAAATGCTTTGATAATATGTTTATCATGTTTTTTGGGAACAAATTCCACAATATTATTATTTAAAATGGATACTCCAATTTTCAAATAAGCATAAATAAAATTTTTAAAATGACCATGAATTTGGGGATGTCACGTTTGTAATCATCTCTGCGGCTAATTGATCGAAATCTACATTTCTTCATTACGTTTGAGCACTAACTTTGGCGATATTGGTTGTCACTCATCTAAAATTTGTTTTTATTTAATTTACTATTGTCATGATCATCGTTTCTTGTTCTCTGATCATCTTCATATATATTATCATCTTTAATTACAACTACATTGGTTTTGCTTTCATAATCTATGATTGTCGCACTTTAATTATATGTTAACAAAGTAGGGAATCATTTAAAAGTTGTATCCAATAGCAAGCATGCGTACTAATGCCTTCATCTATAATTTATTTTTATTGTATGATTGTTCTCTGCTCATCAATAATTTATTATCTTTAATAAATGGGTATTGACTATAGTTTTTTTGTTTATTTTTAAGCAAGAAAGATGTTAAAATTGAAACAAAAAAGAGCATTAGGTGTTGTGACAACCCGAAATTTCCATTAGGTCAAACCCTAAAAGTCAACCAATTCGTATCATAAGTCAATGTCATTATTTCTTATTCTTAAGAAATATAAAGTTGGTTTGATTATTTTAATATTATTTTTAAACGAACGGGTGAAAGAAAGTGTCGTCTCGGATTTTGAATTTTAAAAACTGCAAACACCTCGCGTCTTAGAAATTCCCGACCAAACTTTTAGGTTTGGGTTGAAAAATCACCCAAAAACCGTGAACTCATACCTATGTATGAGTTTACTCCCCAAAAACTAGTCATTTGTGTTTACTCCCCATTTTCCAAAAGAGTAAACTCCAAACTCTCTCAAGTATCATCCTTGATTTTGTTCTAGATCTTCAAACTAGTAAGTGTTCTAACCCTTTCAAGTTAGTATATCACTTAATCTAGTGATTGTACATCCTTTAATCCATTCATTTATGTGTTTTGACTAGTTTTTCTAAAACACCAAGAACACACACTAGTGTTCTTGGACTTAAGGTTCATTTCAAGCTTCCACAATGTAAGTACTTCTATCCTAGAGTCAGTTTAAGCTAGATATACATGTTTATACCAAGGAAAAGTCCCAATAACACCAAGAACAAGGTGTTCATGGTTTTGGGAGACTCCCAAAACCGTAAACACCAAATATAGAGCCTTAAGGTGCTTTAGGGTGTCTAGATGCTTCACAATGCCTTAGGGACTTGTCTAGCTCCATCCTTGACGGGTGTATCACACAAAAAGCACCAAAATCATATATTTTTATGTGTTTACGGTTTGGGGATCTCCCAAAACCGTAAACACCTCAAATGTTGTGTAAATGTCCCATAAATGGCCCATGGTTGTTCCTTATGGCTAGAATCTAACCTAGACTAGTGCCATGTTTGAGCTAAGGACTTGAAAACCGCCAAATACCAAACTTAGGATCTTAAGGTAGTAAAATCATGAGTTTAAGGTAGTAAACTCATGGAGAAAAGGTCCTTAGACCGTAAACTCCATTTAGGAGTGTTTTGATGCCACACAACACTTCCTAAGGCTAAATCATGAAGTAGGAATGCTTGGAATAGCTTAGAAGACTTCAAACCAACAAATGGTCATAAAGTGTAGAGTTTATGACCGTAAACCCTTGAGTGTACTGCCGTAAACTCCTTGGGTAATGGTCATGAAAACCGTAAACTCCAAGGGAGTTTACCCTTGAACCCCAAACACACTAGCCTTTCCCTACAACACTTAGATGCAACCCTTGAGACTTATAACACTATATAAAGTGTTTAGCATGTCCTAGAGTGTCTTAACTTTGTGTATTAGTTGTTTAAAGACTAATTTTGTATATACATATATCCTTATATGTTATTAGGATCTTTGTGCGTGTCTAAGTCATCACTTGACACCAAGCACTTATCTGACACTTCCTTCCGATCCACTTACTACAGGTGAGTTCATACCCTTTAATCAATGTTTTAAACTGTTTTTAAATGTTTTATGGGGGGGATACAAGTAGAATCATGCTACTTATTATATCAATCACATGTGATTAATAAGCAGCATTCAAATGATTTACTACTCATTAGCCGTTTTGCCAAACAGTTTCCTTCAAATATTTTTCATAAACACTTTCTATGTTTAAAACTCCTTATTAAACTATACATTTTACTCTATATGTTTCATTTCAAACTTATTTACAACTGTGTTTCAAACAAATGTTTATTTATACTTAAATTGTTTTATCAAACCCATGCTTCAAACCGTTTTATAGATTGACATCAAGTCGATCTTTTCTTAGAAAATATTTATGTTCAACAGTTTTACAAAACTTATTTTATGCTTTTACATTATAAATTGCATGCCTATATATGTATAATTATATAAGAAATGTTTAAAGGACTTAGGAAGGCTATCCACCCTATTTCCTTTTCCTCGATTTGGATGTGGTCTGGTGGGATATCGGGTACCGTCCGAAGGTCATTTAAACATTAGTTATATATCATGTATACATATATGGACATAATAGTTTCCTTTCAGTCAGTTCAATACCTTTGGGTAGCAAAGGCATACGTTCATATACTTTTACATGATTACGCTTACATGAGTACATATACATAAATACGTTGACAAAATTGTGATCCACTGTATCGGAGCATGCCTTAAATGAGATGGCCCGAGTTGTAGCCAGAGTCTCTTAGAGGGAGAGCGTGAGTTTGCGTATAGATCTATACTGGATTGACTATCCTACACCTTGCTGCTAGCTACAGCCGAACCTGCAGGTCTGCAGGTGCCAAACGTCATTTCTTTTAGCGCTACATTTTAGTACTACATTAATTTTCCCTGTACATATATTTAGTGATCTTTTCACTTAATCTTTAAATGTAAAAACTATATTTTTGTTAATGAAAGTTACACTTGGGAAAATTACACACTTTTAGAAGAAACGAACCTTTAGAACAGTTATGTCTTGGTAGAAGACTACATTGAGAACAGTTAGGTCTTGGTAGAAGACACCCTTATATAATAGTAGGAATCATAGGGATTTCTAGGGTTTTTCAAACGTTTACAGTTGTTTTACGAACATTTTCATACTTACAGTTCATATACATACAAATTCTTAGATACAAATTAAAGACACTAAATACTTATGATCTCACCAGCTTCAAAGCTGATACTTGCTTTCAAAATTACTTGTATCCTCAGGTCATCATAGACAGGTACCGATGCAAGGATTAAGGAAGATGGAGCTCGTTCAAGACTCATCTTTCATTTTGATTTATGCTTTAGTGTTTATCAAAATTTGACAGAACATACTTGTATAATAATTATATTATTAATTCAATGGATGATGTTGTTGCTTGTTTACTACTTTTCACTGTTGTGATACTGTACATGACGTCCTCCGCCCCAGAACGTTTCCGCCGTTCTTGGTTTTAGGGTGTGACAGGTGTGAAGTCAACTCAATTCAATGCCCCTTAGGTTTTGAACTGCAACAGGACTTCAACTGTAAAATTCTTAAGTAGACAATTACAACATGAAGAAGTCAACTTCTCAAAATCATCAACCACATCCAATGCACCTATAACATCTAGCACCAAAATCCCTAAACCTAAATCATTAACTCCAACGATCACTAGCATTTCCTTAACACCACTTACAACATCCACACCATCCTCAACAAATACATCTAAAACTTCAAAAATTGGACCATCGATACCATCTTCAACACCTACAACTACAACCAAAACTTCAGCACCTACATTATCGAAACCATCCTCAACATTGACATCGACTGCCACATCATCAACACATATATCTACTACCACAACCTCAACACCTTCATCGACACTACCATCCTCAACAACTACAATAACTACCACATCCTCCTTACCTAAAGGAACTACCACATCCTCAACATATACATCTATCCCAACACCTACACCATAATCTACCCCATCACTAACATAACAAACTGTGAATAGATTTATTGTCGAAAATGTAGAAGGTGGAAACATTTCCTTGGAAGATTGTGGACCAGAAGGACGTTTAGTTGTTCATGTTTGGGAAAAAATGAGAGTTACCAATCATATCTTAGAACTTTTTATGTTTAACCTTTTGGTATACACATACATATTAATTCAAAACTAAAACTATCACATGATTATTTACAGGCCCATGGCACTAGGACCTTGTGCACACATTATTAGTCGGTCCTTTTTACAAAGAGTAGATCCAGAAAGCTACACTTAGGGAAAAGTAATCAAAGAAATACGCAAATTATATTTGGAGGAGTTCCATGTAGTTAACTATATGTGATAAATTGTTGTTTTGTAAACATTTACATTTAAACTCCTGTTTATATTATTAATATGTAGAAAAAATGTTGTTGGGGGTGAAAGAATAGACTCGCTGGTGAGACAAGCTTGGCTAAGTAAAGCGGCACAAGGTTATGGCAATATCTCTACAACATGCGGAACCCACAAAGAAGCCACGTGCCTTTAAACCAGCTCATATTTCAAAAGAAGTCTGGAACTACTGGCAAGCAAAAATGGAATACGGATGAATACAAGCTGAAATCCAAGAAAAATAAGATAAATATGTGTAACGGTGTGGCTGATGGAATAGCACAACCTACCCATAACGTCGGATCCACAAATCATTTGAAGATAGCTTCTAATTTGGTAATTTTTTTAATGGTACATCAATGTTAATGTTTATGTGTATGTTTTACATTTTATGGTATTTATACAGAAGAGGAAATTAGGATGTGATCCACCCCATAGTGAATTGTTCCTGTATACACACACGAAGAATCACAATGGAGTCACATTTACAAATGAAAAAGATAGACAAATTCATGTAATATTCATTTCAGTTCAATTAAACTTTTATATTGTAGCTAGTCCTTAATGTCATTCATAACTTTGATACCTTTTAATTTAAATTATTATTATTTTGTAGGCGGCCTATAGAGAGAAACAGGAAGAGCTGGAAGTTGAAGGTGCTGAATTTGAGGATGACAAATTATTTTATGATGTTGTTAGTGGGTATGACAAAAAAATGACTTTATGGATTAGACTCTTTTGTAAAGGCGGTTCCCAAGACTAATGGTAAAATGGATATATCTTAATTTCGGAAAAAATGATGATGTCTAACAATTGAGGGAGCTTGTTGCTAAACAAAGAGCAAAACGAAGATCTTAAAGAAATCATGAATGCACAAGAAGACCAATACAACACAAGAGTTGAGCAACTTGATAAACAACTTAAATCTGCAATGAATCTTTTTAATATTATTACAGAACAACAAAACTAGTAGGGATTTTCCATGTAATAAATAATTATTGTATTATTTTATGATATAATGTTATTTGATATTTTTGTTATTTTGATTTTTCATATATTACTACAAAATAATTTGGATTTCTAATTAATAAATCGATTATCCATCTGTCCCTATGAAATCTTTGCTATGAAATCTGCTATATAATATACACCACAAAAATTACTAGGGATTCATGACAACGTAATTTTCTAGAGAGTCATCACTGCGGAAGTTGCTAGGCGTAACATCCTGATTCCCAGGTATATTATTTTGTTTAATTATTTTGGAGTTTGTGGAGGAACTCGGCGAATTGGAGCCAAGACTCGCCGAGTAGAGTCACGGATATTCATTCGGGTTCGCGTCCAGACTCGGCGAGTCCACGCTGTTTAATGAAACCCTAATTCCCCGGGTTTGGAGCCTATTTAAGGGCACTTATAGCCTCCTATTGCGGCTACCAGTCCCTTGAGAGAACCCTAAGAGAGCTAAAACGATGTGACAGAGAAGAAGTCACTTTTTGATCCTTGTATCCTTGGTTTAGCAAGAAGAAGGTGACAAGAGCAAAGAGGAGGTGTGATTCAAGCAGATCCAGAGTTCAGAGACTTCATTTTGAGGTAATAGTTCAGACCTCCTTCAGTTTTAGTGTTGATCTTTAGAGTTAGGGTTTTCTAACCCCCTTTGGAGAGTGATTATGTGGGGCAAATGGTCCCTCTTCGAGTTTGTGCCTTGGGGTTATTGGACTTAGGTTGCCATTTTTGGGACCAAATCTCCTTTTGATGCCTTGTTGTGGTTATACAAGCATCAAGTTTCGAACTTTACGTGACATTCATGCTTGGGGAGGCCAGATCTATGGTTTGGGGAAACGGATCTGACCTCAGGAGGTCAATAGAGTTTGTGCATGGCATGAACTCGCCAAGTTGTTCTTGAGACTCGGCGAGTAGGGTTAGGGTTTCACGTAAATTGTTCAGCGAGTAGACTCGCCGGGTTGGGGGATGACTCAGTGAGTGAGGAGGGAGTTAGAGGACTGGAGTTCAAGGCGATACTCGCCAAGTTGTTCTTGAGACTCGGCGAGTTGAGTCAGGGTGGCCCCGCGATTCATGACTGGTATAACTCGTCGAGCATAGGGAGAGACTCGGCGTGTCAAGCGGGACAAGAGTTAGACGACGTGTGGGAACTCGTCGAGTCACCAGGGTGCACTCGGCGAGTAGGGTCAAGGTATGATTATTGACTTTTGTTGACTTTTAGGGTTTGGTCAGCGATGTGGCCTTTGGGCCAAGAGATGGGTAAAATGGTCTTTTACCCTTAAGAGGGTGTCAAGAGACGGTTGATTCTAGTCTCGAGAGTTATATTCATGAGAGTATTTGCCTTATGTGTTAGGCGGTGGTGAGTTCGAGATTCAAGTGTGAGGATATGTGGTATTTTTAGTATTATGTTCCAGTGTACTTGTATGCTATTTATGTGTTATAGCGTCGAGTGGCTAATATGTGCTATATGTGGTATTTTTAGTATTATGTTCTAGTGTACTTGTATGCTATTTATGTGTTGATATTTATTGTGATATGTGATATGCATGATTCAGAGTTACCAGAGTTAGGACCTTTGGGTCCATAGAGTTAGGGCCAGAGGGCCCACAGAGAGCTGGGACTGGAAGGTCCCACTGAGACACACTGACCGAAGGGTCAACAGAGATTATGGCCTCGAGTGGCTAATATGTGTTAGAGTGGTATTTTGGGGAACTCACTAAGCTTCATGCTTACAGTGTTTTGTGTTATGTGTTTCAGGTTTCCTCAGGATCACGGGACGGCACCGGCTCGATTGTACACACCAGAGGAAGCGCTTGTTTGAGGATCCTAGTTTATCAATTGATTGAACAAAAGAGTCATGTATTGTAATTTAAACCAAATGGGATTTCTATCAAAAGTATTAAACAGATAAGTAATTTTAAATGAAAATTTTGTTTTGAAAATTTTCGGTGTTACAAGTTGGTATCAGAGCCTTGGTTTGAGGGATTCGGATGCACCTTCGGGTAAATCTGAACTCAAACTGAGGAAGTAAGAAAAGTTTTCAAAGAAATGAAATTCTAAAAGTAAATGAGAGTTCAAAGAGAAATCGAGAAAGAGTAGTGTGTACAATCAGCCAGAGCCCGAACGGTGATTTTCCCAAAATACCCTTACTTTTGTGTTATGAGATATTATGATACATTTTATGAGATATTATGCATGCTAGAAGCAGGCTAGGTATTTCATATCTTAGGACTAGAGTGGCCTGATTTGTGATGCCTTAGCCTAGGAGTTGCTGTTATATGTGTTGTGCTTTTGAGTATGAGGGAGAGTATTCAGTTGGAATCCTTTTAGGGGATTTGAGTAGAGGAGTAACCTAGGAGAGACGCCTAGATGAGTATTGTGGTGCTTATCGATAGAATAGTTATAACCCGTGAGGGGTATAGTTGCAGAGTTCAGTGGTGCTTTTGAGAATGAGCAGAGCAAGCGAAGTTATCACCCAGGGTGAGTTCTATGTATTCTTCGATGCCCGAATGCTGCTTGCTTCGTGCTTTGTGGAACTCTCGATGATGGGAGTCATCTACCAAGTGAATATGACGATATTCAGGAGGTAGATGACTAGCATCATTAGGACCTCTTCAGTAGCTGATGGCGGGGAAGTGGGAGTGACCTTATCCAGATGAGTACATTGGCGGAGTAGAGCATTTCGCTAACGAGTAAGCACGCGTGGCAGAATTAGTGAACGAGAAGGTTGAGCAGCTACTTAGGGACTCTGGAATGGTCCGTTTGGAAAGTATAGGTAGATGTGGCAGGTAGTATGGGCCCGTACTACCGAAAGCAGAGGACCCATACTCGATACAGGGAGTATTTTGAAGGTTCTAAGTAGCAGATTGAGGAGTGATGTTATGGTTCGAGTACCATACATCGTAGAAGATTGAGGAGTGATGTTATGGTATTAGTACCATGCATCATAGCAGATTGAGGAGTGATGTTATGGTTTGGGTACCATACGTCGGAGCAGATTGAGGAGAGATGTCAGGGGCTGTGTACCATGGTTCTTCGCAATTGATGCTTGTGATTCTCCGGATATCCGATCAGGATTGATTGGTGGAGTATGGACGCGGTGGGGTTTTAGGCCTGAGGGCCATGATTGAGTTCGAAAAGGCATCCCTTGAGAGGGAGGTCGAGAGCTTTTCAGAGTACCTTGGTAAGATGTCAGAGGTAGTCGCAAGACTCCGGGATTAGTAGGGAAGACATTTATGGAGGATTGCGGTCTGAGTGACCAATCAGCTGATGGAGGAGATGTCACATTCTGTGACTTGTTGGGTGCTATTTACGTTTCCTTTGGGAAGTAGGAGAAGTATGGGATTTCAGTTTTGGGGTTTAGGAGTAAAACCCTGCGGAATGACATTTATGTCGATGTTCCACCAGAGTATCAAGCGGCATGTTCGCCGCAAGGTAAGGATATATCATGAGCATGTAGTCGGTTGGGACTGAGGTGGTCAAGGACCATGTTGCACCATATCTGAGTATAGTGGGGCGTGTGGTAGCAGTATCAGTGGGCAATCCAGATGAGTATATCAGGGCGGCATCTCTTCTATCTATGATGGGTTTTAAGTATGGGAGTGAAGTCCCTATTCTTGTGATGATTCAGGTGATGGAACTTGAGTTGAGAAATCGAGGTTGAGGAGTACGCTGATTTATTGTTTCATTCTAAGAGTCAGTAATATTACTGGACAGTTGAGGTATTCGGTATTGGGATGGTATGAGGCTTCGAATGGCTAGAGACAGTCGCGATGAGAAGTCCCTGAGGATTTCTTTGGAGATTTAGGGTATTTGAAGTTTCTTGATCTCTAAGTGGGGGAGATCATTGGACGACATGTGGCACCTTCCGAGGGCAGGTGCGATATTGCTAGTGGAAACAGTCTGTGGGATGGTTGTGCGTCAATTGGTGTTGGTTCAAACCCTAAGTGGGGAGAACCGGGTATTTTATTGAGGGAACCAGAGATTGTGCAAGAGAGATCAGGGGTTGGATACAGGAATCTGGTGGTGACCATGGCCATTTCAAGGGGAAGACTCGTAATGGTGGTTCGGGCAGTTAAGAACTTCTAGGTCAAAGTATGGATTGCATATGTCCCTTTTTGGATGGATAGGGGATTATCGAGCAGCCAAATTCTGGGCCGGTGTGTGTATTTCTTGCGTGGATTTTGAGCAGTAGGGGAAAAGGGTTTCGGAGGATCACCAGCGTATTCTGAAGCGTTAGCGCTTTCTTTGTTTCCAATTGAGTGTTTGGGTGCACTGAGTTTGCACAATGGGTAACGGAGAATTATTTATGGAGTTAAGAGGAAATGAATTGTTGTATCTGTATGGTGCTGGGAGTAGGAGAGCAGTGTTTGAGGCAGGATATTGTGATGTCCGTAATGGTGATCCGTGGTGACCGAGAATAATGTCCCGATTTCGGAGTTATTTAAAGCCTTGAGTTTGAGACGACCAGTGGTATATCATGTATCTACGGTTCCCGTGGGAGCCCTTCGAGTATTGACAGCAAGAGGGATTGTTTTAGAAGATGGATCTCCCCAGAGGTAAGTAATTTTGTTATAGTGGTTGCCGCCAGAGTCTGTGATGCATATGTGGGACAAGTGTGTTGCTATCTATGATAGTCTACGGGCATGAGTGAGTAGACATAGTGTGGCGTTGGGATGATTTGAGAGTGTGGGGTGAAGCTACGGGGAGCCGTATTGTTCACTTAACAGAGGGTGTTGAGATGCTACGGGGAGCTGTAGCATTCACAAGTCAGAGAGAGGGAGTCGTGGTACTATGGGGAGCCATAGTACCCACTTGATAGTTGGTGTTGTGGTGCTACGGGGAGCCGTAGTACTCACTAGTCAGAGGTCATCGTGTTATTGCGGGGAGCCATAATACTCACTAGACGGCAAGAGAGTGTGATGTTGGGGTGTTCCCTATCAGTGTTTGATGTAGAAGAGTTTTAGGCTTAAGCAGCCTTAGTATAGAGTTTTGGAGCCCGGTGGTTGAACCAAGGGCGGAACTGGGGTTCAGAGTTGATTCGATCCTCGGTTGGATTGTATTTTTTGTATAACGAAAAGAGAACTTTGTGACTTGTGAGTCACTAGGCCGGGATTGTGGTCATGGGGAGGAAGCTAGTGAGATATTTTGGATCACGTTATAGGTGATCTTTGGGGATTCAGCTGTGGAGTCAAAAGCTGAACTGGTGCTCAGTATCGAAGTGGGATATGAGAAATGAGCTAGAGTTTGTCATGGTGATATCTGACAACACTTCAGAGCGAGCGGACGATTCAGACGCTCGAGGACATGCTTAGGGCATGTGTAATAAATTCCGGGGAGTTGGGACACGTATTTACTCTTGGCTGTTATATAGGAGAAGGTGTTGGACCCCCCCCCCCCCCCTATTTGCTAGGGAGAGGTAGCGCATGGACCCGAGAGTTCTTGCGAGCAGATCCAGAACATGTGCGATACATGGAGTAGTGGCAAGGTTGACAAGTGGAATTCCTTGGGTAAGGAAAGAGAAAGGTATGTAACTCCAGGAGGAAGTGTTGGTTCACGCACTACTAGAAAAACAGCCTTTTACAACGCTCATTGCGCGTCGTAAAAGGCTCAGACGACGCGCAAATGCGCGTCAAGGAAGGCCCTGTCATAAAGAGAGACGACGCGCATTTACGACGCTCGTTTACGACGCGCGTTTACGACACACAATGTGTATCAAGGAAGGCCCTATCATAAAGGAAGACGACACGCATTCGCGTGTCGTTACCTTATGACGCGCGTGTTAATGACACGTAATGCGTATCAAGAAAGCCCCTGTCAAGAAAGGCCATGTCATAAATGAAGATGACACACATTTTTGCGTATCATAATTTTAAATGTTTTAAAAAAATATTATTTATAGATTTAATAATTTTCAAATTAAATAATACATTAAAAATCTCATAATACAAAATAAAATACCATAAATAACAAAGATAATTCATTTCACTAATATGTTAAATACAAATAATTATTCCAAAAGTGAGTAAATGTTATAAAAAATGAACTCATTTATATACAATTGCATCATCTAGCTTACTATGTGCCAACAACTCTTTGTGTGTTTACTTTTGCTTGAGTCTTGTTTCCTCCAAAGCTTCTAGCCATGCCAAAATATGATATCTTGAGTCTCGTTAAGATCATATGAGAGGAATGACAATTGTCCAAATGTCATCCGACTGTTAACTGTATACACCTCTGACTTGCAGTACTTGAGGGCAATTTCGGAAATTAATAAATCATATCAGTAAATAACCTTAAAAAGATAAAATGAATGATTTTAATTGCTTGCAGCCATGATGTCAACAACGGCGTATGCTTCTGTGAGGCCATCTCTCGCTCTTTCAACCCCTTATGTTGTATACTGACTCACCTGCACCACAACACATAATTACATTATATGCATATGCACAATGACTCACCTGCACCAAAAACCAAAAACAAGTAGGAAAAGAGAGAGAGAGAGAGAGAGAGAGAGAGAGAAAGATGGTTCACAAGTCACGAGGGAAGTTACTGATTTGCCCTTCCTCCAACATATCTTTTTTGTTCAACTTGTAGCTTATTCATATGTGCATCACAACTGATTTCTGCTCAAAACAACATTCATGAGTCAGTTGGGTGATAAAACAAGAGAGTAGTATTCTATATTGAATATTAAAAATAAATAAATAAATAAATACCTTGCCATGTTGATTTTTGGTGACTCGTAATTTCTGTGTTATAGAACCACTGGCCTTTCCAGGAAGAGTATTACTGCTAGCAGGCTCTAAATGCAGTTGTAGGAACTGTGTCTTTGTGTGTGGATTGTAAATGAGACAATAAGTTAGAAAATAAAATTTCAATTTGGGACCTTAGCTGAATTTTGCAATTTTGGTCCCAAAAGCCATTCTACTTGGACAAAGGAACAAAAACGTTATAAAAAGTCTAAAATAAGGACAAAATTTGCAAGAAACCAAACCAGATGTATGTATATATATATATATATATATATATATATATTATATAGATATAGGGTGGGAGGGAGTAGATATAGTTTTTACCTTGGGTACTGCTGCATGGAAGATGAAATCTATATAGACCTGGGAAGACGTGTTTGTGAATTTTGCTTTGTGATCAAAGTACAAACATGACAAAATGATGAAGCACAATTGAACTGTTAAAAGGGCAAGAAAGACAGAACAAGCCAGATATAATAAACAATTTTGACCTAGATGCTAAAACATAATGAAGGGATTGTCACCCTTTGTAACAACCCGAAATTTCATATCACTTATTGTAATCCAATTTGATCAACCAAACGTCGTTTCCAATTTTGTTTCCGATTTCACCATTTTAATTAAGTCATTAACTTGTACGTATCTAAAATGACTTAATGGGTGTCTTAATACATTTAGAAATCATTTTAACACCCCACTTTAGTGGTCGGAATAATTCTAGAATTTACCATATCGGGTTACGGCAACCTAATCGGGTACGACCAAAAGCCTCGCCTAACGCCGGTATCGGGTAGAATTCCACCGTGTCCAAAACTTAGACACTATATAAAGTGTTTTAAGATTCCATTTGAAGCCTTTGGCCATTTTCTCATAAAACTCTCCCAACCTCTCTCCTCATCCATAATCAAAGGTCCAAAAACAAAGATTTAAGGCTTCAAATCAAAGAGGTATCATCCCTAGCTTGTTATCCAACCTCTTTAGCCTCCAAATTGATGTTTAAATTAAGTTTTGGGACCAAGAACATGAGTTTACGGCCAAGGAGCAAGCTTGGGCCGTAAACTCCTCAAAATGGGGTTTTTAAGCCAAATTTACCCTTCCAAATCATAGTTGGGACTTAGATATGACCTTGAGGCTTGCAAATCTAGACTTGGAACACATTAAACATGAATTATAGGAGAAAAAATAGAGTTTACGGCCAAGGCTCCTTCTTGGGCCGTAAACTCCTCTAAAATGGGGATTAAGTGCCTTTAAACATGTCCAAATGCCTTGTAACTTAACCAATAGCCTTGTGGTAAATCCTAGAATCATCTAAAAATGGTTTGGAGACCTTAAACACATCAAATGTCATACATATTGGAGTTTACGGCCTAAGCACATAGCCTTTGGCCATAAACTCATAAAATGATGCCAAAAATGCTCCAAATTCACCCTTAAGGCTTAGAAAAATTCCTAGAATTACATATGAGTGTTTTAAACATCAAAATCAAATTTTCTTGGCCATGGGTGAGTTTACGGCCGTAAACTCCAAGGTTGTGGCCGTAAACTCCCTTCCAAGTGGTATAAAATCATGTAATCCATTCCAAGGCATTTTAGAAATCCATTCTAGCAATCCCCATGTCCAATCAAGCCATTAAACACCCAAATTCACACCAACATGAGTTTACGGCCGTAAACTCATGTATGGGTGTGTTTTGTGGTTGTAAAATCATTTAAATGTTTACTCTTGGGGAGTAAACTCAAGTCCCAAGTCCCTAGTGCCATTACATGTCCGTAGATGTCACCCGGGTCGCTCCAAACGCTCGTTTTGAAGTGTTTAACCTCGTTGGAGTGTAATGTGTCATATAATTAGTGAGTATAAATCTAATTAGTATTATATGGACATTATTACATTTTACATAGGGACATCGCAAGTAATCAAGCCCCGAACCCACGCTTAGTATCCGAATCAGTTGCGATTCCTGAGTCTGGTGAGTTCATACCCCTACCCTTTTTCACTGTTTTCACTGTTTTCAGGGGGAACACAAGCAAAGTACAAGGGTTCTTGTACTCAAAACTTATTTTGTGTGTGTGTGTTTCACAATTCATATGCTTTTAATACTGATATACACAACTGATAACCAGTAGAACATGCAGATCATACAAACAATTATTTGTGAAATGGGTTTTATAAACTGTTATGCTTATATATTTCACAAATGGTTTTCCACATTTTTATCAGTTGAAAGCATGACATTAGAACACATGAATAATATGAATTGTACACTGTCTTGTCCTCGGTAACATTCCACATAGATACGCGAATGGAGGATCATCATATTATTACTAGTAAATTTGTTATTCTTGTATGATTGGAGACACATCCTCGGCGAACACTCCACATAGATACGCGAGTGGAGGACTACACCCGTAACTAGAATCTCTGGGATTTAGAGAGAGTGACTTGAGTGTATAGATCTATACGGGGCTGACTACCCCACACCTGGCTGCTAGCTACATCCGAACCGAAATGGTTCAAGGGTGACGAAAGTCATAAGTATGTGGACTACTTATTGCCACATGTGGACTACTTATTGCCACAAGTTCAGTCTCTAGTATGGTTATGGAACTCGCAATTAGGATAACAGAGATTTACTTATAGTAATAATGAACCACTTATTACATTTTACAGATAACCAGTTTTTGGTTTACATCTCTTACATAAGGTAACCAACATTCAAGAAAGTATGGGACTTTCCTGGGGGAAAAACAATGAACATAACACGAATACATATTTTACAATGATAACCAACATTCAGGAAGGTATGGGATCTTCCTGGGAAACCTTGTACATAACCAGGTCTAGCAGAATACATCTTTCACATTGAGAATCAACATACAGGAAAGCATGGGGCATTCCTGGGTAACATATACATAATCAGAAAAGTGTATCAAGCTGAATAACATTACATCTTTTACAATAACTGACATTCAGAAAAGTATGGGACTTTCCTGGGAATACACTGGTACGTAAACAGAATAGTTTAACGAATTGGGTAACCAAACTATACTTTACTTTTGTGAAACAACAACCAACTTTTAAGAAAATGTGGGATTTTCTTAGTGTATAACCTTTTCAGAAACAGAAAGGAAACATGTACATTTTCACAAAACGAAACTATTTATGAACTCACCAGCGTTATGCTGATTTTCAAACCGCTTGTGTTCTCAGGTCAGCGATAGTACAGGTACCCAAAGACTTACTTAATCCAAGATGGTATGCGTGCAAAGCTCGTTCGTTTTGTTTATATCTATACTATGTATCACCTCTGTATAAACTGTGTCTTTTGGAACAAATTGTAAAACTTTTAATATGTAATTTAATGTTTGTTTCACTTTACTTACTATGTACATTGGATTTGATACTCAACTTGGAGTCAACCCCGGAAATGTTTCCGCCTTCGGTTTTCGAGGTGTGACAGATTGGTATCAGAGCCCTTGTTTATAGTGAATAAAGTATACCAAACTTTACATGGTATAAAACTATAAACACTAAAGGGCCTAAGTACTCTGAAATAAAAGTATCTTCAGAATATAATTATTTTCAAAAGTATATAAGTATACCAAATCGTCGAGATCCGTAACTATAAGTAGAACAAAACATAAGTAAATGGGTGTTGTGTATTGTGGTTAAACCTGGGCAGTTATGTAGTCGTGTCTAGGATCAATATAGCCTGGCCAACTATATTTATTCGAGACACGGCCAACATGTGCTTGGGAGTGACTGTGATATGCGGCATGCCTAAAACTTACCCTAATATCTCAAACATCGAACCATTGTCATAAACAATTCATGAAATACTATGGAAGTATTTCTCGATCCCAATCCCCTGTAGAAATCCTTATTCGAGTAGCTATCTTTTATCATTCTTAACGATAAGTTATCTGTTTCGATAACTCTTTCCTGTTTTATCGCTTAATTGGAATAAATATCTGTTATATCTCTCGATTCAATTCAGAGGACTTATCATCCTCTCTTTCTTGATCATTATTAGATTAAGATGCCTCCCAAAAAGAGACCCAGCTCAAACCCTCCGCCACCACCTCCTCCTGAAATTGATCCCGTGTTATTTCAAACAGCTGTTACCGCCGCGGTGGCAGCTGCCATGTCCCAATTGAACACCGGTGGTTCCGGTGGTTCAGGAGGTGGTACTCAAGATCAAGAAGGAAATCAGGGACATCGAAGTTCCTATAAGGACTTCATGAATGCAAAACCAACATACTTTGATGGCACTGGAGGTGTCATTTCCTTATCCCGATGGTTCGAGAAAATCGAATCCATTTTCGAAATATGTGCTTGTGCTGAATCTGATAAGGTCAAATTTGCAGCCTGTACCTTTAGTAATAAAGCCTTGACTTGGTGGAATAGCCGAGTCAAATCCTTAACCCTACCTGTAGCTAATGCCATGGGCTGGAACACCATGAAAGAACTCCTCCTTGCTGAATACTGTCCCCGTGGTTAAATGCAGAAGCTAGAGCACGAGCTCTGGAACCTGAAGATGAAAGGTTCCGACATTGCTGCATACACCTCCCGATTCGATGATCTTGCTCTTCTCTGTCCTGGTTTAGTCACTCCTGAAAGCAAAAAGATCGAGAGATTTATTTGGGGGTTAACCAATCCAACAAAGGGTCACGTCTTAGCTGCTCGCCCAGACACATATGATAGTGCTAAGACTTTAGCCCAGGCCATAATTGACCATAGTGATTGTGTCGAGGAAGCCACCACTGCCCCTGATTCGACTAAAAGCAGTGGTGAGAAAAGGAAATTCTGGAAGAAGAAGAAGGTTCAATCTTCTCAAGGGTCCTCCAAAAGACAGCAAACAGTAGCAGTCCATGCTGCTACTACTCCTGTTGCAGTTGTTTCTATTGCGGGATCCACAGCTCCAACTCCTACCAACCGGTATGTTGGAAGTCTCCCTCTCTGTGAAAAGTGCAAGTATCACCACAACCCTGGTCCCTGTCGAGAACTATCATGTACCAACTATGGTAAGAAGGGGCATACGGTCCAATTCTGCAAAGCTCCGGCTCAATTGGCCAACCAATCATCTGGAGCAGGTGTTAGTCAAGCCTACTACAACTGTGGAGAAGTTGGGCACTTTAAAAGGAACTGTCCCAAGAATTTGACTGCTGATAACACTGGAAGGATTCTAACCATGGGACGGGAGGAAGCAGTCGCTGATCCCACTGTTGTCTCGGGTACGTTCCTTCTCGACAACTCATATGCTAATATTCTTTTCGATTCGGGTGCTGAGAGAAGCTTTATTAGTCATGCATTCAAACATAACCTAAAACGTAATTCCCAACCTTTAACTGAAACATTTACCGTCGAGATGGCTAATGGTGAGAAAGAAAGCGCTAACGATGTATTCATAGGTTGTACGCTTACCTTGAATGACCACTCATTTCCTATAGATCTCATACTCGTTTCTATTAAGAGCTTTGATGTTATCATTGGCATGGATTGGTTGAGTTCCAATCATGCTGATATCCTGCCATCCGTCTCAACCTTCCCTCGGACCAAACTCTCGTAATCTATGGCGATAAACCCAGTTCCAATCTTCGTATCATTTCCTGCATCAAAGCTCGAAAGCTCCTTCGAAAGGAGTGCATTGCATTCTTAGCCCATGTGATCAACGAGAAACAAGAAGTTAGAGACCTCGCGAGCATCCCTGAAGTCTGTAACTTTCCTGATGTGTTTCCCGAAGAGCTTCCAGGAATCCCTCCCGAGCGTCAGGTCGAGTTTCGTATTGACCTAATTCCTGGAGCTACTCCCGTAGCGAAGTCTCCGTATCGCTTAGCTCCAGCAGAGATGCAGGAGTTATCCAGTCAACTCAACGAGTTGCTTAGTAAAGGATTCATTAGACCGAGTTCCTCGCCCTGGGGAGCTCCGATTCTATTTGTCAAGAAGAAAGATGGATCCTTTCGTATGTGCATCGATTATCGCGAACTGAACAAGTTGACTGTCAAAAATCGATATCCTCTTCCACGAATAGATGACCTCTTCGATCAACTTCAGGGAGCCAGTTACTTCTCCAAGATAGACCTTCGATCAGGGTACCATCAGCTACGAGTTCATGAAAGTGATGTGTCCAAAACAACTTTCAGGACTCGATATGGACACTACGAGTTCGTAGTGATGCCCTTTGGTCTAACCAACGCACCGGTAGTGTTCATGGACCTGATGAACCGGGTGTGTCGTCTCTATCTAGATAAGTTTGTCATTGTGTTCATCGATGACATACACGTGTATTCCCGAAGCGAAGAAGACCACAAACAACACTTGAGACTAGTGTTGGAGACCCTGCGATCGGAGAAGTTGTTCGCGAAATTTTCCAAGTGCGAGTTTTGGATTCGGAAGGTAACCTTCCTCGGTCATGTGGTAAGCGAGGATGGTATTCACATAGATCCTTCCAAGATAAAGGCGATAGAGAATTGGTCAGCACCGAAGACACCCACAGAAATCCGGCAATTTTTGGGTCTCGCTGGCTATTATCGAAGATTCATCCAGAACTTTTCCAAAATCGCCAAACCTTTAACCACTCTAACACAGAAAGGTGTACCCTTTTGTTGGAGTGATAAACAAGAAACTTGATTTCAGACACTGAAGAGAGCCTTGTGCAGCGCGCCTGTTCTGTCCCTACCCTAAGGGACAGAGGATTTCGTTGTCTACTGCGATGCGTCTAATCAAGGCCTAGGATGTGTGCTTATGCAAAGAGGAAAAGTAATTGCCTATGCTTCTAGACAATTGAAAGCACGTGAGGTCAACTATACCACACATGACTTGGAGCTAGGAGCAGTGGTCTTTGCATTGAAGATTTGGAGACATTATCTCTACGGAACCAAGTGCACGATCTTCACTGATCACAAGAGCCTGCAACATATCTTTGATCAGAAAGACTTAAACATGAGGCAACGACAATGGGTAGAATTACTCAGTGATTATGAGTGTGAAATCCGCTACCATCCCGGCAAGGTCAATGTGGTAGCAGATGCCCTTAGCCGAAAGGAGAATGCAGGCCGCAAGGTGAAGAACCAGACGATGACCATCCATTCCAATTTACCCATGCAAATCCGAGAAGCTCAGTTAGAAGCTCTCAAACCCGAGAACATATCGACCGAAGCTTTGAGAGGAATGGAAAAGAAACTTGAGATCGGAGGTGACGGAGTCCACTGTTTCATGGATCGGATCTGGATCCCCAAGTTCGGAGGATTCAGGGAGATAGTCATGGAGGAAGCACACAAAACCAGATACTCTGTTCACCCGGGCTCTGATAAGATGTACATAGATCTCAAGAAACAATATTAGTGGCCAAACATGAAGGCTGAGATAGCTACGTTTGTGGGCAAGTGTCTGACTTGCGCCAAGGTAAAAGTTGAGCACCAGAAACCCTCAGGTCTGCTCCAACAACCTGAGATACCTGAATGGAAATGGGAGATGATCACCATGGATTTCATCACCAAACTACCCAAGTGCTCGAGTGGGTATCATACCATTTGGGTGATTGTCGATCGTTTGACATAGTCAGCTCACTTCGTTCCAATCAAGGAATCATACAAGATGGAAAGACTCGCGCGAATTTATATCCAGGAGATAGTCCGACTGCACGGTGTACCTGTATCCATTATCTCTGATCGAGATAGCAGTTTTACCTCCCGATTTTGGCAGTCTCTTCAGAAAGCTATTGGAACCAAATTAGATATGAGCACGGCGTATCATCCTCAAACAGATGGACAAAGTGAGAGAACAATCCAAACTCTGGAAGACATGCTTAGCGCATGTGTCATTGACTTTGGAAAGTCGTGGGACACACATCTATCCTTGATCGAATTCTCGTACAACAATAGTTACCACACCAGCATTAGGGCTGCTCCGTTCGAAGCCCTATACGGTCGTAAGTGCAGATCCCCTCTATGCTTGGCCGAGGTGGGGGATACACAGTTAGTCAGGAGTCGAGTCCCCGACAGTGCTCTCACTGGTCCTGAAATCATCCGCGAAACAACCGAAAAGATCATTCAAATCCGTAACCGACTGAAAGCCTCACAAGATCGCCAAAAGAGTTACGTTGATAACCGTCGGAAACCATTGGAATTCCAGGTTGGAGACCGTGTCCTGTTAAAAGTCTCGCCCTGGAAAGGCACTGTACGCTTTGGTAAATGTGGAAAACTTAATCCATGGTACATTAGACCCTTCGAGATCCTCTCCAGGATCGGTCCAGTTGCCTATAAACTTCGTTTGCCTCACGAACTTAGTAACATTCATCCTGTCTTCCATGTTTCAAATCTCAAAAAGTGCCTATCCGATGAAACCTTAGCGATTCCCATAGACGAGATCGAGATCAACGAAAACCTCAACTTTGTGGAGGAACCGATCGAAATCATGGATTGAGAAGTCAAACGTACAAAGCTAAGTCGCATCCCGTTAGTGAAGGTTCGCTGGAATGCCAAGCGGGGACCGGAATTCACTTGGGAACGGGAAGATTCAATGAAACAGAAGTATCCACAACTCTTTCCAAATCCATGATTTGTATCTTGTCTTAAATTTCGAGACGAAATTCCCTCTAACGGGGGGATAATGTAACAACCCGAAATTTCATATCACTTATTGTAATCCAATTTGATCAACCAAACGTCGTTTCCAATTTTGTTTCCGATTTCACCATTTTAATTAAGTCATTAACTTGTACGTATCTAAAATGACTTAATGGGTGTCTTAATACATTTAGAAATCATTTTAACACCCCACTTTAGTGATCGGAATAATTCTAGAATTTACCATATCGGGTTACGGCAACCTAATCGGGTACGACCAAAAGCCTCGCCTAACGCCGGTATCGGGTAGAATTCCAACGTGTCCAAAACTTAGACACTATATAAAGTGTTTTAAGACTCCATTTGAAGCCTTTGGCCATTTTCTCATAAAACTCTCCCAACCTCTCTCCTCATCCATAATCAAAGGTCCAAAAACAAAGATTTAAGGCTTCAAATCAAAGTGGTATCATCCCTAGCTTGTTATCCAACCTCCTTAGCCTCCAAATTGATGTTTAAATTAAGTTTTGGGACCAAGAACATGAGTTTACGGCCAAGGAGCAAGCTTGGGCCATAAACTCCTCAAAATGGGGTTTTTAAGCCAAATTTACCCTTCCAAATCATAGTTGGGACTTAGATATGACCTTGAGGCTTGAAAATCTAGACTTGGAACACATTAAACATGAATTATAGGAGACAAAATAGAGTTTATGGCCAAGGCTCCTTCTTGGGCCGTAAACTCCTCTAAAATGGGGATTAAGTGCCTTTAAACATGTCCAAATGCCTTGTAACTTAACCAATAGCCTTGTGGTAAATCCTAGAATCATCTAAAAATGGTTTGGAGACCTTAAACACATCAAATGTCATACATATTGGAGTTTACGGCCTAAGCACATAGCCTTTGGCCGTAAACTCATAAAATGATGCCAAAAATGCTCCAAATTCACCCTTAAGGCTTAGAAAAATTCCTAGAATTACATATGAGTGTTTTAAACATCAAAATCAAATTTTCTTGGCCATGGGTGAGTTTATGGCCGTAAACTCCAAGGTTGTGGCCGTAAACTCCCTTCCAAGTGGTACAAACTCATGTAATCCATTCCAAGGCATTTTAGAAATCCATTCTAGCAATCCCCATGTCCAATCAAGCCATTAAACACCCAAATTCACACCAACATGAGTTTACGGCCGTAAACTCATGTATGGGTGTGTTTTGTGGTTGTAAAATCATTTAAATGTTTACTCTTGGGGAGTAAACTCAAGTCCCAAGTCCCTAGTGTCATTACATGTCCGTAGATGTCACCCGGGTCGCTCCAAACGCTCGTTTTGAAGTGTTTAACCTCGTTGGAGTGTAATGTGTCATATAATTAGTGAGTATAAATCTAATTAGTATTATATGGACATTATTACATTTTACATAGGGACATCATGAGTAATCAAGCCCCGAACCCACGCTTAGTATCCGAATCAGTTGCGATTCTTGAGTCTGGTGAATTCATACCCCTACCCTTTTTCACTGTTTTCACTGTTTTCAGGGGGGAACACAAGCAAAGTACAAGGGTTCTTGTACTCAAAACTTATTTTGTGTGTGTGTTTCACAATTCATATGCTTTTAATACTGATATACACAACTGATAACCAGTAGAACATGCAGATCATACAAACAATTATTTGTGAAATGGGTTTTATAAACTGTTATGCTTATATATTTCACAAATGGTTTTCCACATTTTTATCAGTTGAAAGCATGACATTAGAACACATGAATAATATGAATTGTACACTGTCTTGTCCTCGGTAACATTCCACATAGATACGCGAATGGAGGATCATCATATTATTACTAGTAAATTTGTTATTCCTGTATGATTGGAGACACGTCCTCGGCGAACACTCCACAGAGATACGCGAGTGGAGGACTACACCCGTAACCAGAATCTCTGGGATTTAGAGAGCGTGACTTGAGTGTATAGATCTATACGGGGCTGACTACCCCACACCTGGCTTCTAGCTACAGCCGAACTGAAATGGTTCAAGGGTGACGAAAGTCATAAGTATGTGGACTACTTATTGCTACATGTGGACTACTTATTGCCACAAGTTCAGTCTCTAGTATGGTTATGGAACTCGCAATTAGGATAACAGAGATTTACTTATAGTAATAATGAACCACTTATTACATTTTACAGATAACCAGGTTTTGGTTTACATCTTTTACATCTTTTACATAAGGTAACCAACATTCAGGAAAGTATGGGACTTTCCTGGGGGGAAAAACAATGAACATAACACGAATACATATTTTACAATGATAACCAACATTCAGGAAGGTATGGGATCTTCCTGGGAAACCTTGTACATAACCAGGTCTAGCAGAATACATCTTTCACATTGAGAATCAACATACAAGAAAGCATGGGGCATTCCTGGGTAACATATACATAATCAGAAAAGTGTATCAAGCTGAATAACATTACATCTTTTACAATAACTGACATTTAGAAAAGTATGGGACTTTCCTGGGAATACACTGGTACATAAACAGAATAGTTTAACGAATTGGGTAACCAAACTATACTTTACTTTTGTGAAACAACAACCAACTTTTAAGAAAATGTGGGATTTTCTTAGTGTATAAACTTTTCAGAAACAGAAAGGAAACATGTACATTTTCACAAAACGAAACTATTTATGAACTCACCAGCGTTATGCTGATTTTCAAACCGCTTGTGTTCTCAGGTCAGCGATAGTACAGGTACCCGAAGACTTACTCAATCCAAGATGGTGTGCGTGCAAAGCTCGTTCGTTTTGTTTATATCTATACTATGTATCACCTCTGTATAAACTGTGTCTTTTGGAACAAATTGTAAAACTTTTAATATGTAATGTAATGTTTGTTTCACTTTACTTACTATGTACATTGGATTTGATACTCAACGTGGAGTCAACCCCGGAAATGTTTCCGCCTTCGGTTTTCGGGGTGTGACACCCTTCCTCTCCATCTTGCAATTACCACTAAATCACTAATAGTTCTAATACAGTTACCAAGAAAGGATTTTTATGATCATTGTTGGTATTTCTGAAGATGTCATATACTATTTGTTATGTAGAGTATTGAAGTTAGGAAAAAGGGGGGTTTGAGACGTTTGACATAAAGAAAAAAAAGATATATATATGGTAGGAAGCTGCATACTTCGAAAGAGGTGATTTTCAAGGCTTCCTCGAAATATGAACTCATAAACAAGCAATATGTGGTCATCTTCACAACAATACCCAATCAATTTCACCAAATTGGGATGTCTGGGCTGAACAAGGAAATTAACTTCAGTCTACAACACAAAACGCCATTACAGATATGGATTAATGGTATAAGGAAGATAAAACAAAACAAAGAATTAGTTGTTGCATTGACAGAGAACTAGAGGAGCTTACAAGCATTATTTATGGCCTTGAAGACCCTCCTTGTTGAGAACCTTAACAGCAACAGGCAGAGATTTGAGACCAACCCGAACATTCTCATCAATATAGCCCTTGTAAACAGTCCCAAAAGAAACAACCCTTAAGTCAAAAAAAATAGCACTTGTTATAATCTTGATCTTTTTAAAAAAGTTGTAATGATCGAATAACATAAATAATGGGAGCCATGGAACCATGAAAACCTTCAAGAAACCAAACCCACATAAAAATCCCTATCAGAAAATGTAAAATTTTACAAAAAAACGTAAATATTTCAATAACCTCCAAAATTGTATTCCTTCAAAACTATATAGGTTAAAATTGCATTTAGCTACCATAGAATGTGTTGAATCAAGAATAACATACATTCATAAACATAACCATATGAAGGAGGTGGTAGAGGATGGACAAGCTAGGGCAGATAAGAGTGGAGTGGGGTGGTGAAGCAGTAGTGTAGGCCACGAACCACAAATGAGGCACAATTCTGTCTCCCAAAATTCTGAATTGATAAACTGTGGGATAGACAACGAGATTTTTTGATTTTTGGGAATGAATCAGAGCAGGTATCCTTAGAGGATTTGAGTTTAGGTGACCGACGTTTGTCTCGAGGAAGGGAGAAGAATCGGTAAGTGCCAAAGGGATATAGGAACGAAAAGAATGGGAAATCTAGATATCGCTTTTCCAGTTAGGGTTTTACAGAGGAGAATAAAAGAAGAATCAAAATCGAAATCAGAGGCCTGAATAAAGGAGAAAGAAGAGCAATTTTTACAATACAGAGGAGTGCACCTTACCAAATAATCCTTCGATTGACTGCAATTTGGAGTCAAATCGATATCGATTCAGCTAGATAATACCAATTTCGATTTCAATTTCATCTACTCCAAGTCTTTGTGGCCTATAAAACACGGTGTGTGGCTGATGATGGACAACCTGCGAGCTGCTGGTACGAGCTGCTGGTTTGTCGGCTGGTGGCGTGCTTTCCTTGATCGACGTCGACGACCGGGAATGGCAAGTAACGATGGTCGAAGTGTGAGGGAAAAAGTAGGTGGCAGTCAATGTCGGCAGGGGGAAGGAAGGAGCGTCGATAATTAGGGCAAGAGGGAAAGGAACAAAAAGGAAGGCGGGGATTTTAATTTTTTAGGATTTCATTTTCCCCCTCAGCTACTAAAGGATGGAAGGCGTGTTTCCATTAAAATTTATAAAGCGACATCCTCAGACGACACACGTTTTGTTATAGGCGCCCTCCGTGTTTTTTTTAGACACTAATTTAAGGGTACGCAAAAATGCGCGCCCTAAATCCATAAAATTTATAGAGAGATGACATTATTTTTAGATCACACTCGTTTGCGTATCGTGAATCAATACGTATCATAAATTGCGCGTCGTAAAAGGCTGTTTTTCTAGTAGTGACGGAAGTGAAAGCAGTAGTGAAAACGGATGATTCAGAGTATGGTGGTTGAACATTGTGTCTATGCCAGTGGTATGGAAGCACATCCGGGTTGGGTGTCTCTTGAGGTTGCGGAAGAATCTCCGGTGGTTTAGAACCAGAGGAGTTCGGAAGAGATGCAAATATAGAGCCTTGGATTTAAGTATGGTTGTGATCTGGAGGTTATGTTTATAGTGGTAATTCATCCTGGGGATGTCTGTTGGTATCGTCAGTGTGTCGGGTTTTTCCAAACCAAGGATGTAGAGCAGGCTTAGCATGTGTATGCGATTTCGATGGAAAGCTCATGGGAGTTGCTCAAGGGCTGCAGGGTGTGTCATCCTGTCAGCACGGAAGGAAAAGAGTTAGATTCCGAAAGGAAGCGGGATAAGTCCCAGCAGTCGGCACCGGTTCAGGAACCAGTGGTTCAGGGTGATATCCAGCTTGGTAAGGGCTTAATGATTGTTGTGATTTGGAGTGATGAAAGTATCATCGGGTGATCATTTGGCTAATAAGGGTTGTAATCAGAGAAAGAAGCCGATGGCCGGCTTGATTCGATTGTCGCGACTCTGTGAGAAGGAGTCAGACCTTATCGGGGTTTGGTAATAATGTTTGAGGGAACCTGGTCTGGTTAATGCCAGGAGGAGCATTGCGAGAGTAGTTCTGGAGTTGTGTGCCGCAGGCTTCGAGGACGAAGCCTAATTTAAGTGGGGGAGAATTGTAACATCCTGATTTCCCAGGTATATTATTTTATTTAATTATTTTGGAGTTTGTGGAGGAACTCGGCGAGTTGGAGCCAAGACTCGCTGAGTAGAGTCGCGGATATTCATCCGGGTTCGCGTCCGGACTCGGCGAGTCCATTAGTGGACTCGACGAGTCCACTCTGTTTAATGAAACCCTAATTCCCCGGGTTTGGAGCCTATTTAAGGGCACTTATAGCCTCCCATTGCAGCTACCAGTCCCTTGATAGAACCCTAAGAGAGCTAAAATGTTGTGAGAGAGAAGAAGTCACTTTTTGATCCTTGTATCCTTGGTTGAGCAAGAAGAAGGTGACAAGAGCAAAGAGGAGGTGCAATTCAAGCAGATCCAGAGTTCAGAGACTTCATTTTGAGGTAATAATTCAGACCTCCTTCAGTTTTAGTGTTGATCTTTAGAGTTAGGGTTTTCTAACCCCCTTTGGAGAGTAATTATGTGGGGCAAATGGTCCCTCTTCGAGTTTGTGCCTTGGATCTGGACTCAAAGAGGTCCAGAGACCTTAACCCTTGGAGCATTATGGGTTAGTTTGGGGTTATTGGACTTAGGTTGCCATTTTTGGGACCAAATCTCCTTTTGATGCCTTGTTGTGGTTATACAAGCATCAAGTTTCGAACTTTACGTGACATTCATGCTTGGGGAGGCCAGATCTATGGTTTGGGGAAACGGATCTGACCTCAAGAGGTCAATAGAGTTTGTGCATGGCATGAACTCGCCGAGTTGTTCTTGAGACTCGGCAAGTAGGGTTAGGGTTTCACGTAAATTGTTCAGCGAGTAGACTCGCCGGGTTGGGGGATGACTCAGTGAGTCAGTAGGGAGTTAGAGGACTGGAGTTCAAGGTAGTACTCGCCGAGTTGTTCTTAAGACTTGGCGAGTTGAGTCGGGGTGGCCCCGCGATTCATGACTGGCATGACTCATCGAGCATTGGGAGGGACTCGGCGTGTCAAGCGGGACAAGAGTTAGAGGACGTGTGGGAACTCGTCGAGTCACCAGGGTGCACTCGGCGAGCAGGGTCAAGTTATGACCGTTGACTTTTGTTGACCTTTAGGGTTTGGTCAGCGATGTGACCTTTGGGCTAAGAGAGGGGTAAAATGGTCTTTTACCCTTAAGAGGGTGTCAAGAGAGGGTTGATTCTAGTCTCGAGAGTTATATTCATGAGATTATTTGCCTTATGTGTTAGGCGGTGGCGAGTTCGAGATTCAAGTGTGAGGATATCTGCTTTCTGCTTGCCAGGTGAGTCTTCCCACTATACTTTACCTAGAGTGGTAACAGAGTTATGTGATAGAGATATTATATGTTATCTATGTGATGTGTGGCACTGCATTATTTCTATGTGATTTATGCTGTGTGTATATCAGAGTTAGGACCAGAGGGTCCGCAGGGTTAGGGCCCAAGGGCCCACAGAGTTATAGCATCGAGTGGCTAATATGTGCTATATGTGGTATTTTTAGTATTATGTTCTAGTGTACTTTTATGCTATTTATGTGTTGAGATTTATTGTGATATGTGATATGCATGATTCAGAGTTATCAGAGTTAGGACCTTTGGGTCCATAGAGTTAGGGCTAGAGGGCCCACAGAGAGCTGGGACTGGAAGGTCCCATTGAGACACACTGACCGGAGGGTCAACAGAGATTATGGCCTCGAGTGGCTAATATGTGTTAGAGTGGTATTTTGGGGAACTCACTAAGCTTCGTGCTTACATTGTTTTGTGTTATGTGTTTCAGGTTTCCTCAGGATCATGGGACGGCACCGGCTCGATTGTACACACCAGAGGAAGCGCTTGTTTGAGGATCCTGGTTTATCAATTGATTGAACAAAAGAGTCATGTATTTTAATTTAAACCAAATGGGATTTCTATGAAAAGTATTAAAGAGATAAGTAATTTTAAATGAAAATTTTGTTTCGAAAATTTTTGGGTGTTACACTAGGGATTCACCATCGCGGAATTTGCTTAGGATTCACCACCACAGAATTTGCTAGAGATTCATCACCATATAATTTGCTAGAGAATCACCACCACGCAATTTGCTAGGGATTCACCAACACATAATTTTCTAGGGATTCACCACCACATAATTTTCTAGGGATTCCTCACCACGTAATTTGCTAGAGAATCACAACCACGAATTTTTTAGGGATTTACCACCATAAAATTTGCTTGAGGTTCACTACCATAGAATTTGTGATGAAATCCTACTACGGAATACATGATGGAATACCATCTACAACGTATTTCATTCTGTTGTCACATTTGCAACAAGATGATTGTTTCCCTAGCAAAACCTCTCTACGGGGTTTTTTGGGACGGAAATCGATCGTCACAAATTTCATCGTTATTCTTCTTTTGTAGTGGAATTTCAACTTTTCGCAAAGGAATCCTTCCCTAGCAAAATCGTGTTTTTCTTGAAGTGGTACATGATCAATTTGATGCAAATTTATACTCATATGATGTTCTAAATGGTATTTGAGTATTAGGTTCTCAAAATTGTAAGTTACTAATAAAGTCAGTGTTCTACTTACGTTACTGAGAAACATTGATTAGAAAAGTGGGTTATGTAATGACACTAGAATACAAGTAATATCATTGGTCAAGTGTGTTATTGAAGCCGTTGTTATATTTGGAAGTAAAATTGGAAACCATACATTTATTCAAAAAATATTTTCAACTTCTTGGAACAAAAAAATTTCTTTCAAATTACAAAACTGACAATTTTCATTGGATGTATGTTTGTAGTGACAATTACCAAAAATAAACGACAATCCTTATCGAATGTTGGTTTTTTATGGAAACTTGTCTTCACACATGACTAGTTGTATGTTGGCTAATATAGAGGTCGAAGTATAGTATTAAGAAAATTGTTAATTTTAGATAAAAATTATAATCTTACATATACAACATTCAATATTGTGTATATAGAAGTGTTTCCAAAATTCTTGAGAAAATAGTATATTTTATTGATTTATAATAACTTTTATTTATTATTGACCATACATGTTTATTCATAATTTTGAGTTATTATGTAATTTTCATTTTGTGTTCATGTATGTTTGTATAATACCTAACATTTTTATTTTTTATAAAACAATGTTATTACTATTTATGATAGTGTTTTTTCAGTCTATTAAATTTTATATTAGATTAGGTAACATAATAGTTTATCATGAATCTTGTCTTAGAAAATATCGTTGATTTGTTGAAATCATTTTACATTGTTAAATAACAATGATAGACTTATAAACAAAATTTGACTCTTCTATAAAAATAACTTTTTGTAAATTTATAATGAATTATTATGATTTCTATAGTATATAATATTTTCTTTTGTCAATCCTGATATACACAAGTTATAACCTAATAATAAATAAACAAATATTTTCTTAAACATCCTAAAAGGCTAAAACTAATTAGTTCTAAATAAACCAATGTGAGACTAGTCTATTTGATAGAAGTTTTTCTATTTAGATTAGAGGTCTCGAGTTTTAATCTTGATGTTGACGATTTTATGATACTAACTTGTAACCACTAATCTTGTTGTTAAAAAAAATCAAAAAATAAAAGATGAACTATATTATTTTATTTTTATAGAAAAACCAGAAAAAGATATCAATACTTTAGCATAACATTTATCGCTACACAATTATCTCGTATATATTAATGATATGACATGATTGTTATGCCATCTTATTTGGAAACCACTTTATTTTTCAACTCAATTATTTTGGGTGATTTGATGCCCTTAATTGTTTACTACGTATGAACGCTATATTATTTGTCACCTACTGTGGGGGAAGAATAACAATGATGGGGACTCGCTGCTATAAATGATGCCACTCGTTTTTCACGTTAAATATTAAAGTTACTATAAAACCCCACTCATCAATCTCATAGCGGGTCGTTAGTATTACCCTTATTAAATTTGTTTCATACTTGTCGAAAATATTAAATAAACTTTGTTTTATTTTTTCCAACCATAATTTTTTGACTGTAAATTCTTTTTTTATTACATAGTAACTAATTATTATATTTATATATGTTTTGCAATTTTTTTATGCTTTAGTATATTAATATATGTTTTGTAATTTTTTTCATCTTTTATATATGTATTGTAATTTTTCTTATCTTTTATACATTATTTAGCATTAATGGTTTTTATATTATTTATCGTTAAAGTTTCTTTGTGTATGATTTTTCGTTAAATTGTTTTCTGATCATCTTTTTCGGCCAACACCGTTCACACCCATCACCACTGTCCACCTCCCACCAATATCGCCCATCTCCAACAGCAAACATCAACATTTCGAGAAGTCTTATGGCTCAGTGATATAAGACTTTCATGATATATATATATATATATATATATATATATATATATATATATATATATATATATATATATATATATTGGATAGGTTTGGTATTGGTACTAGATGGAGGCGATGGATTAAGAACCTTCAAATTGTCTAATTGGAAGGTTAGATCCCTTTATGTAGGTGGTCGATTGACTCTTCTGAAGTCGGTGTTAGATTCTATGCCTACGTATTATATGTCAATTTATAAGCTTCCTATAGCTATTTTTTCTAAAATGGAATCTCTTACGAGCAAATTTTTTTATGGGTGTTTAGAAGGAGGAGACGACGATATCATGGATTAGTTAAGAGAAAGTTTTTTCTTCAAAAAAAAAAGGTCTTGGTGTTAATTGTTTTTCCTCTTAGTATGGTTATTATATTCAAATGGTTTTGGAAATTTGGGACCCTTCCTATTGCTCTATGGGTCATATAGAAATCTATTCATGGATTCCAAGGTTTTTTAGATTGCGATCATCCTTGGGCTAAGCAATCGGTTTGACTAGATAGTATTACTATTATGTCTCTTATTTTTCATAAAGGCATGGACTTAATGTCTCATTCCAAGAAGGTTTTAGGGGATAACTCTCATTATTTTTTATTTAATTATGGAATGAGGATGTGACAATTGCAGAAAAATTGGGCTATCCTTCTTGGAGATGGTCTTTTTCGTAGATGTCCTTTGGGTAGGACCCAAATTATGTAATTTGAGACTCTTGGTTTCTTTATCTTCAATTCCTAATAGTTAGGTATAGAGGTTAGAGCAGTCTATTGTTTCTATGTAGCATTTTTGTGTCAGTATGTAGACTCGGTTTTGCTAGAGTCTAGTTTTTTACATAGTAGATGGGTTATGACCGTTCCCATCAAGGTGAATATTTTTCCTTGGAGATTGATGCTTGATAGGCTTCTTACCATGTTTAATAATTTGAGAAGGGTATGGATATTCCTTCGCTAACTTGCATGATTTGTGTTGATGGGGTGTAGTCGGTGAATCATATGTTCATTTTTTTCCCTGTTTCCTCATCTTTGTTCGGTAGAATATTGGTTAGTAAGTGATATATGTGCCTTTGATTTTCTCTTTTACTAACTAGAGTTCATGGTTTGATGATATATGTTTAAGGAATCCAGACAAGGAAATTTTGGAAGTAGTTTTATTTGTTACATGGGGGTACATTTGGATTTCTCGAAATAAGACATTATTTGGAAATGACCAACCGAATAAGAGTCATTTTATGATAATATAGTTTCGCAATCTTTCCATTGGTGTTCTAATAGGTGTAAAAAGGTTTTTAATTGGGTCTTCTAGTGTAACTACCCAAATTTTCTACCGATATCAAACTTTTCCATTATGTTTCTTTATTGACTTCAACTTAACTATGTTATAACTTGCTATTTATGGGCCAAAAGTGTAAAAAAAAAAGTGAACCTTGAGCCTATACATGGGTCCAAGGGGCTTTTTGACAAAGTTTGAAGGCCAAAAATGCAACTTATTACTCATTGAGGCTAATGTTGGAAAGAGTGTCCAATGTCATCAAATATTGGTGATATTTCTAATAATAACATGGTGCTATTGGTTGCCCTCAAGACTCAAATTAGTAAGAATCAATAAAGGAAGAATTGGTTTATTGATTATTATGGTTTAATAATTAATTGGAAACTAATTAGAAATTTTTTTGGGACTTAATTAACAGTTTAATTAATTGAATGGTTGAATATCAATTAATCAATAGTTGATTAATCATGAATATTCCAAAACCCTATGAAAGAGGAAGGTGGAAGAAAAATCCCTTAGGAAGGAGGGGATTGCATTCTAGGTTTATCCTATCACACATGAGTGGAAGGATAAAACCCTAGATGATATCCAAGACCATATGTGACAACTGTCAAATTCAGGTCATTCTCGAACTCATGCATCTTTTTATAAAAAACCATATATGCACAACATGTCATGGCCTAGTAGTATAAATTAGGTCAAAATCTTGCATAAACTAGGATCCAACTAAAACCTAGGACTAATATACTTGACTCTTCCGATTCTAGTAAGTTGTCTAGCTACTGTAGGAAATGCCAATACCCAAATTAGAATAAACTCCAAACATTTGTTACAATTGAAAAAGAGTATAAAACCTTAAAAATAAATTAAAATCTTCTAATTTCATTTCATTGTGATGGTGAATATCTAACAAAATTTTCCAAAAACCCTAAAGAGCCCAAACATCCGAATTTATAAAATTTAAAACCTAAAAACTCTATAAGATTTGTTGTGAACCTCATTATATTGAAATTTAAATAATTAAGTTATGGGATATAATAATAGATATAAAGATTTAATTATCAAACATAAATCATATTTTAAGAGCTAAAAACAAAAATTCTTAAATAAATCAAGAATTACTTAAAAAAACATTTTTATAAAAATTTAGGTTTTATAAAAATTAAAGGGAAATTTATTTAATTTGAATTAGGAGAGAGAGAGAGAGGACCTCTCTTATACTCATAAAATCCATCACCCTCTCTCCCATGCTCTCTCTTCCCAAAATTTTCAATCATTACACTCATTCTTACACTTCAACTTCCCCTTTATTCTCTCTCTCACACTCCACTCTTTACAACACTCAAACTCTCTCTTTCTCTCTCCAAACCCATGAAATTCTCCAGCCAAGAACACCTCTCAACCTTCAAATCTTCATCTTCTAAGGTTGTTCTTCAAGGTAATCACGAAAATCCTTCATCTTCCCTCACTTTTCTTTCTTATTAAAGGTTTTTCTTGTACTTCTCATTCTTCTACACCATTCTTTATGAACATTCATGAACATATCCATGAATGTCGAGTTTGATGATGGTGGTGGTAGGGTTTCACCCAAAAACAACATGCATGTTGTTTAATGGTGAAATCCAAGGACCAAAACCTATGTCAAACTCTAAAATTCGGATTTTTACAAGTTTTAAAGGTTCATATACCTTATGCATTCAAGTATTTCCTTTAAAAACATCACTATGACCAACATATGTCCATGCATGGTCTTCAAACCGTGATGCATGTGATGAACACCAAGTTGAAGAGCTTGATGATCAAAGTACATTGTTAATAGTGCATGTAAATGATTTTATTTATATAAAAATCTAAAAATCCTTTTCAGTTTGAAATAAAATTTTTCTAGATTCCCAATAAGATGATATGAATATCTGGAAAATTCCAAGAGTTTTTATCATTTGCTTGATTTATTAAAATTGTTACAAGAAAACAAGGGCTTAAATCATATAAAATACTTTCTGAGGTCTATAAATCCTAGATAGATTCGTGGATGACCCCTAAAGTAAATGATGACACCTCATTAAGTTTCATCGATTTTTGTTGCTTTTTAATATGACTTTTGATTTTATTTTTGTATATCCCCAATAAATCATAAAACCACTTTAGAGAATTTGAAAATGATATATGATAATTTTTTCAGCTCCTAATAGAGGTACAAGACCCCAATTTTTCATAAAGCATTCCTATTTTTCCCCGATTTTTGTATTTATAATGAACCAAAAACAAATAAAATAGTTCTGCTCATCTAAAATTCACGAAAATTTACTAGAACACCTTATCATATATTCGGATGCTACATAAAAAGTTTTATGATTTTTCTATACTGTATGGTATTTTTTTTCCTATTTTCCCAAGATTAAATACACTTAAATCCATTTCTTATTATAATATATGCACAAAAATCATAAAATCAGGTTAAACAGTTTAGAAATCCATTTTTATATTTTTCCCAACTTAATAATGTTTAATAACAGTAATATAAAAAGTTTGGGTAATTTTGGAAACTGTTTGCTATTTATTTCATTTTTTTATTATAATAAATGCACAAAAATCATAAAATTGAGTTAAACAATTTAGAAATCCATTTTTATATTTTTCCCAGCTTAAGTATTTCTATTGGAAGTATTATAAAAATTTTGGGAATTTTTATCCTGTGGATGCTATTTTTCATGAATTTATATTGTTATGAAGGCTTAAAAATTTGGAAAAATAGTTAATCGCATGAAAAATTCAAGGGAATTTTTTTTGAAAACATCTACTATATTTAGAATGAAAATACAAGATTTGA
This sequence comes from Lactuca serriola, assembly GCF_051521515.1. Taxonomy (NCBI): domain Eukaryota; kingdom Viridiplantae; phylum Streptophyta; class Magnoliopsida; order Asterales; family Asteraceae; genus Lactuca; species Lactuca serriola. The sequence continues at coordinate 139,024,308 of NC_136416.1, forward strand.
TAATTTTTGGAAACTGTTTGATAATATTTTACATGTTTAGGAGTTTAAAACACCTTAAAATGTGTTGAATTACCCTCAATTAATATTACAAAAAAAATATCGAAAATTAATATTGAAAAATTTCTTAACCACATGAGTTATAAAATTTCATAATTTCAGAAAAATTGTAACCAATTAATATAAAACACATTTTAGAACAAAAAAATTGGCATTTCTCTATATGTAGAGTTTAGTATATTAGCATTAGATTTCGACATGGAAACTCACTAGTGTGTGTCTGATGTCGTAGGATCCCGGTAGTAAGGCGTTGATGTATTCTGAGGCACCATTTATACCTACTTGAAACATTGTGAGTATTCACTCACTCCCCTATTTTCAGTTTTTATGTTTTGGGGTGGAAAAGCATGTCCCGGAAAACTATTATTTGTTCGTTGTATTTAAATTGATTTGTATCAAACATGATTGCTATTTTATTGCTATATCTCTCTATGTATGTCTATGCAACACGGAACATGAGAACTTATCGTCTTAAGGCCCTTCCCTTACACTTTTCTCTAACCATTAACTCTTTGAGCGAATGGTCATTGTGGATAACGCTATTAGGAATTGACAACTCCTTACTCGCCCGATTGCTGGAGTGCAAGATACCATATAATCTATGGAACGATAAGCATAGATCTTGATAGGGCTTCAGTCATAGGCTTGGTTGAGAACTCATTGTTTGCTTATACACATACAAACTTGTTATTTATTATGGCAATAAACTCGTTTATCGATTATAGCAATCAACTTTGTTTCTAATTATAGAAATGAACTTGGTTTCTCATTAAAGCAATGTACTTGTATTTATGGAAAGTCTTATTCCAAATCTTGATTATATAAACTTGTGAACTCACCAATTATTTTCATAGTTGACACTCGTTTTACATGCTTTTTTAGGAAATAATTAGTAAGTGGATATAAAGATCCATCATCATAGAGCATACTGCATCGTGTGGAAGTTATTTTATAAAGTTATATTTTGAACAATGTCATTTTGGAAAACTTGTACTTTGTTTTTGTTTAAACTATGCGTTGTAAACTTTTAAATATTGCTATGGTGATGTATGTTTATCTTTTGCAATGAAACCTTTATCGCTGTCATATCTTGCGTTTCCGCTTTAGCGGGGTGTGACACTATAAATAGGGCCTTAGAGTTTCATATTTCCTTGCTCATTCTTGTCTTGAATTTCGGCTCTTCTTTCTCCCTTCTTGTGGAAGAACTCTTTTCGAGTTTGACCCCTCTTAGTTATAATTTGATTCTCTTCTTTTCAGTTCATTAGATGTGAACCAAGAGATGAATTCTTGTTTGGGTCCCATTCATCCAAACAAGGTGGCATGCACGAGAGTTTAAGTGAAAATGTCTTTGGTTGCAAGAGAGGTATGTGATTCTTCTTTGTATTTTTGTTTTTCTAGGATAGCGGTAATTAGTATGAAGCCATAGATCCATATGTTGCATGTACACTTAGGTATAGGGTCGCAGTTAACTAGAATTAATAATAGACAACTAAATTGAAAAGGTTTTAAATTTACCCCTCATATATATATATATATATATATATATATATATATATGTGTGTGTGTGTGTGTGTGTGTGTGATAGAATTATATCTACTATATTTATAAGAAAGTTACAATATGTGTCATCGCAAGTTTAAATATTGACATTGTCAGTCTTACCATCACTAGGCTTATCCACTCTAATCTAAGGGTTTAATGTAACGCCCGTGTTTCTAGGCTAGACATTAATATTGATATAATGGTCTACGTTAACCTTTGTAACTCATTTAGAAGAAATGAAAATGGATTATGTGAATTTTATGTGAATTATGTGTTTTATGCTTAATTATTAGGATTTAATTAATTAAGAATAAAAATGATCGTCAAAAATAAATATTAGATAAAGCCGATATCTTTACATAAAGTTGTAGTGGTTGAAACAAGGATTTCAGGGATATAAAGAATACCAAAATCCGAGTTATAACGAAAAAGTTATGACCTGTCGAAGTTTCACGATAAACCGGCACGATGCCGAATGTCGTAAAAAGTGAGTTTTTGATAAACTACTTTTTAGCCATAGTAATCTAAACAAAAGTCGTAGTATTCATTAAATTGAGAAGTTCGATAAAAAGAACGCCTAAATCTGACTTCGTATGAGGAAGTTATGATTTTTCGAAGTTTCAGCTTAGCAGTAGACAGCTAAAAACACGAATTTTACATCGAGCAATTTTTAGCCGACACAACCTAAATGAGAATTGAAGGTCTCGTCATTAGTAGCACAACGGTAAAAAGTCTGACGAAAACGGATGTCGGATGAAGAAGTTATGAATTTTTAACGGATTTCCTGTCCCGGTCTGTTAAAAATAATAATATAAAAATTAAATTCAAAATTAGCCGATGAAGTATAAACGGAAGTTGTAGAGCGTACTTTTAGCTATGCGTGCATATAAAGAACGTCAAAAATGGAGCTCGTATGCGAAAGTTATGGATTTTAGAAGTTTTTGCACAAAAATCAAGAAAATTTGCATAGTCACGCTTTTGCCACGTGTCCTCGCCTCGCATGTGCCACATGTCCGAAATTCTGATGAGTCACCTCGCATGTGAGACTTCCCCGTGTCGCCCCCGTGTCCTCTTCTGATTCGACCGAATGGAGGCCCAATCCAAAGCTTGCAGCTGGACCGAGCCTCGCACCGCCTAGCCTTCGAACCTCGCATGTGGACCAGTAGACCGCCGTCCAATCAGAAGCCTCCAGCGAGGCCCTCGCACGCACAGCCCATGTGCGAGCACCTGCGCACCCTCGCCTGCGGACCCCACCTCCCAAGCCGCCTTCGGACCCTATAAATAGAAGGGGAGCTGTGAGCCTTCTCGGGTGGATTTGGATTTTTGCCATTTTTCACCCCTTTCTTCATCTTTTCTTCACCTTAACCTTCCCCGAAGCCCCGGTATCGATTGTAACCCCCGGAATACGTCACGAAGTGCCCGTGAAGCCCGGAAAATTTATCTTTTTGGTTTAGAAGCCCGACTTTTGCAGAGCCCGGTTTCTCAATAAAACTCTCGGTTTTATTAGAAACGATCGTTTTAGGAAACAAATTGCTGCCCGGTTTTCATTAAATCAAGTGAGTCTGTAGTTACTTTCACCTTACACATAGATTTGAAGTATTTTACATAAAATACGTGTTGTGTGAATATATATTGTTTGTTTATTTGAGATGGGTGCTGAGAGAATGATTTATACATGTTTTTAAATAATTTAAACTATATCTGTATTTTTATCTACGAAAAATGTTGGGTAAAACATGGGTAGATGAAATAGTGGGTATGATGAAAGGTGAGTTGGATAAAGGAGATGATCAATAATATTGATCATGAGTTGAGGGTGAGTGGTGAAATTTGAGAGAATCACTTACCCAAATTGTTGGCCCCCGTCATTCACCAGAGTATGGATGACAACCATGGACTATTCTAGACAGTCTATGGAACACTAGTAGGCCCGCAACATGTAGGTGTAATGAATTATATGTTCATTTGTTGTACTCTAAAAACCCATTGACATGTATTGCAGGAGAGAATACCTGTAAATAATACTGTCGATAAATGAGAGCTATGGACTTAGCACATGTTGAATAAATCTTGGCAGCTATGGAATTAGTGCCTGTTGTATAAACCCCGGTCACGAGGTGACTTTGTGTCTACTCCTTAGGAAGGAGTGATAGTTGATTCTTAGGGTAAACCCTTAAGAAATAAATAAAATAATGAGGTTTGGGGTAATTCGGTTGATTGATTGATGTTTAAACATAATAAATTTATGTATTGTGGGTTGAAAACCCTATTTAGTTCGGATCTATTGTCTGTTGCCGACCGGATCTGGAAACCTTATGTGTGTAGGATTCTAAACGTATGACTACGATATTGGAACTAACATATAAACGTTTCGAAGACTTAACATCTAACGAAAATGAAGATCTAAATTCACCTACGATTGGTGTATAGATCGAAATGGCGAGTACTCAAAGTGGGTTCGAAAGTGATAATCCACAGCCTGATCCAATCACGATGACTGGAGTGCAGGCAATGGTGTGTACGATGTTAGGTGAACAGATGGAAGAAACAAAACGTTTACTTCAACAAAGTAAGGATGAACTTATTGTGCCAGTACGTCAGGCATGTGTTCTTGAAGCAACTATTAGGGTTGCTAAGTCTATTGAAGAAATGATCAATGACATAACTGCCAACAAAGTTGACGTTGGCAAGAAGAGGAAATTTAAGGGGTCTTCAAGGCCTAACAAGAGCAACATATCCTCAAAGTCTGGCAAAAGAAGAGATAAAGGAAATGGTGCGGGAAGTGCAAAAATAACCACTCTGGGAATTATGACGGGAAGGTGAAGTGCTTTAAGTGTGGAGAAATAGGGCATTACACCAATAAGTGTACAATTCCCAAGGAGGTGTGCTACGGATGTAAAGAAAATCACAACTTGGTGTTCTTTGGTAAAATGAGTTTGAAAACCTTTAGAAGTTCTTTGGAAATCTTTCATAAATCAGTTTAAAATGAACTTTGATAAAATAGTATAAGTAAGAGTTTTGAACAAGTGAAAACATTTTAGAAAACCATTTATAGTGTCCTACTCGGTAAAACGGTTTACAGTGTGGTAAATCATTGTGCATGCGGGTTATCAATCACATGTGATTGATATGATAACTGGCATGTTTAACTTGTATTCCCCCCCCCCCCCTATAAAACATGTAAAAACATTTAAAATGTTCATTCAGGGGTATGAACTCACCTGGTGTAAGTGGATCCGACGAAGGCGCCGGTTGGGTGCTCGGTGTCAAGTAAAGACTTGGACACACTTAGTGACCTATACAACATATGATAACATATGTTTTCATACAATTAGTATATATAATACTAATTAAACAAGTATACGCACCCTAAAGGGCGGAAAACACTTTGGTTAAGTGTTTGGGGTGTCCAGGGTAACATTTAAGGGTACGAATGGCTTAGGAATGGAGTTCCATAGGGTGTTTATGGCCCTGGGACACTCCCCATGAGTTTACGGCCGTAAACTCATGGTGAGGGTGTTCTAGGATGCTTAAAGGCCTCATATCAATTGTGGAATTTTGCTAGACTCAAATATCAAATGTGTGAAGGGGTTTAAAGCATCAAATGGACCCCTTAAGGAGTTTACGGCCCTAAGCAAGGGAGCTTACGGCCGTATGCTCCTATACCCTCTTTCTTTTGGTGTTTTAAGGGCTTAAGTGGTAGAGGGTATATTCCTAAGCATTTTTCCAAGTCAAATGGTGAGTTTAGGGCACCAAATAACCCCTTTGTAGGAGTTTACAGCCCAAGTACCCTTCCATGAGGGGTTTACGGCCGTAAACTCCTTAAGGAGTTGTTTTAATTTCATTTAAGGTCCCTAGCTTGTTGTTGGTCGTTTCTAGAATTTAATTTAAGGTCATTGGTGTGTTTAAGGGCATTTTTAACACACAAATATAGGTTTACTCTCCATGAAGAGGAGTTTATGGCCCAAGCATGTTCTTGGGCAGTAAACTCTTGTTTACTCTTCAAAATGCTAGTTCAAGGTGTTCTAAGTCCGATTCCATAAGCCTACAAGTCATATCTAAGCCTTAGGGACAATTTGGAGGGGTTTTGGGGCTTAAAAACCCCATTAAATGGTGTTCACGGCCCAAGAGTGTTCTTGGGCCGTAAACACATGATGTTGTCCCTATTTTATGTTTTAAACTCGAATTTGTACGCTAGATAAGTTATACAACGAGTTAGGATTGTTTACCTACTCGTTTGGGGCTCGAAACGGTCGATTTTTTGCTCGGGAAAAAGTTGTAGAGAGAGAGAGTTTAGGGAGTGTAAAAAGTATCCAATGGACTCCACTCACCCTTATATAGGGGTTGAAGTTGGGGCTAAGTGGGATTCTACTCGATACTGTCGTTATACGGGGCTTTTGGTCGCACCCGATTTAGTGGTCATAATAAAATTTAACCTTTTTCCAAATAAAATGGAAATGAAACTTATTTGTTTTTATTTACTTTATTATGACTATAACGACACAAAAATATAAATAAATAAAACGTTTATTTATTTGACGACCTCTTATTAACGGAACTTTTATACAGTGGAATATTCCGTTAACGGTAACGGGGTAATGTAACGAAAAAACTTTGGATTGTCACATCATCCCCCCGTTAGAGGGAATTTCATACTGAAATTCAGGTCTAGGCAAGGAAGTAGGTATGAATGATAGGGTCAGGAGGGTACTTCCTATTCAGTTTGTCCTCGCATTCCCATGTGAACTCTGGTCTATGTTTGTCAATCCAACAAACCTTCACCTCCGGGATGCGGATTCTGTCTCGTGTAATTAGCGGGTTCCGACTGGTGTGTCTATGAGGTTAGGTTTCTTAACGGTTTCTATCAAGATGTGTGGGATACGAAGAGTGACGTCGGGCAACACTGATCAAGTCTTAAGAAGTGGATCGATCGGGTATGAAACTTATGGAATATCCGAAAATAGTAGTGGTCTGACGAGGGTTGGACCAAATCTCTGAGGATTCTCAGATGGTCCTAGGCTCTCGGAAGGGTAGAGCCTTTCAGTACTTAGAACATAGTGTACTTCTATGGCAAGATCATCACTGGCGCGATCGCCATTCCGAAGTTCCTAACGTTCTCTCCCGTACTGGTAGTGTAGTTCTCCGGGTTGGTTCTTAGGAAGCTCGGGTTGTCCTTGGGTTCACGTTTCCTATCATTTAGCTTTTTAGAGGTTTTCTAGGTTATCGGATAGGTTGTGTATCTACGGTTATCTGTTTGCTATAGAGTGTCTATCTCAAGCTTGTGCATAATGAACTTGCACTAACGATTCTTGAGATACGAAAACCCTTAGGGTCGGGGAGATAGGGTTTCACCAGACGAGTGTTGGAGTATCTCGGGAGGTGGTTCTACTATTTCTGCATGAGATAGTATTCGTGGAACACCTAATAGTCCAATGAATCTTTAAGACTTTGGTTTATTCTAGTGCGGAAAGCGCATGCTCCTGCATAACCCCTCGACTAACACCACGGCTGGTGTCAAGTCTATAATCTCTTCGGGATTTGGGTCATGAGGCTTAACGCAACTACTTTCGCATTTTGATCGAGTATTCTTGGCTGCGAAGGTTATCCTGTGGTTCTCGGTATTCTAGTGTTCATTTCGGAGAATGCAATCTATCGTCTACAGGGCGACGGTGACTTCCTCCATGCGAGGGGGTGGAGGATCCTAGGCACTAATTGTCTGTAACGGGGTGGACGAAGTGCCTGAGTAGTGCGAACGTCTTCAGCAACTACTCTTCCGAAGGTTCTGAGTCTTCTCGGTCTAGGTTAAATCTAGTGAGTATAGGTTCCCACCACTCGGAACTTTAGTCTTTTCATCCACTCTTCTTAGAGTTTAACTCATCGTAGCTTTCAGATTTCTAGGACATCCGCTGCAATGCTCAAATTGCGGATCTGAGCGTGAATGGATGGTCGCTGTCAATGGTCTTGACTCTAGCTCTCGTTCCATGGGATAGGATGAAGGGTCTTTCTAGGGAATCTACTAGGTATGCTTCAGGTGGTTATCGTCTTCCGGAATGCATGCAGTGTCTTTCGCTTCGGTTCTTATCTTTCTAAGGAGGGTTGGTCAACAGCGCGCGATACCCTTCTCCGGGTACTTCAGAAGGTTTGAAATAAAAGTGACGACTAATGGATCGCATTAGGTTTAGTTATTTGCATTATGTTTAGGTTCAGAAGAACCTTTATTTGCCGACATGGCTACGGAGAAAGTTCTTTTTACACAGCACTAGGGATGAACACATGGTTGAACGAAGTCAAACCATGATCGATAGAGTCGTCGAAGTTGGCACACTTCGACATGATATAAAGTGAGGGTCGATAAAGTCATGCGCCGAACAGGCACACAAGTTCTAGGAGTCTCGGGTTTTGTCCTGTGTATCACTGCCGCAGATACTTGGACCGATAGATTAGACACGGAACTATAGAGAGTCCTAAGTGTTTCCGAGTAGAGTACCCTTTTCATGAATGGATTCTCACGAGGCATTTCTATAACCGCCTAACATATACTAGTCATGTATAATTAAGGTGGGGAGGACTGTTGACTGAGCGACTCCGCCCTAAATCCACAACCAAACGAGGAACAGGAAATGAGGTGGCCTTCACTCACTCTAGGTCTTTCCATCTTAACTATACATGGTCGTAATGTATATGTTTAGCCATTATAGTTTTACCTGATGAATTTTAAATTTTATAACAGTGCTGCGACTTTCACCTTAATGGGGAAGTATATACATTGAATTAGCCTTTTAATGTTTTGCGTTAGTTATCTTGGATCGAGAGACGTACCAAAATCTACTAGGTTCTTGATGCTTCTCCCTAAGCATCAGAGTTAGACTCCTCCCGTGTCTTTGTCTTTCCCTTCGGTTGGGCAGTCCTTCTTGAAATGTCCTACTTCACCACATAGGTGGCAAACTGTACGGGTCGCCACATTAGTGGTTGATGTAATGAACTCAACCGGGGTTCTGCAGATGCGAGCAGTATGCCCCAACTTGTGGCACCTAGCACAATAGAGCTCTCGGCAGACACCATGATGATGGTAGCTGCACTTGCTGCAATGGGGAAGGTTTCCTAAGTATGGTCTCCTAGGTGTAGGGATGGAAGGGTTGGTAGGGAATTTGACCATCTCAGCTCGTTGCCCTTCGGAAGGTCCTTGAGCCGAGGTACTTCCTTCCTCGATCTTGAGTTTTCTCTTTAGTGGATTCGATTGAGGTTCCTGGGTGGCTGGGTATGCAGGGGTTGGTTGTTGTTGCCCACCACTAGGATCGGAATTTCCAATAGGGCTCTTACTAACATTGGCGTTGTTAGCATTCAGTTGAGCCATGACAGTTGCTACGGCTGCTGAGACTGCAGCTTGGAACGTAGCTTCATCGAATAAGAGAGTAGGTTTCTTGCTTGCGGATTGGTTGCGCTACTTCGGTGGCATGGTTTTTCCTACATGGAAAGGAATACAAGAGGATGTGAGGCGATGGCTAGCCCTAGACATATCTTTCCTGACTGTATTACGCATAAACTTTCCCGTGCCTCGGATGTTGGTTTTCTGAGTGTCGACCTACATCCCTATGATGTAGTCCTGGTAATCAAGGTAGGAGTATGAGTGTCGGAAAAGGCCATAAGATGCGAGTCATTCCTACTAAGTTACCTTTTATACTGGGAAAGGTTTCACTCTCCGGCCTGGAGAGATTTGAGAACATTTCAGAACGAACATCGCGGAAGGAGAGGCTCCTGAAGGCTTATGGCTAAATACTCTCAATAGAGGTGCGGGGATCCGCTCTAATCGTGTAACTGGCAACGGGAAACGACGATTTACCTAACACATAGTGTGAGTAGTGTAACCACTAACTCACTAAATTGTATCCTTTTAAGGGTGTATTAGCGTGACGAACACGAGGGTAAGACACATCCCGGGTTCCATGTATTGGCTCCCTCTGTCTGCCTCGTATCTTTGACTGGCATCGGCGTTGGTTTCCTTCAGGTAGTTACCTAGGGTTCTCTCCTCGTATGGACATATTGAATCTCTACTCCGCCTTGCCTCCGAATCCGACTCTGGGTGTCATCGCTTCAGGATGGATGACTGGGAATCTCGGAAGTTTAGGCCAATCTCTCACCACTGTCCCTAAAAGATATAGGCACTTGGTGAATTCAATAGTCTCAACCCAGTTCATTTATTTCCGAACAGGAAATCTTCTCAATGAACCTCTTCTGGGTCTGCATCAACTCTTCTGTCAAGCACTGAAGTGGATAGGGTTTTCTACAGGGTTCATGCGAGAATGGAAATGTCTAAAGAATCCTAAGAGATTATTAACATTTCACTGGATGATCCATATCGAGTCCTGCTACGATTACATAGGGTATACAAATCATATATAGCTTAGATCCGATAGGCCTTCGAATATGTGATACTACTCTAAATCCACATCCAAACAAGGAAAAGGAAGTAGGGCGAAACCACACATTCTTAGCCTATGGGATCCTTATTATATATAACCTTGGGAGTATACCCTCTGTAGTTGTAGGTATATCAATAAGGATCTTTTTAGTTCTTCACACAAGGTTAGTTATGGATCCTAAAATACACCTATGGTATTTTAATTTCTTGTTTGTTTCTTATCTTCTGAATATGATTCTGGGATTAGTGTGAATCTTTTAGTGTTCCAAAATACTCCTATAGTATTTTGACTTTATGTTTGGCTCTAGCATTCCTAGTTGGTAAGTTTCAGACCTGTTGCAACACTACTATCACTCCCAAGCACACGTTCATCGCATCTCGAATAAATGTAGTTGATCAGGTTACATTTATTCCAGCTTACGATTACATAACTGCCCATGTTTGACGGTAGTGTTCAACATCCGAAGACTTTTATCATTGTTCTTCTTGTGATACTTTTGTTCGAGTGTGTAGATTCTGGATGTTCTTGTACTGTGGTAAAATATGGTTATATTTTAAAGTATAATTGTTGGTCAGAGTGTTTTATCCCTTTGTATTTATAGGCTGTATATCTTTTATGAATTGATATACTTAGCTCACTATAAACAATGCTCTGATACCAATCTGTCACACCCCAAAACCGGAACGGCGGAAACGTTCTGGGGTGGATGACGTCATGTCAAGTATCACAACACATCCATTATAGTAATCAAAGTACAAAAAAACATTGCATTAATAGCAATAGTTTTACATAGTTTACTTTCCAATACAACAAGGTAATACATGTAATAGAATAAATACAGCGTGGTACTAAGCTATCCTCATCAACAGCTCCCGGTATGTACCTGTCTAATGCTAACCTGAGAATACAAGTTATTTGAAAAGCGAGTATCAGCATTTTTACAAATGCTGGTGAGTTCATAAGAATTTAGTGACATTTTATTCAAATAACTTTAATAAAAGTAGTAGTTTTCAAGTAGACAGTGAAATAGTGTCCTTTCCAGAAAATCCTATATTTTCTATTTAAAATGCAGTCTTCTACCAAGACTGGTCAGAGTTATGTGGTAAAAAGTAGTTTCCCTTAAACACTTTCATTTTCAAAATATGGGATTTGCTTTTTAAGAAAGTCGGAGAATATCAGGGAAAATAACATATGCCCCAATAGTGAGGACTGCTGACTAAGGCAAAAGGAATCATAGACCCCAGGAGAGTGTCGATTGAACGACACGCCTGGCTCAGTCTAACAGGAAGAGACACAAACCCCAAACGGTACCGAATGAAAGGTACAACTAGTAAGGTCTAAAACAGTGAACACAGACCCCAGACAGTATCAACTGAATGATACGTCTAGCAAGGTCTAAAACAGTGAACACAGACCCCAGACAGTATCAACTGAATGATACGTCTAGCAAGGTCTAAAACAGTGAACACAGACTCCAGACAGTATCAACTGAATGATACGTCTAGCAAGGTCTAAAACAGTGTGACTCCGAAAGTGGGTTCCAGCATACAGTGTAAATTGCTGGGGAAAAACCATTACCTTAAGGCCATGAATTATAAGGTAACCTTGGCTTGGTAGGCCGTGGACTATAGCTAGCAGTCAGGGTGCGGGGGTGTCAATCCCGTATAGATCTATACACACAATGTCCGCTCTCCCTACAGGAGACTTTGGTTACCAACTAGACGACGGAGAAGGCCGTGTCCCGAAGATGCATCCCAAATAGTGGGTTGTGTGTTTCCAATAAAGTATTGAACTAGAGGTAGAGACTCATAACTGGACTGACTGAAGTAAACCTATATGTCTATGCTTGTGTACATAATATATAACTAATGAATCAAACGACCTTCAGATGGACATCCGATCCCACCAGACCACATCTCAACGAAGAAAAGGAAATAGGGCGGACAAGACTTCCTAAGTCCTTCAATCATTATTTATATGCATCTATACAAGCACAGACATACATCTAACTACGCTTGAGTGTGTATCAAGTGGAATCTTATCGTGAAGTATAAGCGTACAGTGTGGAATAACCGACTTGTGAAGTATAAGCGTACAGTGTGGAATATCCGAGTCGTGAAGTATAAGCGTACAGTGTGGAATATCCGAGTCATGAAGTATAAGCGTACAGTGTGGAATATCCGAGTCGTGAAGTATAAGCATACAGTGTGGAATATCCGAGTCGTGAAGTATAAGCGTACAGTGTGGGATAATCGAATCGTGAAGTATAAGTGTATCATGCAGTGGAAGCATTATCGAGTAGGAGTTTAAACTAGGTAAAAGCGAAGCAGCGGTATCTAACAGGTAAAAGTAAAAGTATACGACAAGAAAAGAGAACTTTGATGAAAACCTTGGAAAAACCTTTCAACTTAGGAAAATCACAACTTGGTGTTCTTTGGTAAAATGAGTTTGAAAACCTTTAGAAGTTCTTTGGAAATCTTTCATAAATCAGTTTAAAATGAACTTTGATAAAATAGTATAAGTAAGAGTTTTGAACAAGTGAAAACATTTTAGAAAACCATTTATAGTGTCCTACTCGGTAAAACGGTTTACAGTGTGGTAAATCATTGTGCATGCGGGTTATCAATCACATGTGATTGATATGATAACTGGCATGTTTAACTTGTATCCCCCCCTATAAAACATGTAAAAGCATTTAAAAGGTTCATTCAAGGGTATGAACTCACCTGGTGTAAGTGGATCCAACGAAGGCGCCGGTTGGGTGCTCGATGTCAAGTAAAGACTTGGACACACTTAGTGACCTATACAACATAGGATAACATATGTTTTCATACAATTAGTATATATAATACTAATTAAACAAGTATACGCACCCTAAAGGGCGGAAAACACTTTGGTTAAGTGTTTGGGGTGTCCCGGGTAACATTTAAGGGCATGAATGGCTTAGGAATGGAGTTTACTCTTCAAGAGTAAACTCACCATAGGGTGTTTACGGCCCTGGGACACTCCCCATGAGTTTACGGCCGTAAACTCATGGTGAGGGTGTTCTAGGATGCTTAAAGGCCTCATATCAATTGTTGAATTTTGCTAGACTCAAGTATCAAATGTGTGAAGGGGTTTAAAGCATCAAATGGAGCCCTTGAGGAGTTTACGGCCCTAAGAAAGGGATCTTACAACTGTAAGCTCCTATACCCTCTTTCTTTTGGTGTTTTAAGGGCTTAAGTGGTAGAGGGTAAATTCCTAAGCATTTTTCCAAGTCAAATGGGGAGTTTAGGGCACCAAATAACCCCTTTGTAGGAGTTTACGGCCCAGGTACCCTTCCATGAGGGGTTTACGGCCGTAAACTCCTTAAGGAGTTGTTTTAATTGCATTTAAGGTCCCTAGCTTGTTGTTGGTCGTTTCTAGAATTTAATCGAAGGCCATTGGTGTGTTTAAGGGCATTTTTAACACACAAATATGAGTTTACTCCCCATGAAGAGGAGTTTACGGCCCAAGCATGTTCTTGGGTAGTAAACTCTTGTTTACTCTTCAAAATTCTTGTTCAAGGTGTTCTAAGTCCGATTCCATAAGCCTACAAGTCATATCTAAGCCTTAGGGACAATTTGGAGGGGTTTTGGGGCTTAAAAACCCCATTAAATGGTGTTCACGGCCCAAGAGTGTTCTTGTGCCGTAAACACATGATGTTGTCCCTATTTTATGTTTTAAACTCGAATTTGTATGCTAGATATGTTACACAACGAGTTAGGATAGCTTACCTACTCGTTTGGGCCTCGAAACGGTCGATTTTTGGCTCGGGAAAAAGTTGTAGAGAGAGAGAGTTTAGGGAGTGTAAAAAGTCTCCAATGGACTCCACTCACCCTTATATAGGGGTTGAAGTTGGAGCTCAGTGGGATTCTACCCGATACTGTCGTTATACGGGGCTTTTGGTCGCACCCGATTTAGTAGTTGTCATAAAATTTAACCTTTTTCCAAATATAATGGAAATGCAACTTAAGTGTTTTTATTTACTTTATTACGACTATAACGAAACAAAAATATAAATAAATAAAACGTTTATTTATTTGATGACCTCTTATTAACAGAACTTTTATACAGTGGAATATTCTGTTAACGGTAACGGGGTAATGTAACGGAAAAACTTTGGGTTGTCACAAAATGGTCTATGGATAAACTTGCGAATTCTTACGTGAAGGAAATTATGAGGCTTCACGGTGTTCCGCTAACGATTGTATCCGATCATGACAACCATTTTACCTCAAGGTTTTGGAGGAGTCTACAAGAGGAATTGGGTACTAAGTTGTGTTTCAGTACAACTTATCATCTGCAAACCGATGGTCAGAGCGAACGAACGATTCAAACATTGGAGGATATGCTGAGAGCATGTACCCTAGAATTTCAAGGTAACTGGGATGAACACTTACCTCTAGTAGAATTCACCTATAATAATAGTTTCCACTCAAGCGTTAAGATGGCACCTTATCATGCTTTGTATGGGGAAAAGTGTCAGATGCCATCATGTTGGCTGGAAGCTGAGGAAAAGCAGTTTATGGGACTTGAAATAGTCCATTAGATTGCTAAAAAGTTGTAAGTGATTAGGGAAAAAGATGTTAGCTGCTCAAAAGAGCTATGCTGACAAGAAAAGACAGCCGATATCATTCAAAGTTGGAGATTCGGTTTCACTTAAAGTCTCATCGTGGAAGGGACTTATAAGATTTGGTAGAAGGGGAAAGTTGAGTCCAAGGTTTATTGGACCATTTAAAGTTCTTCAGAGGATCGGGAATCAAGCTTACAAGCTAGAATTACCGGAAGAACTAGAGAGTATTCATAACACCTTTCATGTGTGTTATTTGGGAAAGTTCACGGGAGCTCTGCCCGACATAATTCCCATTTCTGAATTAAGGTTGGACGAGAACAAGAGGCTAATTGGAGAACATGACACAATCGTTAACCGTAAGACTAAGAAGTTGTAACGTAAGATAGTCAATTTAGTGCATGTACGTTGGAAACATATAAATGGGCCAAATCCCACCTAGGAAACGGAGAGTGACATAGTGAGTCGCTATCCGTAGTTGTTTGTCGTTGTGTGATTTCGGGGACGGAACCATCCTAAGAGGGAGAGAGTTGTAACGCCCGTGTTTCTAGGCTAGGCATTAATATTTACATAATGGTCTAGGTTAACCTTTGTAACTCATTTAGAAGAAATGAAAAGGAATTATGTGAATTTTATGTGAATTATGTGTTTTATGTTTAATTATTAGGATTTAATTAATTATGAATAAAAATGAGCATCAAAAATAAATATTAGATAAAGCCGATATCTTTACATAAAGTTGTAGTGGTTGAAACAAGGGTTTCGGGGATATAAAGAATACCAAAATCCGAGTTATAACGAAGAAGTTATGACCTGTCGAAGTTTCACGATAAACCGGCACGATGCCGAATGTCGTAAAAAGTGAGTTTTTGATAAACTACTTTTTAGCCTTAGTAATCTAAACAAAAGTCGTAGTATTCGTTAAATCGAGAAGTTCGATAAAAAGAACGCCCAAATCTGACTTCGTATGAGGAAGTTTTGATTTTTCGAAGTTTCAGCTTAGCAGTAGACAACTAAAAACTCGAATTTTAGATCAAGCAATTTTTAGCCGACACAACCTAAACGAGAATTGAAGGTCTCGTCATTAGTAGCACAATGGTAAAAAGTCTGACGAAAACGGACGTCGGATGAAGAAGTTATGAATTTTTAACGGATTTCCTGTCCCGGTCTGTTGAAAATAATAATATAAAAATTAAATTCAAAATTAGCCAACGAAGTCTAAACGGAAGTTGTAGAGCGTAATTTTAGCTATGCGTGCATATAAAGAACGTCAAAAACGGAGCTCGTATGCGAAAGTTATGGATTTTAGAAGTTTTTGCACAAAAATCGAGAAAATTCGCATAGTCACGCTTTTGGGACGTGTCCTCGCCTCGCATGTGCCACGTGTCCGAAATTCTGATGAGTCACCTCGCATGCGAGACTGCCCCATGTCGCCCCCGTGTCCTCTTCTGATTCGACCAAATGGAGGCCCAATCCAAAGCTCGCAGTTGGACCGAGCCTCGCACCGCCTAGCCTCTGAACCTCGCATGTGGACCAGTAGACTGCGGTCCAATCAGAAGCCTCCAGCGAGGCCCTCGCACGTGCAGCCCATGTGCGAGCACCTGTGCACCCTCGCCTGCGGACCCCACCTCCCAAGCCGACTTCGGACCCTATAAATAGAAGGGGAGCTGCGAGCCTTCTCAGGTGGATTTGGATTTTTGCCATTTTTCACCTCTTTCTTCATCTTTTCTTCACCTTAACCTTCCTCGAAGCCCCGGTATCGATTGTAACCCCCGGAATACGCCACGAAGTGCCCGTGAAGCCCGGAAAATTTATCTTTTCGGTTTCAAACCCCGACTTTTGCAGATCCCGGTTTCTCAATAAAACTCCCAGTTTTATTAGAAACGATCATTTTAGGAAACGAATTGCTGCCCGGTTTTCATTAAATCAAGTGAGTGTGTAGTTACTTTCACCTTACACATAGATATGAAGTATTTTACATAAAATACGTGTTGTGTGAATATATATTGTTTGTTTATTTGAGATGGGTGTTGAAAGAATGATTTATAATGTTTTTAAATAATTTAAACTATATATGTATTTTTATCTACGAAAAATGTTGGGTAAAACATGGGTAGATGAAATGGTGGGTACGATGAAAGGTGAGTTGGATAAAGGAGATGATCAATAATATTGATCATGAGTTGAGGGTGAGTGGTGAAATTTGAGAGAATCACTTACCCAAATTGTTGGCCGCCGTCATTCAGCAGAGTATGGATGACAACCATGGACTATTCTAGACAGTCTATCGAACACTAGCAGGCCCGCAACCTGTAGGTGTAATGAACTAAATGTTCATTTGATGTACTCTAAAAACCCATTGACATGTATTGCAGGAGAGAATACTTGTAAATAATATTGTTGATAGATAGAGCTTTGGACTTAGCACATGTTGAATAAACCTTGGCAGATATGGAATTAGTGCCTGTTGTATAAACCTCGATCACCAGGTGACTTTGTGTCTACTCCTTAGTATGAATCCTTAGGAAGGAGTGATAGTTGATTCTTAGGGTAAACCCTTAAGAAATAAATAAAATAATAGTGTTTGGGGTAATTCGGTTGATTGATTGATGTTTAAACATAATAAATTTATGTATTGTGGGTTGAAAACCCTATATGCTCACCAGGCTTCCAAGCCTGACCCACTCAGATGTTTATATTACAGGCAGAGGACCCCTAGCATAGTCGGATGATGATAATGAGTGAATTTTGGATTATAGGCCAGTAGTTACAAATAACTGTTGTAAGGCTTATAATGTCTTTTTTATGCTTTTGATATGTATCGGAACATGACATCCTGAGGTTTTGATATAAAAGGAAATGATATATTTCTCAAAGAAAGGTTTTCACAAACTTTTATCATATTTTGTTTTGGGGACCAATTCTGCAACATCTTTTATAAAGATTTCTCTGATTTGATTTTAAAAAGCATAAATTAAATCGGTCTTTTCTAACCGAGAAATTAGGGGATGTCACATTTAAGAAGGTCTCTATGATTCCTAATGAGGTCAGAATTTTTAATATGCTTCACACTTATCACCCTCACCTCCTTATTGCATTTTGAGAATAGAGTTACCGAAATGGTTTAATAATTATAATGATCGATTTAAAAATATTTAAAATATAAGTATGAAACAAATCTCATTTTATTTATTAAATGTAAATGTATGTTATCCATAAAAGTTGCACATTCTCTTTATAACATGTTGATGGAGCTCTCGTGGTTAACCGACATGTCAGTTTGAGTGTATAAGTATAGAATGATAAGGAACTCGTGAATCTCAAGAATAACTTGAGTCACGAACCACAAAATTTTGTATGGTTGATTCACCATTTATCTAATGATCCACGAAATCCTATTCATTTAATTTGAGATGAACATAATCTGAGATTCACATTCCATTGAAAGTCAATAATCTCAAAGATCTAGGAATTTCGTGCTTATCAAAAATGGCAATGAGTTTCGCCTTCCTAAATAACTTTATTGTGTGTTTGAAAGATCTATATGTCCAATAGTAATTACCGAATCATATTTCTAGCTAATATATGATCTTAAAGGGTCACACTAACAAAAACTTGATGCAAATATAATATTTATAAGAATTTATATATATATATATATATATATATATATATATAGTGTAATCAATTGTAAATTATTAATTTCAATATTAAGAATCAAAATATGTCATAATATATCATAAGGTATGATTTATTATGTCATGTAAATCTTTTTCGACTAATAGGGTTTTTTGTCTTATATGGATTTATAAAAATTAGAAGAGTTTTTATAGAAAAACTAGCTTATTCTTTTTATAAAATATTCAATGATACCATAAAAAGGAAACAATACTTGCTTTTGATTAATTTATTCAACACACCATGCTCTTAGAAAGCATGGCTAATTGTTTTTGTAAAGCATGTGCCTTAAAGTGCTAAGACCCATTGGATAAAGGCATAAAGTAAGGACTTAAAAGAACTAGTTTTCTTACATCTTTCACTAAGTAAAATCACAAAATCTGTGGCTTTCCATCTCCATATTATCTTTATTTTTTGTCCCTTCAAGTGTTACGAACATAAAGATGAAACTGATACTTTAATACTCTCTTTTAAGGAAACTAGTTTATTTGTCTTAAGAGCTTAAGAGATTCTTTTATTACAAGAAGAATACTAGCATCTTATCAAGTTGATTTATTGTTGGTTGATATCTCTAGAGAACTTGTACCTTGAAGTTTCATGTCACACTTCATCAACTTCCAATCTCCATTGAGAATCAAAATCTTTAAAGGTTGTAACACTTTTTCTTTCCGTGGTTGTTTTAATCTTTAGGTCTTGCAAAATCATGCTTTGGTGGGAATAAAACTAGTTTTATTTTTGTTCAAATTTTAAGTCTTTCGTTGCATTGTTTATGTTTTTAAAACAATTTTTTGAATAAAAAAAACAATAATTGGTATCAGAGTCATGTTTGCAAGATTTGTTAGATTATTTGTTAAGTTGATTAAATCTTTGTTTTTGGAAAACATGGATGGTTTTCTCTTTGCAAGAAAAATACATACATAATTTCTATGACAACATTAAAATGTTTATAAGTTTTATTTTTTGACTAAAGGTTTACATGGATCTTTTTAGTTTTAAAAGTTGTCTAAGAAAAAGAAAGAGTTGTTTTAGATATTTTTCAGTATATATAAATGTATATGATGTGCATAAACTAGCCATGGACCTTTGTGTTGTTGTATGTGTTGATTTATTTAAAATGGTTGTAATTATTTATTTATCCGTATGATATGTAATAATGAAGTAGATAGTTTTCGTTTGTTAAAAGTTGTAAGTAATAGATTAGTTTTTTTAGAAATAGTTTATTTTTATAAAAATGTAACAAGAATGAAGATGGTGACCATTTTGAAGATCCAAAGTTTATAAAATTGATTTTAGTAAAGTTTCTCAAAGTTTATAAAATTAGTTTTATATAATTCCTACAAGGTATTGAAGTAAGTGAGAGAATATGAAGACTTTAGAAGATAAAGGTCCCTTACGTTCCTTTAGAAATGGACTTAATATTTTTTGTGATGACCGATAAAATATTACTAGCTTATGGATTGGTTTATACACATATGTTTCCTGCATGTTTGTGTTGATTTATATTTATGTTGTTATTATTATGTTATGGTTGGTAAATTATTTTTTCAAACGCAAACTAATATTTGAACATAAATAAACATCACAAAGGAGTTTGGTTTTCATGAAGTTTACCTTTTAACATAAGATGGTAAAAATAATTTTAAAATAAAAAAAAATTTATCGTTAAAACTATTAACCAGTAAAATTTCGGGATTAAAATTGTAACGTCCCATTTTCACAATCAAAAATTTTCATTTTTCTAAGGTAAAACTTTCCAATTTATTAATCCATTATTTAAGAAAGCCATTTATTCCAAATTACATTTATTAAAATCAGAGTATTATAGAAAACACGGAATCTCCAATGTTGTTGATGAGTGTGTACAGTCCCGCATTCGCGTTCCCTCAATCACCGATGATACCTAAAACAATAAAAAACTAGGTAAGCATAAAGGTTAGTGAGTTTCTTACAAGATACCCGAAATGGTAAACATATTGACATGCATAATTTCCGTTCTCCGACCTTCGGTCTGACCGGGATGCATCGCAGGCCTTTAGTTTATCCAGACTAGAATACTAGGGTTTGTTGGCCTACCGCCTCAACCCAACCGCTCCTCCCGAGTTCCCGTGCCTTCGGCTTACAACCGGCCCACACAGGGTATCTTGGCCTACAACACAAAGTAGGATGGCCTTAATGCACCACTACCATACGTCGACATATAAACAAAGAAGGATCAAGCAGACACATAAAACATGAAAACCACAATCATACAGCTCACTCCCGCCTACTATTCCTCTCACACCACACAGTCCCGCTACTAGCTAACCTCTATGAAATGTGTAACCATAAGTAACCAGAGGTGAGATAGCCACCCGAACAAATGATCCTACTCTAGAGCCACAATAAAACAAGGAACATGCAAGAGAGCCTAGACCAAGAGTTCTCAGGCTATCCTACATAACCACATACAGTCCTAAGGTCACTCTACCAGATGATAACTTGCTTCTACAAATAACATACCGATCAACACAGTGCACTATAACATAGAGACATCCTACATACCAGGATAACGATCTAATAGATCGCTACAACATAACAATATACTCAGTACCAGAATACAAATCTAACAGATCACTACATCATAGCAGCATACTCGATACCAGAATACAAATCTTGCAGATCACTACAACATAGTATCATACTAAGTAGTTACAATCTAAGAAATAACTGACCGTATATATGATGGGTTTTGAGCAATACATCAATCCTATGGTGTACATGCAAGCCCTAATAGCTTTTGGATCTAGTTTGTCTAATGAAAATGCAATTGAATATCCAAAGCTATAAACCCTAGATCAATCATATAACAACTAAAATAAGGGTTTAGTAATTACCTTTGACTGTTATATTGTAATATCAATCAATTACTTGCTTCGATTGGCTTCAGAAACTTTAGTGCCTCAAGTGTTGCACCTCTAATGGAATCATAAACACCACTAAGCAACTAGATGAAGAAGGAGAAGTGAGGAGGCACCCAAAAACGTCTAGAAACCCTAAGGATTCAGTTACCCACGTTTTTGGGGCCTAAGGGGTCCTTTATATACTTGTGGGCTGCTAGGGTTTCAGTCAAAACCTTAATGGACAGCTTAAACTCTAAGCAGCCCATGGAACCTTCTGGATAAGGCCATGGACGAAAATATTATGGGCTCCCATCATAATTTCGTTCACCCCTTGTTCCTTTAGCATTCCTTAGCCCAATAACTCAATTATCCAATAACTGCAGTCTAGTCCCCTATATTTAATTAATCTCTTTTAGCCACAGAATTAATTATCAATTAATTCTTGACTAATATTAATTAACCAATATGATTTCTCCTTTAATATATTATTCTCATAATATATTAATAAATCATAGTTAAACCTTTCTCTCCTTAACTCATCCTACATATTGCTATGGTGAAGGCAACCCAAAAGGACTGTACTCATTATCGGGTCAAGTACATACCAAAATAGTTATGGACTTAGACACTAATCCAACAGTCTCCTACTTGGATAAGTCTAATAACTATTTTCCATATGACTTCATAACCTGATCAGCAATCATAGCTTTCATAAGCCGCTGTTAACTCTGATCTTATTAGATATGTGTATCCTTTAGATAAGGGATCATATATTCCTCCATTCTCAAGATATCGTATAGACATAAGACATGAATTTCGATCATTCTCTCTATACTGTTTCCCGACTTCCAATTTATGACGACTGACAATAGACTACAATTGAACACGTCAACTTAGTCCCGGCTTGGCCAAGCGCTTAGGTGTCATCACTAAATCATTGAGGGGCCCACATATATCGCTTTTATCCCACTTTGGGTAAAAGGAATGGATAAACCTCAACTGAAATGCTCACTTGCATTTACTGATCGAATCACACACAACAATAAGTTTTATAACACCAAGTTACTGGTGCATTTACTTATTATCAGTATGCAACCGACCAACAAATAACAACTCACACGTCTCGGTTTCAAGAATATACAATATTATCGTCTCACTAATCACCCGTGATAAATCCATGAAGTGATCCAAGTGAGCGTGAGTTTAATCCAATACTCTAATCTTATCACAACACTCATGAACCCTGCAGCAAACTTGTGTTATGTTTAAACACTTTAGACAATCTACAGACAGATTCATGACAGTCTTCTTTCATACCTACTTCCAACGTATGATCGACTGTGGAGATTTGAATAACCCAGTTATTCTGGAAGTCAAAACATGCAAACTAAAACACAACAATAATACTTAATCCTATATGGCCCCAAACATGTGAGAGTAAATAAAACAATTCTATTTAACCACCAAATTGATTACTCATTATTTATCGTTTACTGTTTTAGAAAATCAACTTATTACTCAAATTACAACAATAATTGTCCCATGCACAAAGCATGCACACTATGTTTCCTATGGTCCTTACTTTGTGAAATAAATCAATTGAAAAACTTTTTCAATTATGCTCATTTCACAATTCCCAATCCTTATCATTAGTGTTAGAACACAAGGTTCTTGCCACTACTAGAATATGCAAGATTCTAACATTTTATGCAATGATCCTTTTGCAAAGTCATAGCACAAAAGTCACCAACACTTGGCTAATGAAATTACAAAGTACTCTATCGGAAATTGTTACAAGACAATTCCATATACGTGAAGTCCCACATTCAAAGTACATTCCTTTGAACATCCTTCTTGCTTAAAAGTTTCTAATATAGACATAGATTCTCAATATCCAACTCCCAATATGGAAACATTTCCATATTTGCCATATGACAACTCATTCTTAATAGAATCTTATCTATTCATAATAATTCCGATATGGTCCATCCAATACCATACTTCCAACTACTCACAAGCGACCAATCCTTAGCGAACTTTGGATCGTCCTTTGATAGTTGTTTAATTATTTTAGCCAAAACCGATTCTTGTCCTTTTTCCCTCTTAATGCGCTAGACATTTGGAAAATTTTAGGATGGTCAAATATTATAGCATTTGCAATCGATCCTATACCCGAAGCGTATGGGACACGATGCATAATGTCTTACATAAAGATATGATACTTTCTCAATCTTCTGTCATAATATTTTATGTATCACGTTCTCATAATTTGAACTATAAAGAGGGATGCCGTAATCATAATCGAAATTTAAGAACACACTATATATCATTTTACTAAATTTATTAAAATTTCTTAATCTAAGCTTTAGATTTTGAAACGAAGTATAATATTCTCTCCCTTAATTATAGCAAAACAACTTTTCAACGATGCAACTTTGCAAATTGAATCTTTGTTTTTCTATAATTAATATTGCTAACTTGAAATACTTGCCATAATAATCATACAAGCATAACCCTTATGCTCCCACTATCATGATGATTATTATCATATAAGCATAACACTTATACTCCCACTAGCATTGACATATATTCAGAAAACATCTGAGCTTTCAGAAAACAATGTTAATTGAATTCCTTAAGTTCATATTTCTAAATACTTGATGCTTTGATAAGCCTTTATCTAAGCTTTTTTTAACCTCATACACATTTTCCTTAGAAAGCTCACATGTGTGTCTAGACAAATTCAGAACTTATGTTACTGAGTCCCAAATGTTCAGACTCATTGCCAAATCTCACCATTTGAACTACGGAAAGGGATGTCGTAACCATAATCAAATTTGAGAATACAATTTTCACAATTGCCATCTTCTTAAAATCTCTCTGAGTAAAAGCATTTCCTCACAATCATTTTCATGAAGGAGGGGATCTGATGACACTTAGATTTTATGGTGTATGAGTTCCTATCCATGTGAATTTGCCAAAACCAAAGTTTGCGACAAATCCAAACTCATATGGACTGAACTTTCTTAATCTTGATTTCTTGCCTTATGGTAACACGAGTGCCCACCATGTCTTCCAAGTAGTTTAGCAACTTATCATTACATATCAATGTACTTTCCATCGATCAAGGTACTATGTCTTTATGCATTCAAATAAGAACTCATAGAACTTACATGTATAATTAAATTAATTGGAATGACACAGAAAACAAAATAATGTCAACACGATAGGTTGCAAACCTCAAGTCGTGTGCTAGTGGTGATCGATAAGGTTTATTCTTGATCTGTTCTTGAAACTTTTCCAAGATCATTAAAACTTCCATTGACTCCATGACATATAAAGTTCTCTTGTCAAGAAACATTTCTTGACAAACAAATATTCAAGAGTTAGTGAAGTTATTATCAAGACAAAACACTTCACATAATATGTCCTAGTTGGTCTTTGTCTTATCCCAGACAGCACAACTTACCAATTTCAAATGTGCAAGAATAATAAAACTTTCCAAATTCCACATTTGTTGAGTGTTATAAACCTTCTTAAGACTTTGTCACTCAATTCACAATCTTGGAGTATAACTCTAAGACTTGATATTGGAACGAAGTATGATTGACTTCTTGATTTAACCATTTCCACAATTCCCGATTCCTCTTCTTAGACATACAAATGTACTAAGACTTACTTAGAGGACCAATTGAGATATGGTTCTTAATCATTAAGACTTTATCATAAAACACAATAAAAGGTACTCTCCATTCTTCTTAGAATAGAGAAACGTTTATCTTTCTGCCTTTTTGATTCTTCGTATTCGTTCTGCCATTCATTGAAACCTTTTGAATTAACTCAGAGTTACACTTAATCTTATAAGTATAATCATATTTACTAAACTTTAGTAAATCATGATGAATATCTTTATCATTCTTGTGGTGGACTCGATTGATGCACAACATTGCGAACTCGATCTCTTAGTCCTTCACTTGAATCTTTGTCAATGAATTAGCCTTGAATTTCCAATTATAAAGTTTCTCATTCATCACACAACCAAGTTGTATGATTCCAAGTGTCTATCCAATTGAAACTTGGGCGATGAGAAACTCTCCCTATTTGGTAAATTCTTGACATCTCCACAAATAACATAATTAAGAATCAAATCCATTATTGCTAATAATAGAAACCTTCAAACATCAATTTTTCATACACGCCATTGCAAGGATAAATAAATAAGATAAAATCAAAATTTATTTTATTGTGGAAAAATTTGTCCTTACAATGCAATTCAATTGAAAAACTATGTTATTACATATTTCTTAGCAATCTATTCTAACTCCAAGTGGTAGCTCAAGAATCCAAGCTTCAAGCAATGCGACCGAAATTCATTTCTTCACGATTAGATTCAACTCATTTCTTCCCTTAAGCTTCCTCACTTTTCTTCGATCCTACAAAACATCAAAATGTAATCTTATCACATCATGTATTAAGAATCTAGAATAGGAACTTAAAAGAGTTGGTTAATGGATTTTACCTGAAGCAGAGCCATACGTCTTGACTCTCCCATGTCTTAGATCTCTCAGGTAGTTTGGGCAGCTTCATCTCCATTGCCCCTTCTCTTGGAACTAAAAGCAAATGGACTCCTTTGGCACAACACATCGGACAATCATAGAATTAGTTCTTTCTGGACTTCCAATGTTGCCAGTATCCATTGAAGTTTGGGAGTTTGATTTACCAGACAAATTTTCTTGACCAGCACGCCAAATCATTACTGATTCAACAACTATAAGCAAATAGATGAGATCAATGAAGGTGTAGTCATGATCCATCATATAGTACTCTCTAACGAATTCACTATATGATTCAAGAAGTGATTGAAGAACCCAGTCAACAGCCAACTCACTTGAAATCTTGACACCCAACATGCTTAACCTATCAATGTGTGACTTCATCTCTAAGACGTGTGCACACATAGGTTTCCCATCTCCGTGTTTACTTGCCAAAACGGCTTGAATGAACTTGAACTTTTCAAGCCTTTGAACTTGTGGGTTAGGGAGAACAATTGGAGGAGGTGGAGGAAATGAAGCATGATTTCTTGTTCCTCGATCATATCGTGGAATATCATCTTTGTTTGGAAAGCTTGTTTCATTGGATTTGGGAAGACCATGACTGTCAGAACTAGACATCTACAAAACGGGAAAAAATTCAAGTTAAGTTGATTAGAATTCTTGATGTAACACCCAAATGAAACATCAAGGCTAGGATCCATCACAATACTCTACAACCTAGAAGAGGGATGCCATAATCTAGTTGCAGAATATTTGAAGGTAGGTAAATGGCGATTTACCAATTTCAACCATGAAAAACGAAAAGGAAGTTTAAGTTTTAAATGAATTGAAACTCCTAGATCTTTTGAGATTCATTGAACTTTTCAATGGCATGTTTAATCTCGATTATGCCTTACTATTTGTGACTGGGATGCCGAGGATCACAAACAAGGTGTGAATAACCATATGAATCACGTGGTGCACCCAATGCTACTATCACCTAATCAATGTGCCAATTAGCCAGACACGCTCCATTGATCTATGACAAACATCTAGTCACCCTTCGCTACCAATGTCATCCCCAAATTAGTGTGTCGGTTATGTTGGATAAGGTGTCTAAGTCCATAACTATTTCGGGCTTGTACTTGACCCGACCCGGCATGGTCGATTTGGGTTGCATGGCACCATGCAATTGGATAGACTAAATGAGAGAAATAACACTTGGAGATTATTAATATATTATAAGTTCTAATATATTAATAATATTATTTAATTAGTTGATCAAAGAATTAATTTGGAATTAATTAAGTGATCAAAGGATAACTAATTAAATATATGGGTTGGTTATGTAAATCATCCATATCTTGTATAGTGGGCTAAGAGGCTCCATGGATTATCAAGTTGGGTTCTACCCATAGGATGCTCCATGGATGCTCCATGGAAGTTACAAACCCATGGGTCATGGAAATGAAGAGTCATGACACATTAGGGTTTACATGGTGTAACCCTAGATGTGCCAACACTATATAAGAGTCCCATTCTCCACAAAATTGGCGACACAAGTTGAACACTAAGAAACTAGAGGGCTTGGCCGATTTTGAGAAGTGTGTGTTATCTCAAGAGTCTTTCCAAGAGCATTTGGTGTTGTGTGAAGCATTTGAGGCATCACACTTGGGGTGCTAGGCTCACAAGGTTTCAAGGAACACAAGCAACAACAAGGTAAGTTATTCTATCTATGATTCAAGTTAAAATTGTTCCCCATGTATGCTAGATAGGAATATAACCTTGGAATTCAACTTTGCATGATAATTAGACAAACATAGATCCAAGGTTATTAGGGTTGCATGTACACTTAGGAAGTGTTAGAATGCTCAAAACCCATCAGTGGTATCAGAGCCTAGGCTTGTTTGTTTGTTATTTGTGCTTAAAAGTTGAAGAAAGTCGGAAATTCTGCTGTCTGACTGATAGACTCGGCGAGTCCATGGGGAGGACTCGTCGAGTTCATGTGTATCTTCAACCTACTTGGCGAGTAGGTTTATGCACTCGGCGAGTAGGGTCGACAGAGTGCAGAATTTCGACTTGAGTTGCTGGAAATGAATTAGAATCATTACCCTAAAATGTTTTGGTACTTGAAAACTTGTTTTAGAAGGTGTAATGTCTTTTCTAACTCATTTACAACAACTAGTTATCAAAATTACAAAGATTAAATGTGATTTTGATTCTTGAAAATGTTCATATTCATATTCTTGTTCTTATGATGTTTAGATGATCATAGGAATTATTTGTAACCTATGTGGTAGATTAATTCATGATCATAATGTGTTTTAATGGAGTCCATAACTTGTCCACAAGTTATGGAAAACCAAAAGTCTCTTGGATTAAAAACCATTAAAAGAACACAAGAGTTAGGAAAAATGAAAAGTCCTCATTTTATTACTCTATTAAACTCATAAGTTACAAGAAATGAAAAGTTTTGAAAGTTTACAAAACTTGCCCTCAAGTTTTGGAACAAGTAAAGTTAAGTTAAAACTTTAGTTCCAACCCCTAGAATTTTAAAAGTTAAAATTCAACCCTTATACTTATATTATTATGATTTAATAATTATATATATATATATATATATATATATATATATATATGTATAAGAACAAAGTCGTCTTACCGCTAGTACGCCTCATTCATGAAGCCGGTCTATAAGGTGGGTATAAGGTTGTTGCCTATAAAATGGTGACTTAATGGGTGTCCACTCTCACCCACCGCTTGCTTGACCGGTGGAGGGTCGTTAGCCGAACGGGTAAGACAAGGACTTATTAATTCTCATTCAAAGTATGATGAATATTATAAAGTAACTAAATGTTTTATTAAATTCCCAATCTTAGTTACTTTAGGAAAAATGTGAATAAGGTGCTATTCCATGAAATTACACTTTACACTTTGATTAAGTCGTTGGTGGAGCGTGTGTGGTTAACCGGCACACTAACTTGGACTTAACAAGGTAGGTAAAGGGTGACTTAGGGTTTATTATAGTATCGATAGAGCGTGTGTGGTTAACCGGCACATCGATTGAGTGATAAACTTTAAGGGTACCAAGTGATTTGCATGGTTACTTCACACCTCGTTTTGTGATCCTCGGTATCCCAGTCACAAAACTTGGAGGGCACACTCGAGATTGAAACATGCCTTTGAAAAGTTCATTGAATCTCAAAGAATCTAGGAATTTCTAAGAACCATTCAAAACCTAATACTAAAATATTGCGGTTTTCGTGGTGGAAATTGGTGAATCGTCATTCACCTACCTTTCAAATATGATATAGCTTAGATTACGGCATACCTCTTCTAAGTTATATTATATTGTGATTGGATCCTAGCCTTAATATTACATTTGGGTGTTTTATTAAGGACTCTCTTATATCTAAACTAATCTTGTCCTCTTTCCTTCAGATGTCTTTCAACAATGCTTCTGGCTCTAATCCTAATGGCTCCTTTACCCTTATGAACTTGTGTGGGAAAGTCACCTTTGATGGATCCAACTTCAATGAGTGGATCAGAAACATCAGGATGATTACCCGCTACGAGGACAAAGAATATGTCCTTGACAAGGAGCTTAAGGAGATTGATGAGTCCACTGCAACTCCTCAGGAGATCGCTGAATTTCGGGCACATGAAAGGGATGCTACGAAAGTGGCTTGCATCATGATGGCCACGATGACAGCGGAACTCCAAAAGTCTTATGAGGATTTCTACCCTTATGACATGCACCAAGATTTGATGGAAAGATACCATCAAAGTGCAAGACAAGAGAGGTATGAAATCATCTGCTCCATGATAACAACCATGATGAAGGACGGGGAATCCGTCACGAGCCACATGCAGAAAATGCAAAGGTATGTGGATCGTTTGCTGAAGCTTAATGTGAACTTCCCGGAGGATCTTGCAATAGATATTATTTTGCATTCCTTACCATCGTGCTATGATCAATTCCGCATGACATATCACATGAACAAGGAAGAAGTCACCCTCAGCAAACTTCGGGGACTTCTCAAGACCGCAGAATCAGGTCTTAAGGGGAAGTCGGTTGCTATCACTCCTACTCAAAACTCTACTCCGGTTTTGGCAATCGGGAAAAGTCGAGGGAGAAAGAGAAAGAGCTCTTCTAAGGGTACCAAGGTTCGGACCCTTGATGGCTCTTCTTCAAGTGGAACCAAGAAAGGTTTCATTACTCCTTCTTCTGACCTAAAAGAGGCTGAATGCTTCTATTGCCATGAAAAATCTCATTGGAAGCGGAACTGCCCAAAATACCAGCAAGATGTGAAGGATGGGAAAGTTAAACCCAACCATGCAGGTATTTACACTATCATTTCTAATAACTCACCCCATTCTAATTCTTGGGTCCTTGATACCGGTTGTGGTATTCATATTTGTTGTGACTTGCAGGGACTAAGAAGAAGTGAGAATGTGGAGCAAGGAAGAATAAACTTGATCATGGGGAATAGGAAAGCTTTACCTGTTACCAAGATTGGAGTTTATACTTTATCGCTAAGTAGTGGGTTTAGTTTAGATTTGAATAAGTGTTGTTATTCGCCAGGAATGGCAAGAAATATTATTTCCTTTCATGCTTTGTACAAACAAGGGTTTACCTTTTCATTTAATAATGAAGTTGGTTCTATTGATGCTTTCTTTAATAATGTTCTTTATTTTAAAGCATTACCTTGTGATGGTGTGTATGAAGCTGTATCTGTTGTAGATAACTTAGGAAATAATGTTTTGTGTATTGATTCTACTAATAATAACTTGGATAAAGCATCTTTATGGCATTGTCGTCTTGGACATATAAGCAAGAAACGCATAGGCCAACTCCAAAAGGATGGAGTCTTGGAGTCGTTTGACCTAAAGTCAGATGATAGTTGCGAATCATGCTTACTTGGAAAAATGACAAAGTCACCCTTCACAGGTTCGTGTGAGAGCGGTGAAGGTTTGTTGGACCTTATACACACGGATGTGTGTGGACCATTCAAACATGCCACAAGGGATGCTAATCATTATTATTTGACTTTTACTGATGATTATAGTAGATATGGATATGTCTACTTGATCAAGCATAAGTCAGAGACTTTCGAAAGGTTTAAGGAATTTAAACAGGAAGTCGAGAATCAATTGGGCAGGAACATTAAGATGCTTCGATCCGATCGAGGAGGTGAGTATCTTAGTTCAGAGTTCCTCGACTATCTTAGGGAATGTGGGATTGTCTCACAATTGACACCTCCCAGGACACCACAGTTGAATGGTGTGGCTGAGAGGCGTAATCGAACCTTGTTAGATATGGTTCGTTCCATGATGAGTCGAGCTTCGCTTCCAATCTCATTCTGGGGGTATGCCTTAGAGACTGCCGCCCATATTCTTAATCTAGTCCCTACAAAGAAAGTTGCCAAAACTCCTCACGAGATGTGGACTGGTAAAGTACCTAAACTAGACCACATCAAGATTTGGGGTTGCGAGGCTTTCGTGAGACGCGAGACTCATGATAAGCTCGAACCTCGAAGCGAGAGGTGTATTTTCATCGGTTACCCACAGCGATCCTTTGGTTACCTCTTCTACAGACCTAGTGACAATGTGGTCTTTGTAGCAAGAAGAGGAGTCTTTCGAGAAAGAGAGTTTATAAGCCAAGGAGACAGTGGGAGGCAAATTGATCTTGAAGAAATTCAAGAATCAAGCGGTGAAGGAACTTCAAACTCTAGCCCTCAACTTGAGGAGGAAACTCCTGTTGAGTCAATTGACAAATCTGTACCTTTGAGACGTTCCACGAGAGTTAGGAGTGCACCTGAACATTACTATGGATTCCATATTACTGCAGAAGGTGAGACACTTATTAGTGATGGGACACTAGTAAGTCAAGATGACCCTAACAGCTACGAGGAAGCCATGGCAGGCCCCGAGTCTGCTAAATGGAAAGAGGCTATGGATAGCGAGATATAATCCATGTATGACAATCAAGTTTGGAACTTGGTTGAAAATATACCAGGTCGTAAGACAGTAGGGTGCAAATGGGTCTTCAAGAAGAAGACCGACATGGATGGTAAAGTACACACTTATAAGGCTAGACTGGTTGCAAAGGGCTTCTCTCAAATTCCTGGAGTGGATTATGATGAGACCTTTTCTCCGGTAACCAAGATTAAGTCTATTCGGGTTCTGTTAGCCATAGCTGCATTTCATGACTATGAAATATGGCAGATGGATGTCAAAACCGCTTTCCTTAATGGAAAGTTGGCTGAAGATGTTTACATGAGTCAGCCAGAGGGTTTTGTCAGCAACGAGTACCCTAATAGAGTGTGTAAGCTTGAGAAATCCATTTATGGATTGAAGCAAGCACCTCGCAGATGGAATCTTTGCTTTGATGAAAAGGTCAAGGAATTTGGCTTTTCTAGAAGTGAAGATGAATCTTGTGTGTATGTCAAGGCTAGTGGGAGTATAGTTAGCTTTTTGGTATTGTATGTGGATGACATACTACTCATAGGAAACGACATTCCAACCCTGCAGGAAGTAAAGTGCTGGCTTGGGAAGTGTTTCGCTATGAAGGACCTTGGTGAAGCTGCCTATATTTTAGGGATAAGGATCTTGAGAGATCGGAGTAAAAGACTAATTGGACTTAGTCAGAGTACCTACTTGGATAAGGTGCTGAAGAGATTCAGCATGCAGGATTCCAAGAAAGGAGAGTTACCCATCCAGAGTAACACCAGATTGAGTAAGACACAAAGCCCTAGCACTAAGGCTGAGATAGCAGAAATGAGTCGAACACCTTATGCTTCGACCGTAGGATCGATCATGTATGCTATGACGTGTACTCGACCCGATGTATCTTTTGCCTTGAGCATGGTTAGCAGGTATCAGGCGAACCCTGGCAAGGCACACTGGACTGCGGTAAAGAATATCCTCAAGTACCTACGGAGGACTAAGGACTGGGTTCTTACCCTCGGTGGGAGTGATGACTTGAGAGTTGTAGGGTATAGTGATGCTAGCTTCCAGACTGATAAGGATAATTTCCACTCTCAGTCGGGCTGGGTCTTTACCCTAAACGGAGGAGCAATTTCTTGGAAGAGTTCCAAGCAAGAGACAGTGGCAGATTCTACTTGTGAATCAGAGTATATTGCAGCTAGCGAAGCGGCAAAGGAGGCGATATGGCTGAAGAACTTCATTGGAGACCTTGGAGTTGTACCAGCTATTAAAGAGCCAATGGAAATTTTCTGTGATAGTGAAAGTGCTGTTGCCTTAGCCAAGGAACCAAGGGATCATGGGAGATCCAGACACATCGACAGAAAATACCATTTCATTAGACATCGGATCGAAGAAGGACACCTCGTGGCAAAGAGGGTATCATCAGATGAGAATCCGGCAGATCCCCTCACAAAGGGACTGACTCGGGTTAAGCATCTTCAGCATGCTCGGAGCATAGGGCTGAAGGATGATATTAGATTTAGTAGTTAGATAACCTCGAAATTTGTAAAATGTAATTGACATTAGATGATGAATAAAAAATGTTTTATTTATGAGTAAAAGTGTTGCTATCTCTTGTCGATCGTTTACTATATTTCTTTTGCATGTTTTTGACTTCCAGAATAATTTTGTTTGGTATAACATATTATTCAAACCTCCACAGTCGGTCATATGTTGGAAGTAGATATGAATCAAGATTGTCATGTTTGGTTGTAGAGGTCTTGGACAAGGCTACAACAATCATGAGTGCTCATAAGTTCTGAGTATTGGACTCAACCCACGCTCACTGGAATCACTTCATGGAATTCTATCTCGAGTGATCGTGAGACGGTAATATCATATAAGTCTTAAAACCTAGAGATATGATTTGTTACTTACAAGTTGGTTATGCATTGACTGTACGAAACCGCATTGGTAACTCGATGTTATAAAACGTACTTTTGTGTGTAATTCAATGAGTGGTAGAACAAACATATGAGTCAAAGTTTATCTGTTCCTTCTTGGATTAGAAGCTGATATCTGGGCCCCTCGATGATTTTGTTTTGACCCATGTACCGGGCCCGGTCAGAACTAAGTTGATGTGTTCAATTAAGTTCTATGTCAAACAAATCGGAAATCGGGAAACAAATGCTGGACAATAAGCAAGA
The DNA here is from genome assembly GCF_051521515.1 of Lactuca serriola. Lineage (NCBI taxonomy): Eukaryota > Viridiplantae > Streptophyta > Magnoliopsida > Asterales > Asteraceae > Lactuca > Lactuca serriola. Next base: position 139,058,142 of record NC_136416.1, read on the forward strand.
CAATGTTCCATTTATTTGTCCGGCTGATATCTAGAACAGAGGATTATATGATCACTTATCTTAAATGGCGTATCATCATCTTCTCAGTTCCGAGAGACCTTGAAAGAGCTACGATTGCCGGTCGGTTCCAGAAGTACTAGAGATATAGTTATTAGACTTATCCAAGTGGGAGACTGTTGGATAAGGTGTCTAAGTCCATAACTATTTCGGGCTTGTACTTGACCCGACCCGGCATGGTCCATTTGGGTTGCATGGCACCATGCAATTGGATAGACTAAATGAGAGAAATAACACTTGGAGATTATTAATATATTATAAGTTCTAATATATTAATAATATTATTTAATTAGTTGATCAAAGAATATATTTGGAATTAATTAAGTGATCAAAGGATAACTAATTAAATATATGGGTTGGTTATGTAAATCATCCATATCTTGTATAGTGGGCTAAGAGGCTCCATGGATTATCAAGTTGGGTTCTACCCATAGGATGCTCCATGGAAGTTACAAACCCATGGGTCATGGAAATGAAGAGTCATCACACATTAGGGTTTACATGGTGTAACCCTAGATGTGCCAACACTATATAAGAGTCCCATTCTCCACAAAATTGGCGACACAAGTTGAACATTAAGAAACTAGAGGGCTTGGCCGATTTTGAGAAGTGTGTGTTATCTCAAGAGTCTTTCCAAGAGCATTTGGTGTTGTGTGAAGCATTTGAGGCATCACACTTGGGGTGCTAGGCTCACAAGGTTTCAAGGAACACAAGCAACAACAAGGTAAGTTATTCTATCTATGATTCAAGTTAAAATTGTTCCCCATGTATGCTAGATAGGAATATAACCTTGGAATTCAACTTTGCATGATAATTAGACAAACATAGATCCAAGGTTATTAGGGTTGCATGTACACTTAGGAAGTGTTAGAATGCTCAAAACCCATCAGGTTAACCACACACGCTCCACTAATGTTTGACAAGGGTACGAAGTGTAATTCCATGGATTAGCATGCAATTCCACATTTTTCCTAAAGTAACTATGATTTGGGAATTTTTAAAAGCATTTAGTTACTTTGTACTTTATTATACTTATAATGGAAGGTTTCTGTCCTATCCTACTCGTTCGGCTAATGACCCTCCACTAGTTAAGAGTGCGGTGGGTAAGAGTGGATACCCATTCAATCGCCATTTTATAGGCAATTTCCTTAAACACCCCTTATAGACCAGCATCATGAATGAGGCCTACTAATGGTAAGACTAACTTTTACTGTAACGACCCAAAAATCACGACTAAAAATTTCTTTAAAAACATTACTAAAATCATATTTATAAATACTGTATCATAAGTCATAACATAATTTTTCGAGTATTAATTCAAAACATAATCTTCTTATCAGAGTCAAACATTCCCAGCCTAACTGACTATGGTGTGTGCACTGCAATCTTCCTGAGCTCCTCTTTTGAAAACTGAGTATCTGAAACCAAAACTGAAAACCGTAAGCACGAAGCTTAATGAGCTCCTCCAATCTACTACATACCATATAATAACATATAAAGCACATATTGGGCCTTGCCCACTGCATAGGACCAAGGTCCGGACTAACAGGGGCCTTGCCCCCTACATCGGATCGAAGTCCGAGAACTGACTGGGACCTTGTCCCCTACATCCGACCAAAGTCCAGACTAACTGGGTCCGTGCCCCCTGCATCGGACCGAGGTCCGGAAACTGACTGGGACCTTGTCCCTTGCATCGGACCGAAGTCCGGACTAACTGAACAAAGCATAACATAAACATATCAACTAGCATGAACACACATAGACTGCATACCGCATCGAGACAGAGTCCGAAACACATAACACAAAACATGCTTGAATCACAAAGACATCAAGCACCCTAACTACTGCATCGGACCAAGGTCCGGAACTTACTGAACATAGCATAACATAATCATAGCATATAACATGAACACATATACTGCATACTGCATCGGACCATAGTCTGGTACACATAACTCATACCATGTCTGTATCACAAAGACACCAAGCATACTAAACTACTACATCGAACTGAAGTCCAGAATTACTCCTAACTAAACGGGCCGGCATTGTGGCCGTAGAACCGTTCCTACTGGAAGGAAACTCACCTGAACTGCTGAGCTCTGCCGATAACCCCCTGGCTGCTAACCAACAATCCTCTGAGCCGTTGCTCCTCTAGCTCTCCGAGCTACCAATATCAATATGACACTTAGTCTGACAGTCCTCTAAAAGTCAACTGAGTCAACTCTGTTCAAGTCAAAGTCTTGTCAACCCTACTCGTCGAGTCTGCCTACTGACTCGCCGAGTTCATATGCTCAGAATCCATTCATTCGCGGCTCGACTCGCCGGGTCAGCCCCTGACTCGCCTAGTCTACCGATTTCCGAGTCCTGTCCTGAACAACTCACTGAGTCCCCACTCAACGCACTGATACGAGTCTTAATTCGAAGAGTTTGGGGTTTCGCGACTTGACTCGCCGAGTCCAAGGCAATCTTCAACAGACTCGCCGAGTTGTTCATCCAACTCGTCGAGTTCATCTCCATATTCATACTACTCGTCTAGTCCACTCGAAGGACTCGCCGAGTCTATTCCTTACGTGAAGTGGCAAACTTTACGTGTAGCTAAGGAGATCTAGCCTAAATACACCATGAACTAGGGTTTAAGACAAAAGGGGCTTAACAATCAACCCATAAACTGAAGCTTTATGATTCTCTAGGCCAAGATACACTTAGATCTGAAGTAGCAACTTTAGATCTGGGCTTCTAATTCGAAATGGTTCATAAACTTGTCCAAAAAGCCCCAAATCTCACAACTAAAATAGATCTAAATGAAGGAAACGATTTAGTACCTTCAATAACTCAGAAAGGTTCCACAAACTCCAGATCTAAGACCAATCCTTGAAGCTTCCTTGATTTCCCTCTTTCTTCTTCCTTCAAATCACCCAAAAATGGCTTGGAAGCTTGAATGAGCAACAATGGAGGCTTAGGGTTTCGGGTTCTGGACTAAAGGGGCCGCAAATGAGCCCTAAGGAAGAGAATAAGATGCTTAAATAGGGTACCAAGTGCCGAAATTAGGGTTTCCCAACCCAGAACAGACTCGCCAAGTCCACTTGCCGACTCGCCGAGTCGGTCATTTACTTTACACCCGGATCCCGCTCCGACTCGCCGAGTTCCTCCCTAGACTCGCCGAGTCAACCCTCTTTAACTTAGGGTTTTTCCTTTCCTTTCTTGACCTTTCTGATTTCGGATGTTACAACTCTCCCTCACTTGAACTAAACTTCGTCCTCGAAGTTCTCTATGGTCAACTGACCTGCAATACGACTCAACACCCTCCCTGGTGACTTTAACCCTTTTTTCCATCACTCCAGCCACTCACAGTGCTGGTTGTTACTACTGGTACATACTGAATTCTTCTCTTTTCCATAATTCCCTTAGCATTACTTCCTCCGACTGAAAATCTTGTTGCCCCTCATCCGCCTACCGGATGCACTGAGACTACCCGGTCCAACTAATCCACCGATATCTGGGTTACTGGACTCCCACCGGTCACTACACTCCATCGTAATCTCCTAGTCGCTTCCAGCGACTTCTGAAGATTCTTCGACTATCTATAACTGTTCTATCCGTTCTGCCACCCATACTGAATCGATGCTGCTGGAACCAGCCTGCTTATCTCTCATCTGACTACTCAACTTCCAAAAACTTGAGTCTCCCTTCCTGAAAGAAAGGCTACCTGCCTAATCACCCTTGCAGATCACTTATACTTGGTAGAGGACTCAACTGATCTTGCTGAGAGGGACTTGCCATTTCCAAATCAACCAACTATACTGTCCTCACTTGAATCCCAACACAAATACCAATTCTTTCCATAACTCTCAAATTATCTGAACACTGAACTGCTTGATACATTGAACTGCCTGAAACACTGAACTGCATGAAACACTAAACATGCCTGAAACTCTGAACTGCCTGAAACACTGAACTGCATGAAACACTGAACATGCCTATATGACTGTTTCCCAAAATAGCTCAAGACCTTCCTGGTCTCCAATCATTCGTCGGTTATCTGCAACACCGAGTTCCGACTCAACTGTGGAGTCAAAGGACTCCTCACTTAGTCGCTCCCACGACTTCTGAACGAAATCTTTCTTTGGAACTAGTTTCCACTAGTTATCCTGTCACTATGGCTCTAACAACCTCCCGATCCACCGATCAAGTCCAAACGTCACATCCTGACATCATCAATTCCATGATTAACAACATGATGGCTTCCAGACTAACGGTAGCCCTTAACATAAACGAACCCAAACGGTCCATTGCTACCCTGATCTCATAACTGTGGTGACGATCCGACTGTCGAATCGTCGACTTAACCATAACTGAACTATCTGGGAAATCCAAAATCTAACCCTTGGATTCCCATATTTTCACTGCTGCACCCGAACTGGTGGGTACTACTGTTTCCCCCACGCCCAAACAACGCGCTCATGTTATCTACTAACTTGACGAATGGTACGGCTACATCCGAAGACTTATAACACTATACTACTATCTGACTGCTAGTGGATGCTACGGCTACCCCCGCAGACTTACAACACTATACTACTATCTGACTGCTAGTGAATGTTACAGCTACCCCCGCAGACTTACAACACTACTACTACTATCTGACTGCTAGTGAATGCTACGGCTACCCCTGCAGACTTACAACACTACTACTACTATCTGACTGCTAGTGAATGCTACGGCTACCCTCGCAGACTTACAACATTACTACTACTATCTGACTGCTAGTGAATGCTACGGCTACCCCCGCAGACTTACAACACTACTACTACTATCTGACTGCTAGTGAATGCTACGGCTACCCTCGCAGACTTACAACACTACTACTACTACTACTATCTAAGGACATCCTGACTATCCCTAGTCCTACTAGGGATTCCTTATCCTGATTTCTCAAAACTAGCCCTCAGTCATCGAATACTGCATCAACCTCGACATCTTATATCCTTGATATACTTAGCGTTTCGTCGAGGAATCCTTCGGCTTGGTTCCCAAACCAACCGTCTACTAATCCGGCTACATGAAACTATTGTTGGGAAGTTTCCAAACTCCCAACTCTTGAATCTACACAACCCTGCATTATGTCTCTACTACTGGCTACTACCACGAAAGCACCTCTTGCTAACCGTTCTCAAGATCCTCATTCCAACTCACTAAAGTCCTTCAGGCGGTCCTCCAATCCTGGATTCCCAACCAGCTACTAACCATCACGATTACATGAACTAACTGTTGGGAAGTTCCTCAAACTCCCAATCCTGAACTCCTCAATCCATCAATCATTGTGCTACTATCTTTTCTTCTCAGAGGCCGCGTACTCATTCTGGGTCTACGTGCTTTTATCCTTGTATACTCGGAGGGTTCTCCCCCACTTGGGTTCGGCTAACTCCTTACGGATCACTGGTCGAATGGATTCCCCAACCTTCCTTCCATTAAAAGGGCGATCTGCTGACCGCCAACGTTTACCTCTGTCGGCGCTCCAACTAACTCTTACCAGATCCAAACCATTCTTGCTATCTAACTGAGCACCCTTCAATCCTTAACTGTATTTGCTTTAGGGACTACATCCTGAGAACCTGCGTTTGGGGTGCACATCCCCAACCCACTTCCCTACTGTCTGCTGGCTACCCCACTAGAAGCTCTAAATTGTCACTACTTAGGATTTAACCGATCAATCCCAAATGACACCTTTCGAAAGTAGTGAGGCACTACTGAATCTTACACATACATGCTACAATCACCGCATCTGAACTAACCTGATCTAGAGGGGACGACCTCCAATTCACCATTCTAATTCCAAGGTATGCAAATGGCATAAAACTCCGTCACAAGCAGGTAATACAATACCCTAACACATATGCTTATTGACATCAATGCAGCAACATAACAATAATATCATGAATAATAATTGACAGGGAGGTAAAAGATACATACCTCCATCACTCTGCGCTGCTCGAATCCTTGCTGAAATCAACCGGAAAACTCGGCTCCGAGCCATGGGCACCCTTGCCCTGCCCCGATAACCGCTGGTGGTACTTGAAGTCACAGGGGCAGGAGCTATCGCCTGCTCTGCTGTATACAAACTCGGACAGTGGGCCTTCTTGTGGCCCCTCCGACTGCAATGGAAACATATCGGGTCAAGTTCTTGGGCGATGGTAACAGTACAATCTCTGCTTAAATGGCCCGTCCAGCCGCACTTGAAACATCCGACATCGCCACCACTTCTACACCTGCACACACCCATGTGCGTCCTACCGCACTTCACGCATCGAATGCGGCTCTGATAGTCCCTCGATCTCAAAACCGACCCCTTGGGCCTCTTGCCCGAACATGTGGCTATCTGAGTCTCATCCGTTTTCCTCTTCCTTTTTGAGTTCCTGCCCGTCTCTCGCTCCTGCGTTACCTCGTCGACACCGCCCGTCAACTGAACAACAACTGTCTGATCCTGGAGCTTCGCGATCAACCTATCAGTGATCCTCACGACCATGTCGGGCAGATCCTCACGAATGGCTCGCGAAACCTCCTCAACTATCCAATCATGCAGAGGTCTCTCTTGGAGATAGGATTCCCCACTCACTCTTGTCCCCTGATGGAAAAAACTAGCAATGGGATCTCCCTCCCTGATGGATCCCTGAACTCCATAAGAATCGGGATCTAGAGGAGCCCCAATCTGTCCTGAAACTATCCCGGCCTTAAAGGCCTTGAGATGACTGTCCATAAGCTCCACAATGGCCTCTCTAACCGAGCCGAAAATCATAGGAGTCTGATCAATGATGTTGCGCATGATCTCTGCGGAAATGAAATCCCGCATCTAATCATCAAGCTGCCCGGCTCCAGAGCCCGAGCCAGATCCCTCCCCGATACATGAACTGCTAACTGGTAACCCGCACAATGTCACCATGCTGAAAATATAACAATTCCTAATCAATTTACACACCGCTGTTGAGGGATCTCTCACACACTCTAAAAGTTCCCTGGTCTTGTTTTGGCCCCTCTTGATTCGAGTACCGATCCTCTGCTTTCAGTAGTACGGGTCCATACTACCTTCCACATATATCCGTACTTTCCTCAAGAGTTACCTCAACTCCACCAAGTCACTTTCCTGCTACTGATCTCTGCTACTACCTTCCTAGGCTTGCCCTAGGGAACCTCTGACTCCACCCAAACCAGTCATCAGCTACTGAAGGCCTCCTTGTAATGCCAATTATCCACCACCTGAATACCATCACATGCAATGAGGCTCGGATAATCCTTCGAGTAAAAGACTCGTCCCTACAACGGTCAGACTCATACCAGAGTTGCGCAATAGGGCCAAATCTAGCACTCTGAGATTATTCAACCCTGTTCACATGAGATGTGATGTATTCACCTAATGGCTAACTCCCATCACTCAGAGTCCCACAAAGCACAAAGCAAGCAGCATTCAGACGCAGAAAAACTACTCAAGTAACTCTATCCTCATAACAAGGACCTATAATAGCATACAATGCTAAGCTCATACTATCAAGCATAACTTACACAGGCTATCCTACTACTGTCTACTCAATACTAGCATGCAATTTTTTTATTAAGCTGAAACACATAAGGCAGACACATAAGGCATCCTCCTAGATCCTTAGTCCTATACTAGCATGCTGTTCTACTAAAACTGGAGCTGAAACTAAAACTGAAACTGAAACTGATAATCATAAACTTGTATGGGTAATTTGGGAGTACTTACTTGAGCTCAGCTAATTGCATGCACCACACCCTTTTTCTCTTTTCAAGTTATTTTCTTTCTAAATATTCCTTTCGCTTCTTCTAAGACTCTTTTCTTTTCTCAACTCCTTTTTACCAAAAATTCCTTTCGAAAATGTTTTTCTTTTGAAAACCTTTTTCCCTCTTCCTTAGTTTGAGTCTAGACACACTCTCGAGTATGTATGAATCCCTCAAACCAAGGCTCTGATACCAACTTGTAACGACCCAAAAATCACGACTAAAAATTTCTTTAAAAAAGTTACTAAAATCATATTTATAAAAACTGTGTCATAAGTCATAACATAATTTTTCGAGTATTAATTCAAAACATAATCTTCTTATCAAAGTCAAACATTCCCAGGCTAACTGACTATGGTGTGTGCACTGCAATCTTCCCGAGCTCCTCTTTTGAAAACTGAGTACTTGAAACCAAAACTAAAAATCGTAAGCACGAAGCTTAGTGAGCTCCCCCAATCTACCACATACCATACAATAACATATAAAGCACATACTGGGCCTCACCCACTGCATAGGACCGAGGTCCGGACTAACTGGGGCATTGCCCCCTACATCGGATCGAAGTCCGGGAACTGACTGGGACCTTGTCCCCTGCATCAGACCGAAGTCCGGACTAACTGGGGCCTTGCCCCCTGCATCAGACAGAGGTCCGGAAACTGACTGGGACCTTGTCCCCTGCATCGGACAGAAGTCCGGACTAACTGAACAAAGCATAACATAAACGTATCAACTAGCATGAACACACATAGACTGCATACCGCATCGAGACAGAGTCCGAAACACATAACACAAAACATGCTTGAATCACAAAGACATCAAGCACCCTAACTACTGCATCGGACCAAGGTCCGGAACTTACTGAACATAGCATAACATAATCATAGCATATAACATGAACACATATACTGCATACTGCATCGGACCATAGTCTGGTACACATAACTCATACCATGTCTGTATCACAAAGACACCAAGCATACTGAACTACTGCATCGGACTGAAGTCCAGAACTACTCCTAACTAAACGGGCCGACATTGTGGCCGTAGACCCGTTCCTACTGGAAGGAAACTCACTGAACTGCTGAGCTCTGCCGATAACCCCCTGGCTGCTAACCGACAATCCTCTGAGCCGTTGCTCCTCTAGCTCTCCGAGCTACCAATATCAATATGACACTTAGTCTGACAGTCCTCTAAAAGTCAACTGAGTCAACTTTGTTCAAGTCAAAGTCCTGTCAACCCTACTCGTCGAGTCTGCCTACTGACTCACCGAGTTCATACGCTCAGAATCCATTCATTCGCGGCTCGACTCGCCGGGTCAGCCCCTGACTCGCCGAGTCTACCGATTTCCGAGTCCTGTCCTAACCAACTCACTGAGTCCCCACTCAACGCACTGATACGAGTCTTAATTCGAAGGGTTTGGGGTTTCGCGACTTGACTCGCCGAGCCCGAAGCAATCTTCAACAGACTCGTCGACTTGTTCATCCAACTCGTCGAGTTCATCTCCATCTTCATACTACTCGCCGAGTCCAATCAAAGGACTCGCCGAGTCTATTCAGTCCTTCATATATTCAAAGGCTTTTGAGTCATGCATGGAGTCCAAACTGTAGATCCACTCTTCTAAAGCCTATTCCTTACGTGAAGTGGCAAACTTTACGTGTAGATAAGGAGATCTAGGCTAAATACACCATGAACTAGGGCTTAAGTCAAAAGGGGCTTAACAATCAACCCATAAACTGAAGCTTTATGATTCTCTAGGCCAAGATACACTTAGATCTAAAGTAGCAACTTCAGATCTGGGCTTCTAATTCGAAATGGTTCATAAACTTGTCCAAAAAGCCCCAAATCTCACAACTAGAATAGATCTAAATGAAGGAAACGAGTTAGTACCTTCAATAACTCAGAAAGGTTCCACAAACTCCAGATCTAAGACCAATCCTTGAAGCTTCCTTGATTTCCCTCTTTCTTTTTCCTTCAAATCACCCAAAAATGGCTTGGAAGCTTGAATGAGCAACAATGGAGGCTTAGGGTTTCAGGTTCTGGACTATAGGGGCCGCAAATGAGCCCTAGGGAAGAGAATAAGATGCTTAAATAGGGTACCAAGTGCCGAAATTAGGGTTTCCCAACCCAGACCAGACTCGCCGAGTCCACTTGCCGACTCGCCGAGTCGGTCACTTACTTTACACTTTTAAAATACTAGGTGGTTCAATTTAGTAAATTATACTTTTAATTTAATTAAATGTAAACCAAAACTTTATGGGTTTATTAAATCTCCTTTAATTATACACTTTAATTAATTAATAAAACCATAAGGGTGTGATTTGAACTTTTTAAATTACTAGGGTTTTAGAATTTAACATTTCAAAATTAAACTTTTAATCAACTTTTAAATTCCAAAACTTGATTGCAAGTTTTGAAGCATTTCAAAATTCTAGAGTTTAGAATTTAAATATTTCAAAATTAAACTTTTAATAAAAATTTAAATTCCAAATCTTGAGGACAAGTTTTGAAACCTTTCAAAACATTAAGGTGTTAACTATTTAAATTTCAAAACGAAACCTTTTATGTTCAAATTTAAACTATAAAACCTAAAGGGGGAAAATGGAATCTTTTCAAACTTACTAGGTCAAATATTTATCTAATAATAATCCTATATTATCCATATTTAACCAAATCCATCAATTTTGACAAGGATAAACATTCCAAACATAAAAAATCAATTTTAAGCAATAAAAACGAGTTTTGGTAATTATCCTCATCAAAATCTGGCCAGAAAATCGAAAATCCCGGCAACAGAACAGGTAACTCGTCGAGTCCTCTTTGGAACTCGTCGAGTTCATGCTACTCGTCGAGTTCTTAGAGAAAACTTGGCGATTTCATCAAACAGTCAGCCAAAAATTTGATTTTCAGATCAAACAAGCATCAAATTCACTAACAAACAGCCCTAGGCTCTGATACCACTGATGGGTTTTGAGCAATACATCAATCATATTGTGTAAATGCAAACCCTAATAGCTTTTGGATCTAGTTTGTCTAATGAACTTGCAATTGAATATCCAAAGCTATAAACCCTAGATCTATCATATAACAATTGAAATAAGGGTTTAGTAATTACCTTTGATTGTTATATTTTAATAACAATAAATTCCTTGTTTTGATTGGCTTCAGAAAGCTTAGTGCCTCAAGTGATGCACCTCTAATGGAGTCACAAACACCATTAAGCATCTACATGAAGAAGGAGAAGAGAGGAGGCACCCAAAAACGTCTAGAAACCCTAAGGATTCAGTTACCCACATTTTTGGGGCCTAAGGGGTCCTTTATATACTTGTGTGGGCTGCTAGGGTTTCAGTCAAAACCCTAATGGACACCTTAAACTCTAAGCATCCCATGGAACCTTCTGGATAAGGCCATGGACGAAAATATGATGGGCTCCCATCATAATTTCGTTCACCCCTTGTTCCTTTAGCATTCCTTAGCCCAATAACTCAATTATCCAATAATTGCAGTCAAGTCCCCTATATTTAATTAATCTCTTTTAGCCACAAAATAATTATCAATTAATTCTTGACTAATATTAATTAACCAATATGATTTCTCCTTTAATATATTATTCTCCTAATATATTAATAAATCATAATTAAACCTTTCTCTCCTTAATTCATCCTACATATTGCTATGGTGAAGGTAACCCAAATGGGCCATGTTGATAATCAGGTCAAGTACATACCAAAATAGTTATGGACTTAGACACTAATCCACCAATATAATCAATGGATAGATAGTTACCTGGACAGGTGATCCCACTCTAGAAGCACAACCAAACAAGGAACATGTAAGAGGGCCTAGATCAAGAGTCATCAGTCCATCCTAAGTGCCTTCGACCCACGGTATGATGAGGCGAACTCACCCGAAATAAAGAAACCCAAGAATATCGTGATCTGATCCCTACTACAATGCATGTTCCGTGGTTCCACTAACATCAGAACCATATACAATCTCAATCAATAGCCTGAAATCCTCAAGTTTAACCCAAAATCAAACTTAGTCAACGATCAACAAAAGTCAACTGTCAGCAGTCCCTCACAATGTGAACAAATATAGCTCATGTCGTGAGCAACTACAAGATGAGATAATTTAGTCTTACCCTCCTCACTACGTGACATGCATCTTCTCACGTCATGAGATCAGTCTAAATTCGATGTTGCTCCAAAAACTTCTTAATCCATTAAGCCTCTAATCCATCTATTCCAGGACGCTTCCTAACATTTCAAGGATCTTAAAAATCGATGCTTTAAGGTCTTGTATGTCCAATACAAGACATGAGATCAAAATGGGTCATTCATGAAGAAAAGAAGATAAATTCTCAAGCATTAACTCCAACATCATTCAAACTTCAGATCCATGACATATAAGCATGTATGGACCCTAAGGACCCATAAAGTTGCCAACTTTATGGAGTCCCAACACTCCAACTCTTAAGATCTTGGATGAATATGCATAAAAACATAGATCTAGCAACAAGTAAACATAAAGCCTAGATCTTGATTACTGACATTGGTCCAGAAGGGTAGCTAAATGATGCAAATGAAACTTCCAAGCCGCAACTATGGTGATTCCTTCCTCTTCAAGTCACCAAAACTCCACAAAAAACTCAAGAAACACAAGGAGAGGCTAGGGTTAGGGTTTTACTAAGTTTAGGGACGTAGGAGGTTGGTTTGGAACCCTAAAATGAAGTTTATAGCGTTTAAATACGATGGAAACCCTAAAAGATGGTGGGCTTGAGCTGCGGTTCACCTCACGTCGTGAGTTCTTAATGCTCACGTCGTAAACTCAGTTTAAATCAAAATCATTATTTATCACTTCTCATGTCGCGACCCTTCAATGGTCACATCATGAGCCTTTATTTTACCAAAAAACCAAGCCTATGACTCCTTGAAGCCAAAAGTCGATCCGATCTGGAATCGGGGTGTTACAAAAATAGAGATTTGTTAACTTATCAAACTCCGAATCTATAAAAGGTAGTTTTATTAAAAGGTTTACAAATGTTCTAAAACGCTCAAACATTGACTTAATACTAGCTCTTAAAATTTGATCGTGCCAATTTTATAAAACCGAGTTTTATAAAACATCATTGTTAAAATATGATTTTTTTTCATAAAATAATTTTTTTTAAATACACCATGGTTTATTTGATGCATGTCATAACCATGATATAATCTCTTTTAACCCTAGAATTATGAAAACATCAAAGATACCTTACAAACCTCAAATCTATGCAATCCATTTTGAAGAACACTCGCACATCTCTTGTATGCACTAGTGGGATAAAGGTCATTTAACCGCTTAGTGTTATCTTTTGGTGGTCAAGGCGTATTCGTGATTTCTATAACTAACTTATAGGCTGATTACACATGATTTTCAAATTGGATTATTTTATCAGAAATATTTTGTGATAAAGGTCACCTAAGAAAGAGAGTTCCAAGACAAAGATGGGATCAAACATGTCTAACTAAGTTTATTATTAGCTATCCCATAAATCTAGGAATTATATTGTAAATTATAATTCATAGTCGATATCTACCAGGTTGAATTCAAAATGAATGGGATAAAGGTCACCTAACCATTTTTTTGTTTTGCAATTTGGATCCTAGACTTTGATAATTAATGTTTTTTGGAAACTAAAAGGGTATTAATTATTAGAGAGTAAATCTTGAAAATACTAAATGAATTTTGTTATAATTTTGTAGATATATAATCCACCCTCATAACCATGAATGGACACAACTTCAATGAATGGGTTCATGTCTTGACAGACAATCCCGTTAGAGATATGAAATCATATCCACTTAAAGGTCCTAGCCCTAAAAAACTTGCTTTAAGCAATAGACATGAACATGATACCTAGTAAAGGCGACATTATAATGCTCAAGATGCATCTAACATCACACTAGGAATAGTTATTCTTGACTTTCATGAAGTCTTGGATAATTTAGAAATATATGCGATGATATAACAGGTTAAGCAATATTCTAATAAATATATAGATATTTGTTTTTAAACTGATTTAAACAATTGAATAATGCAAGGCTAAAAACAGTCACCTTGTGTGCTCTAAGAAGCCTAAGTTTTACGAATCGAATATCTTTAAGCACAAGAATCCAAGAAGGCCCACATAGATGGATCTTGTTTCTTGTAAACCCGTTGCCATGTACTTTCATTTTCATCCCCTCATATTTTTTTATTTGCAGTTTGGCCACTTATGTTGGGCGTACTAGCCTTGTATGTTGGGCATAAGTCAACGAATAAGTCAATACGCAAGAGGGACTACGCTGGGTGTACACGTGGGTATGTCAGGCATACTCATGAAGTTTCTAAATCCTAAATTTTAGGGTTGTGACCCTATTTAATCACCATATTCCTCCTTGGACATCCTCTCATCTAGCCTCCATTCCCTCAAAACCCTAAAACGAAACTCTAGCCTTGTGAGTGTGATTTGAAGCTTGAGAGTGACCTTTAAGTGCTCTTGGTTGTGATGGAAGGATAATTAAAGAAGTGGCGGTGCTTGTAAGTCAATATATACTTCCTTATGCATCGAGTGCATGTATAAAATTATTACGTTGGGACTTATGTTGTTACCTCTTGTTTTGCATCGTTTTATATTTCTTTTATCCCAAGACTTTGATTGTTATGAGTATGAAACACTCCAGGGATACTGATTTGTCCTTTCAGAGGTTTTAGGGTTTTGTAAGTCATAAATATGCTAGGCAAATGCGAGCCTGTCCCTCATGCCTTGTGCTCTACACCCAACATAGAGTTGGGTACATTGAGCGTACTGGTCAGGGGTTGACCGTTGACTTTCATTGACTTTGACCACTTGTGTCTTAGGTGGATTGTGAGGGGTTTTGTAAGGGAAAAACTATCTTTTGCTCTAAGTGTAGACTAGACTTGTCTTTGGATTAGTAGTGTGTGTGGGAAATTTCTTAATTATTAATTAAGGTTATTTGGTGTATCTAATTAGGCGGAGTCTAGTTCCGGCAGTTCGGGTGTGAGTTTTATCAGTCAATTGTGCGAGGTGAGTCTCCTCACTATTCTTATGTGTATGGTAAATTGTGTTTATATATGTGATGACCAACTGAGTCTATGTACTATTTACTGTGATATGCGTTACTGTGTGTGCTAAGACTTCAGGTAGTCTCCAGGGTTGCTGATAACCCACTGGGCGTGCTGTTTGCCCACTGGAACTTTGGGTTGTCTCCAGGGTTGCTGATAACCCATAGATTTTTATTTTGTGTGATGTTATATGTGGTATTTTGGAGAACTCACTAAGTTTCGTGCATACATTTGTTGATTAAATATGTTTCAGGTACTTCTGAGGATCAGCAGAAGGCGAAACCTTGATTCTACACATTCGCCTATAGTTTACGATTCTAGATATTTTGGGACACTCCAATATTTTACGATGATGTGTATTGACATTATGATTTTCTTGAGATGATTTTTATGAACAATGTTTTTATATAAAATTAAAAATGAAAAATTTGGTTTGGAAATTTTGGATGTTACAAATTGGTATCAGAGACCTAGTTTGAAGGATTTGAATGAACACTCATAGGATTCCAAACTCAAACTAAGGATCTGGGGATTTTCATAAAAATGTTTTCATTTCAAACAAAAAAAATCAAAGGAGAAAAACCTGATGAAGTAGTGTGTACAATTAGGCAGAGCCCGAGCGGTAGTTTCCCAAAATATTTATACTTATTCTAAGTGTAGCATTGAGTTGTATCTTATGAACTAATAGACCTTGATTCTAGATGATAAGATAAGGATCCCCCAAGAGTTATGTGATAGGGTTGCCTAATCTGTGATGCTTTTAACCTAGGAAGTTGCTTATATAAGATTGAATCTATATTTACTATTTTTTTAGGGTATGGGTCACACCCCAAAACCGGAACGGCGGAAACGTTCGGGGGTGGAGGACGTCATGTACAGTATCACAACAAAGCATAGTAGTAAACAAGCAACAACATCATCCATTGCATTAATAATATAATTTAATACAAGTGTGTTTTGTGAAGTTTAAAAGATACTCGAAAATGTAAATTAAAATAAGAGATGAGTCTTGAACGAGCTCCATCTTCTCAAAACCTGGCATCGGTACCTGTCTACTGAAGACCTGAGAATAAAAGTTATTTTGAAAGAGTTTATCATCTTTAAAGCTGGTGAGTTCATAAACATTTTAGTGTCATTGTTTGCATGAAAACGTTCGTAAGTGTTTGATGTATAAGTTTGTAAATGTTTGTATCTCCTAGAAAATCCTATATTTTATACTAAACGTAGCCTTCTACCAAGGCATCAAATGTTCTGTATGTTTGTTTCTTGTATGAGTGTGTATTTTCCCAAGTGTGACTATCATTAACCAAAAATATAGTTTTTACATTACTCTTTATGTGAGAATATCACGATTTGAATGTAATGGGGAAATAATAATAGTATTGTAGTGTTGTATTATAGTAACTACTGTTGTACTATCTACCTTAATCTGACCGTTAATTAAGGTGTAATGTGAAATGATTGCACCATACTATCGACTAATAACATGAAGATGAAAGACGTCAGAAGAAATGACATTTGGCACTCGTAGACTTGCAAGTCCAACTGTAGCGAACAACAAGGTGTAGGATAGTCAATCCAGTATAGATCTATACACAAATTCACGCTCTCCTTCTAGGAGATTCTGGATATAAATCAGGCCATGGCAGTGATGCCATGCCCCGAACAATGGTTCACATTTAGGTTATTGTATAATTGTATATGTAATGTATGTACTAGAGTATTGTATGTTCTCTCCGTCTAGTACGTAGTATGTTCTCTTTGTTTCTCATCATAGTATGTTCTCTTGTATGGTGTATAGTACGTATTGACTCAAGTATGAACTAACTCTTTGTATTTTTCATTGTAATAGAAGTAGTGAGTAATGTCTTCCTAAAATATACCTATTATAGTTTACTAGTAAAGTTGTTTGTATAACTGAGTGTATTGAATTGAGCTAAAAGCTTTTATGTCTATACATATATACATAATATATAACTAAGGATCAAACGACACTCCAACAAACAACAGGGTACTCTAAGTCCACAACCAAACAAGGAACAAGAAATAAAGTGTGTTATTAGTCCTAAGTCCTTCAAACCTTACTTATATAACGATATATGCATTAGACAAGGTTTGGACAATATATAAGTGTAAAAGAGTTAAAGGAAAAGGTTTTTCATGTAAGAACTGTTGGATTAATGTCTAAGTCTATAACTACATTTGGTATGTACTTGACCCGACCCGACATGGTCCATTAGGTTGCACTTCACCGGCACAATTTATATGGATAGTCTTTTGAGAATAGTATATTTATGATTTATATTAATATATTATAAGTTCTAATATATTACTATATAATCATATTATTTAATTAGTATTGATCAAAAATTAAGTTATAATTAATTAAGTGATCAAAAGGAACTAATTAAATATGGACTCTTAGATATATATGTGTAGTAGGCCAAGTTCATTTAGCTTGGGCTAAGTCTTCATGGATAGTCCATGGAGCTTTAAACCATGGATCCTAGGAAATGAAAGGTCATGGTTATTAGGGCTTAACCCTAATCCTCCACACTATATAAAGGGACTTATGGTTCATGAAATGAGGCTAGTGGCTAGTGTGGATACACTAAAGAGGGCAATAACCAATTTCATAAGTGTGAGTCAAGTATCCATATTCTCTAAAGGTTTTCCAAGGTGTTTTGGTGATATTTGATTCCACTTGAGGCTTCCACACTATTAGGGCTAAGCTCTTAAAGTTCAAGACTTCAAGCTTCATTAAAAGGTATGTATTCTAACTTGTTATATTACCCAAGTATCAAGTATTGTATGCTAGATAGGGTAATACCTAGGAATATTCATATTTGCATGAATAATAAAGACAACATAGATCCAAGGTATTTAGGGTTGCATGTACACTTAGGAGTGTTTGAATGCTCAAAACCCAACAGTGGTATCAGAGCCTAGGCTTGTTTTCATGTTATACTTGCAAATTTAGCTAAAAATCAAATTTTGTTGTTGTCTGCACAGCAGACTCGCTGAGTCCATAGAGGGCCTCGACGAGTCGAAGGAAAAATGCATCCAACTCGCTGAGTTTGTTCTTGTACTCAACGAGTTGGAACCCCAAACAACATATATTCGACTGTTTTGGCTGGAATTGGACTAGGAACATTACCCTAAGCTCTTTTTGACCTTATAAACTTGATTTTGATGTGGTAATGTTCATGCTAATCCAATTTCAAAGATAATTGTCAAAAGATTCATGTTTTTTATTAGTTTAAAAGTTATGCTAATTACATGAAAAAGTTTGATATGAATTATATTTGTTCTTATGAGTTGCTTAGATTAATAGGAAAAGTTAACTGATTATGTGTTTTCAATCCATTTTAATCTAAGAGCTGATTCTAAAATGTGTTCGTGTAACTTGTCCTCAAGTTACATGAAAGGTCACATTTAAGTTTCTTAAAACTCATAAAAGTTGGCAAAGGTTAAAAAATGAAGAGTCTTGTCCTCTTTAAATGGTTTTATGACTCCATAACTTGTCCTCAAGTTATGGAGGTTCAAGAGTCTCTTCATTAAATAATAAGAATGTGTAGCCTTAATTAGTTCCATAAGTTACAAAAGAAGAAGAGTTACATTCTCTAATAGTTTAAAGTCTTCCATAACTTGTCCTCAAGTTATGGAACTTGAAGAGTTTTAATTAAAACTACTTTAAACTCATAAGTTATGGAATTAATTAGTTTTGAATAGTTTCAAAACTTGCCCTCAAGTTTTGGAGTTTGAAAAGTTTTCACTTATGAATACTTTAATTCCAAGTTAAGCCCTTAGAATTTTAAAAGTTAAAATTCAACCCTTATACTTTATAATATTATAAGTTAATAATATTTATATATGTATAAGAGCAAGTCAGTCTTACCGTTAATAGGCCTCATTCACGAAGTCGGTCTATAAGGGGGGTGTAAGGTTACTGCCTATAAAATGGCAGTTTAATGGGTGTCCACTCTCACCCATCGCTTCCTTGACTTGTGGAGGGTCGTTAGCCGAACGGGTAGGACAAGGACTATAATTTTCCCTTCATTAAAAGTATTAATGATAAATACTATGTAACTAAACACTTATAAATTCCCAATCTTAGTTACTTAGGAAAATGTGAATGTGGTGCTAACCCATGAAATTACACTTTGCACTTTGCTTATGTCGGTTAGTGGAGCATGTGTGGTTAACCAGCACACTAGGTTGATTTAACAAGGTAGGCAAAGGGTAACTTAATGTTTATCATAGTATCGATGGAGCGTGTGTGGTTAACCGGCACATCGATTGAGGGGTAAACACTTAAGGGTACCAAGTAATTTGCATGGTTAGTTCACACCTTGTTTTGTGATCCTCGGCATCCCAATTACAAAACTTGAAGGGAACACTCGAGATTGAAACATGCCATTGAACAGTTCAATGAATCTCAAAAGATCTAGGAGTTTCAAATAAAAACCTAATAAATTATTTCGTTTTTCATGGTGGAAATTGGTGAATCGTCATTCACCTACCTTCAGATATTCTATAGCTTGGATTACGGCATCCCTCTTCCAAGTTATAAAAGTATTGTGTTAGGTCCTATCCTTAATATTTCATATTGGGTGTTATATTAAGGACTTTAGATCAACTATCTTGAATATCTCCCAAAAGATGTCTAGTTCAGACATCTATGATCCTCCCAAATCTCTTGGAACTTCACTTCCTCCACTTCCTCCAATTATTCTCCCTAACCCACAAGTTCAAGGTCACTCAAGCCCTAATGGCAAGGCAAGATCTAGGTGTGATCACATCTTGGAGATGAAGTCACATATTGACAAGCTGAGAGAGTTGGGTGTAAAAGACTTGAGAAAGTTGGTGGTTCAATCACTTTCTATGTCACATAGTGAGTTCCTTTGGGACTCCTATGAAACAGACTATGACAAGACCCTTAATGATCTTATCTATTTGCTTGGTGCTACTGAATCAACAATGATTTGGAAGGCTAGTAAAGCAAATTTGATTAGAAGGTCGACTTCGCAAAACTTTATGGACATTGAAAATGGTGACACTAGAAATCCAGAAAAAGCATTCTCTTCCCAAGGAAAGGGATTGACCATAGTCAACTAGGTTGACCAAATGGTAAAGAGAAAATCTAAGTCTGTGACAGTCCTATGTACCATTACCAAAGGGTCCATATGTTTATATTTCCAAAGGAAGGGGCATTGATTGCGAAGCTGCCAGATTTACCTAAGGATGTTAAAGTCATTAAGTTTGACTCTACTTCAGGTAAAGTCCACTATCTAACTCTGTTAAATTTCTATTCCAAGATTCTTGATACATGATGTGACTGGGTCACATGTTGATGTTTTAAGAATCAAAGAAAAGTGAAAAAACTTAAAAGAAGAGTATGTTGAATCTGATTGCAAAGATGAATTTCTATCGCTTGGTTGAAGATCGGATTCTTGAGCTACTTCTTAGGAGTTATGATATATTGCTTAGGAATAGATAACAACAAAGTTTTCATGTGCTTTTGCACTGTAATGATAGTTTTTCCGCAAAGTTTTTAAAATAAAAAGGAAATTTTTTATTTATTTTAAAATATCCTTACAATGACATTTGTGAAAATTTTGTTGCTTATATGATTTCATTAATAGCAAGAGTGGAAATATGAATTTGATTCATTCATTTGTGGTTGTATCTAAATTTACCAAATAAGGAAAGTTTCTCATCACCCAAGTTTCAATTGGACCGAAACTTGGAATCATGCAAGTTGTATAGTATGATGGATGAGAACTATAAGCATTGGAAAATTAAGACTAACTACTTGTTCACATTGATGTGTGAGTCAAGTAAAGGACTAAGGGATCGAGTACACATTCTTGTGTATTGGTCAAGTCAACCAGAAAAGATCGGTAAGACTATTCGTCATAATTTACTAAAGTTCAGTAAATATGGTTATACTTACAAGCTTAAGTGTAATTCTGAGACATTGGAAAAGGTTCCAATGTATGGAAGAGCGAATAAGAAGAATCAAATTAGGCAGAAAGTTATAAGTTTCTCAAATCTGAAAAGATGGGAGAGTACTTTAGCATCATGTTTTGTGATCATCTTAATGATTTAAAAATCATGTCACAATTAGTCCTCTAAAGACATCTTAGTGTACTCTTATGACTAAGAAGAGGAATCTTGAATTGTTGAAATGATTAAATCAAGAAGATGAGTCATGCCTCGTTCCAAAAATAATTCTTAGAGTTATACTCCAAGATCGTAACTTGAGTGACACATCTTAAAGAAGGTTTATTAACACTAGTCAAATGTAAGAGTAAAAGGTTTTCTACTCTTGTACATTTGAAATTGGTAAGTTGTGATGTTTTGGATAAAACAAAGACCAACTAAGGCCAATTGTGTGAAGTGTTTGTCTTGATTAGAATCCACACTATCTCTTGAATATCTGACAAGAAAGAATTATATGTCAAGAGGATAGTGGGAGTCTTAAAGATCCTGGAAGAATTTCAAGATCTAATCAAGAATAAAATCCTGTAGTTTAACACTAACACACGACGTGAGGTTTATAATCTATCGTGTTGACATATTTCTATTTTTGTGCCCATTCCAGTAAAAGTTGGCTGTACATTTGACTTCTACATGTTCTCAATTGTTTGCATAACTACTTGGAAGTGTGCTGCCAGGTGGCAAGAGGTTAAGATTGCACAAGTTCAATCCATATAAGTTAGGATTTGTCACTAACCTAGTCGTGTGGTTATATTTTTGACAAATTCACATGGATAAGAACACATACACCATAAGATCTAAGTGTCATAAGGTTTCTCTCCGATTCATGAAAATGATGGTGATGAAATTCTTTCATTAAGTAGATTTTAAGTAGATAGCAATTATGATATTTGCAGTTCTCAAAGTCTTTAGTGGAGCGTGCGTGGTTAACCAGCACACTAACATGGACTTATGAGAAACGGAAAAGGTCTAAACAATTGAGATTATGATTACGGCATCCCTTTTCATAGTTCTGAAATTGTTTAGACACACCTGTGAGCTATCTAAGATAAGGTGTATACTTTTGATAAAGCCTTATCAAAGTAATCTAGTATCAGAAATCTGAACTTTGGTAAGAAAGTCAATAAAGTATTGATTTCTAGAAGTCCAGTAATTTCTGGATACATGTCAAAGCTAGTGGGAGCATAAGTGTTATGCTAATAATCATCATGTTAGTGGGAGCATGATAATTACGATAAGTATTGCATATTAGCAATGTTAATTATAGAAAACAAAAGGTTTCAATTCGTGAAGTTGCAAGGGTTGAAAAAGTTGTTTTGATTTATTTAAGGGAAAGGAAATTATACTTCATGTCAGTTCTAAAAGGCTTAGAGTGAGATTTTAAGCTTAGATTGAGATTTTAGTCATCTTTAGTAAAGAATATATATATGAATTTCATGTTGGATTGGTTCAACATAAGGAAATTCTATATATTGCGTTCTCAAAATTCGATTATAATTAAGGCATCCCTCTTCGTAGTCAAATCTTGAGAACATGGCAAATAAAAAATACTGTAGCAAAAGACTCGTTTAGAATCATGTCTTTGTGTGAAACATCATGAATCATGTCCCATTTACTTTGGGTACAAGATTGATTACATGTGCTATAATATTTATCCTTTCTGAATTTTCCAAATGCCTTGGGGAATTAAGGAGGAAAATGTTGAGAATTGGATATGACTAAAGTGATTAAGAAATTGTCGAGGACAATCTAAGGTTTACCAAAGATTGGTTGCTCAAGGACAATTAGAAGTATATTGCTAATATTCGAAGGACCATATTAACATAGTTTGAAAAGAGGCAATTCTTGTTCAGAAGTGGTAGTCAAAATGGGAATATAGAGTTGTCTTCATAGGTGGAAGCAATTTGCGTAAGGTTAAAGAAACTTAATGCAAGAAGCATGTTTAAAGCAATGCGCTTTGAATTTGAGACATTGTTTCCAAGGAATTTTTCTCCATTGGAATACTATATAATGATTGTTGCCAAGTCTTTGTGGCTTTGTGTATAATCATTACAAGAGGAACAGTGCATATAAGTTTAAAATCTAAACAGATTTTGATAAATGTTAGGAATTCTTACATTTATGACAAGGATTTGGTAGTGTGAAAAGAGAATAATTGAAATTATGTCCAATCGATCTAGTTCACAAAGTAAGGATCATAGAGTGCATACTTGGTGTATGGCAAAGCTATTCTTTAGAAAACATAGTGTACATGCTTGGAGCATGGGACAACTATTATTTTAATTCAAGAATAAAGTTGATAGCTGAAACAGTATGTAATGAATAATGTGTAATCATATGGTGATAAATAAAAGGTGTTTTATTTATGTTCATATGTTCTGAGACCATATTGGATTCAATTATTCTTTTGTTTCATTTTGCATGTTTTGAGTTCCAGAATAACTAGGTCGTTCTTCCTGAATGACTAAGTTATTCAAACCATCCACAGTCAGTCATATGTTGGAAGTAGATATGAATCAAGACTGTCATGGGTTGGGGTTGTAGAGGTCTAAGATGTTAGACAAGGTGGTGCTACAACACTCATGAGTGCTCATAAGTTATGAGTACTGGATTCAACCCGCGCTCATTGGAATCACTTCATGGATTTTATCACGAGTGATCATGAGACGATAATATCTTATAATCTTCAAACCTAGATATATGAGTTGTTACTATTAGTTGGTTGTACATTGATTGCACGAAAACGCATTGGTAACTCGATGTTATAAAACGTGCCATATGAGTCAAAGTTTATCCATTCCTTTTAACTTCGGGATAAAAGTGATATATGCGGGCCCCTCGATGATTTAATGATGACATATATGCGTGCTTGGCCAAGCCAGGACTGATTTGATTTGTTCAATCAGTCAGTCGTCATAAATCAGAAATCGGGAAACAACAAATGGACAGAGAGAATGATTATAATCCATGTCTCAGTCCATATGGTATCTAGAATGGAGGAATATATGATCCCTTATCTAATGGACAAGTCATTGACAAAGGTCAGAGTTCGTTGACAAGATTAGAGTTCGACAACGACTTTAAGAGCTACGATTTCCAGTTGGTTTTTGAAGTCATACTCAATAATAGTTTTAGACTTATCCAAGTGGGAGACTTTTGGAGTAATGTCTAAGTCCATAACTATATTTGGTATGTAGTTGACCCGACCCGGCAAGGTCCATTTGGCTTACACTTCACCGGCACAATTTATATGGATAGTCTATTGAGAATAGTATATTTATGATTTATATTAATATATAATAAGTTCTAATATATTAATATATAATCATATTATTTAATTAGTATTGATCAAGAATTAATTTATAATTAATTAAGTGATCAAAAGGAACTAATTAAATATGGACTCTTAGATATATATATGTAGTGGGCCAAGTTCATTTAGCTTGAGCTAAGTCTTCATGGATATTCCATGGAGCTTTAACCCATGGATCCTAGGAAATGAAAGGTCATGGGTATTAGGGTTTAACCCTAATCCTCTACATTATATAAAGGGTATTATGGTTCATGGAATGAGGCTAGTGACTAGTGTGGATACACTAAAGAGGGCAATAACCGATTTCATAAGTGTGAGCCAAGTATCTATATTCTCTAAAGGTTTTCCAAGGTGTTTTGGTGATTTGTGATTCCACTTGAGGCTTCCACACTATTGGGGCTAAGCTCTTAAAGTTCAAGAATTCAAGCTTCATTAAAAGGTTTGTATTATAACTTGTTATATTACCTAAGTATCAAGGATTGTATGCTAGATAGGGTAATACCTTGGAATATTCATATTTGCATGTATAATAGAGAAAACATAGATCCAGGGTATTTAAGGTTGCATGTACACTTAGGAGTGTTAGAATGCTCAAAACCCAACAAGAACAAGTTTAATAAAGAGTTTAACATGTAAAAGAGTTTGATATGATAATCATTTTGAAGTAGTTTGATTTATAAAACAACTAACAATATAGCAAATCCATTGTTTAGTAGTTATTAATCACATGTGATTAATATAATAACTATAATGTTTCAAATTGTATTCCCCCCCCATAAAAGAATTTAAAATCATTTAAAAGGTAGATTAAGGGGAATGAACTCACCTGTAGTGAGTAACTCGAATGAAAGATCGATATAGGATTGTTGGGTGTCAATTGGAGACTTGAGCACAAACAAATTCTATTAATCATATAATGACATATATATATATATATATATATATATATTTACAATTAGTGCTTGAAACAACTACTTATTGAATTAGGGCCACCTTAAGGACTAGTAAACACTCATATTGAAGTGTTACAACCATATATGATTGTATATAATGAGTATATGGTTATACAAGGGAGTGTATGGTCAAAATACACCATATTTGAGTGTGTGTGGCCAGGGGGTGTGTGCGGCCGCACACTCCTTATGAAATGTGCCAAAACGTATGTTAAGGCTTTAGGACTCATCTTGGAAGATTTCTTACTTCATGCTCTATCCTTACATGGAGTTCACTGCCATTTTTGGGCCTAAAAAGGGTGTATGTGGCCACTATAATTTGTGCGGCTGCACACCCTTTATGAAGATGATAAATTCGTGTTTTTCAAGCATATCATCAAGTGTTATTGGCATATAACAAGTTATGACAAGTGTATACACGTTATAGAGGCTTGAAAGGGTGATTAAGGTCCAAAACTAGTGTGTGTTCTTGGTGTCCTTGACTAAAAATTGATGTTTTCATGGATCAAAGCAAAGAGGAAGGCTAGTTAAGGTCATGTATTAACTAATCCAAGGATGAATCACTTACTTGATTGAAGATTGGAGCGAAAAGTTGGATGATACTTGAGAGGATTTCGAGTTCTATACTTGTACAAGTGTATGGATGCACACTCCATATGTTGGAGTGTTTGGCCTGAGTTTGGTTGATATGCATCTTGTTATCCCATTTCTAGGCTCCTACCTTGATTGTACTAGGTCTAGAACTCTCAAATAGACCCTAAACAGTGCTAAAAGGTAGCAAAATGAGTTTAACTTTGATTTAATGTATCTCTTATACATGATAAAAATTTCGGGTTGTCACAGTATGTTGCATAATTGTATATAGTTAGGATTTTATAGCCTTAGAATGCTTGATTTAGCATTTATTCTAGTTCCTTGTTTCGTTGTCGACTCGAGTTAGAATCATTTATTCGACTATCTATAAAGTCATATATTGTGTACGATTGGCATGCACAGTTAAAATGGCAAGAATAGTGGAGATCTTTGCAAGGGACAGTGGTGTTGAGAAGTAGCCTAAGGTGAGTGAATATGTTCTTAGTGGTGGTTCTAAGGAGCCTGTAAGGTGAGTGTATTGATACCCTTGAGAATTTTAGTTCTTGTGACCTAGGGTCTTAAGAGGATGACTTGAGACAAATACAAATTGATGTGGAAGTTAGTATTACGCTCGTACTACTGAAAGCACCGAATCCATACACGACTCAAGAAGAAATATTAAGGTGCCGAGGAACTTACAGAAGTGTGCAAGTTTTAGTGTGTGTGCTTTATCCTGATTCCAGTTATTTTCTTGTATGTTTTAGTATGGCGATTACCCGAGGTCCAGGTTCCAGCAACCCCGAGAGGCTGAATTGTAGTGATGATCAGATCCGTAGGATTGTTGCCGCCAAGGTGGCTGCGATAATCAAAGAGGCTATATCAGAGATGTTTGGGTCTCTTAAGACCATGCTGATTGAGACTTTTGATAAGCGCTATGCCTCTTCCACTGAGGTTGTTGTTGTCGTGGCCTCCGCAACCGTTGTCGTTGCGAGGCCACATGGGATGATTCGTTATGGTACCGGGAGCTTAGCAACACGAAGCCACTAGATTTTGATGGGACCCAGGACTCCATTGCGGTGATCAGGTGTATCTTTGATGTTGAGGGATGTTTCTACACCTTCTCCTGTCTGGAGAACCTGAAGGTTCACTTTGCCTTAAACCTGCTTTGCTTCGAAGCGAAGGACGGGTGGAAGTTTGTGATGACTGACTATACTCATGCAGAGCATTTTGCAGTGACTTGAGGGAGGTTCACTGATCTCTTCAGAGGTAAGTTCGTACCAATGATAGAGAGAGAGCAGTTGGTCCAAGAGTTCCTGTCTCTCAAGCAGAAGACAGAGACGGTGACTGGGAGCACTAGGATGTTCAATGAGAGATCATTTTTTTCCCTGAGCATGTGTCTTTAGTGAAGGCAGGTGTGAGTTGGTATTTGAGTATCCTGAGGAAGGATATTAATGAGTTTTTTGCGAACACATCATATCAGA
Source organism: Lactuca serriola (assembly GCF_051521515.1). Lineage (NCBI taxonomy): Eukaryota > Viridiplantae > Streptophyta > Magnoliopsida > Asterales > Asteraceae > Lactuca > Lactuca serriola. The sequence goes on from NC_136416.1 coordinate 139,085,423, forward strand.
TATCGGCGGAGTTGCATACCAATGTCAGGAGGAGGGAGACTGAATTGGAGACCCAGGCAAGAGAAGAGATGGAGCTCAGGGAATAGATAGGAAACCAGTGTAGTCGTACCTAGCGCCTAAGCAGTTCAAGCCCGCTGACTTGAAATTTGGTAGCCATAAGGGCCACACTTGCAGCAAGTGTGGAAAGGGTCACAAAGCACCCTGTCGGTCAAGAACTATTTGCTACATGTGTGGAAAGGGTCACAAGCATCAAGTTTCCTCAGCTTGCGTCCATGATGGTTCAGACTCTGACCCCACGACCTTGCGTATTATTGATGGTCGGAAGGGGAAGGCTGAGGCTCTGAGGGCTCAAGGGAGAGCCTTTTAGGTACTTTCCTTGTGAACTCTGTACCTACCCTAATGTTGTTTGACTCGGGTGCGAGTCAGTATTCTGTGGCATCATCCTTTTGTCATGGTTTTAGTATTACATGGGAGGCCTTGAGTAGGCTATTGAAGGTCTCTATACCTAATGAGCATCCGGCCTCTGCCACTGACGTCTATCAGGGTTGTGTATTGTAGATTTTTGGTGTTGGGTATCTAATACACCTTATCCTTATTGCGGTGAGAGATTTATGTTTTATCATGGGTATGGATTGTTGAGCCAATGTAGGGCTCTAATTGACTATGATTGACAATTGGTTATGGTTCGGGATCCAAGTGGGGGAGTGCTTACTATTTTTGACGAGGGTACTAGGTCAGGATCAACTTTCTAATCTATTATGCCACCAGGGTAAGGCAGTATCTGCAACATGGGTGCATGGGATATCTAGCATTTTTGGTGGATACTCAGGTTGACGAGAAGATATCATTTTCCATTTCTGATATTCCTTTTGTGCGTGATTACGCTGATGTTTTTCTGGAGGAGTTACCAACTGTTCCTCTGAAGAGGCCGGTGGAGTTTCAGATCGATCTGATCCCTGGTGCGATGCCTATTTCCAAGGCGTCATATCGTCTTGCACCTCCTAAGATGCATGACTTATCCTCTTAGCTTCAGGAGCTGCTAGGAAAGGAGTTTATACAACCAAGTAGTGCACCGTGGGGAGCACTGATCCTTTTCATCAAGAAGAAGGATGGTTCACATCGGATGTGCATTGATTACCGAGAGTTAAACAAGCTTAAGATGAAGAAGTGTTATCCGTTACTGAGGAATGATGATCTCTTCGATCAGTTACAAGGGGCACCTTGGTTTTCCAAGATTGATCTGAGGTCTGGTTACCATCAGAAGAGGGTGCGAGAGGAGGATATTTAGAAGACATCCTTCTGGACTCGTTATGGGTATTACGAGTTCATGTTGATGCCTTTTGGACTCACCAACGCACTGACGACTTCATGAATCTCATGAAATGGGTGTGTAGGCCCATGTTGGGCTGCTCATTAATTGTCTTCATTGATGAAATATGGGTCTATTCGAAGAGTAGAGAGCAGGACGAGGAGCATTTGTGCGAGATTCTTGGGGTTTTGATGACGTAGAGGCTCTATGCCAAATTCTCCAAGTATGTGAGTTCTGGTTGCACGAGGTTCAGTTTCTGGGACACCTCGTTAATTAAAATGATATCTTGGTTGACCCAGCCAAGATAGAAGAGGTGATACGGTGGGTAGTGTCGAAGTCTCCATCTGAGAATCGGAGTTTCCTCAGTTTTGTGGGATATTATTGGAGATTCATTCAACATTTCTCCAAGATTGTAGTTCTTCTCACTAAGTTGACGAGGGAGGATGTTGTGTTTAGTTGGGGGCCTGAGCAGTAGGCATCATTTGAGACTCTTCACCAAAAACTTTGCGAGGCGTCGGTACTTGCGTTCCCTAATGGAGTTAAGCATTTTTTATGTCTACTGCAATGCATCCATTTCAGGGTTGGAATCTATGTTGATGTGGATAGGGCATGTGACTGCATACACTTTGATGTAGCTGAAGCCTCATGAAATGAAGTATCCCACCCATGATCTGGAGTTAGCGATGAAGGTTTTTGCCTTCACGATATGGCGCCGCTATCTTTATGCGATTCGGTGTAGTATCTACATAGAACATAAGACTCTGCGATATATCATGGATCAGCCAAATCTGAACACGAGACAGAGGAGGTGGCTTGATGTAGTAAAGGATTGTGAATGCGATATTTCATAACACCCGGGCAAGGCCAATATGGTAGTCGATGCTCTGAGCGAAAGGGCATTCAGTGCCCTTGATTCAGGACATGTGTTTGAGGATGATTGTGACGACTACAGTCTTGGAGATGATCAGAGATGCGTAGTCAGAGGCTATCAAGGGGAGACTCGAAAGAGTAAATAGGTGGTTGGTCAGGTCTTAGCCTTTAATATCGATAACAAGGGATTTTTAACACTACATGATAAGGTTTGGATGCCTTATACAAGTGCGGCTCGTCAGGTTTTGATGGAAGAGGCTCACAAATCAAAATTTTCCATCCATCCGGGGCGACAAAGACGCATCTCGACCTGAGACATGGATATTGTTGGTCATTCAAGAAGAGATACATTGCATGTTATTGTTGGGTTTTGTGTACTATAACACTTGTATGGTGCACATACAACCCTAACAACTTTGGATCTGAGTTTTCTTTAATTATACATGAAACAAAAATTTCCAAAGCTAGAAACCTACAACTAGCATACAATTTGACATATGAATCATAAAAGTAAGTTAGAAGATTACCTCTTAGTTGTAGCTTGTAGGAATTGGTCTTTCAAGAGCCTAGCACCTCAAGCGTGATGCCTCAAATATCTTATAACAAACCAAGAACAAGAGGAGGACTTTGAAAGAGAGGTTAGAGACTCAAAATCGTCTAGAGCTTCTAGTAACACCCATAGTGCCCGATTTTAGATTAAGAGGAATACATATATAGTATAGAATTCCAAGAGTCATAAGCAAACCGTAATTCTTACACTTAGGCTTATGATCCATAATTCATATAGACTAATTTTTCTTGTACTTTCATATGAGCTTAGTCCATCATGGATCAATAGCCCAAACCATATGTATCACTGACTTACACAATCAGTCCCCGTTAATTTAATTAGTCTCTTTTGATCACTAAATTCATTCCAAATTAATTGTTGATCAGTATTAAATAAATAACATGATTTCTCAATTAATATATTATACTTATAATATATTAATAAATCACATTAACCTCTTTCTCAAATATCCATCTTATCAAATTGTTCCAGAGTGTTACAACCCAAATGGACCACGCTGCATCGGGTCAAGTACATACCGATTATAATTATGGACTTAGATGCATAATCCAACAGTCTCCCACTTGGATAAGTCTAATAACTATAATTGCAAGTACGACTTCAAACACCGATTTGCAATCATATCTCTCAAAAAGACGATTGTCGAACTTCGATCTTATTAGTAACGCATCCATAAGATAACGGATCTTATATTCCTCCATTCTAGATATCGTATGAACCGAGACATGGATTATAGTCATTCTCTCTGTTCATGTGTTGTTTCCCAATTTCTGATTTATGACGACTGACTAATTGAACAAATCAAAGCAGTCCAGGCTTGGCCAAGCGCTTAGGGTTGTAACCACTAAATCATTGAGGGGCCCACAGAAATCGCTTTTATCCACATTGGGTAAAAGGAATGGATAAACTTCAACCTATATGCTTGCTCTATTTACTCATCAAATCACACATAATGATACGTTTTATAACACTGAGTTACCGGTGCGTTTACATATCATCAATGTGAAAACGACTTGTAAAATACAACTCACATCTCTTGGTTTCAAGAATATAAGATATTATTGTCTCATGATCACTCGTGATAAAATCCATGAAGTGATTCAAATGAGCATAGGTTTAATCCAATACTCAAATCTTATTACAATAGTACTCATGAATACTGCAAACAAATTTGTGCTATGTTTAAACACCTTTAGACAATCTACAGACCCATTTATGACAGTCTAGTTTCAATACCTACTTCCAAAGTATGATCGACTATGGATATTTTGAATAATCTAGTTATTCGGTAAGTCAAAACATGCAAAATGAAACACAAGAACAATCAAATCCAATATGGTCTCAAAACTTTTGAATATAAATAAAACACCTTTTATTTAATCACCATATTCATTACACATTATTCATTGTATAATGTTTCGATTTATTAACTTAATACTTGAATTAAAACAATGGTTATCCCATGCTCCAAGCATGCACACTATGTTTGCCTATAGTCCTTTCTTTGTAAAATAGATCAATTGAATACATCTTCAATGAAACTCATTTCACAACTCCAAGTCTTTATCCCTAATGTATGAATACCAAATTCTTACCACTATTGGAATGTGTTAGGTTCTAAACTTTATGCAATGATCCTTTTGTAATGTCAATATATCAAAGCCATAGAAACTTGGACAATGAAATTACAAAGTATTCCACTGGTGTAACAACCCGAAATTTCATATCACTTCTTGTACCTCAACTTGTAATCCAATTCGATCAACCAAACGTCATTTTCAAATTCGTTTTCGATTTCGCCATTTTATTAAGTCATTAGTTATATCAATCTAAAATGACTTAATGGGTGTCTTAATACATTTAGAAATCATTTTAACACCCCACTTTAGTAATCGGAATAAGTATAGAATCGACCGTATCGAGTCACGACAATTTGGTCGGGTATGACCAAAAGCCTCACTTAACGTCGGTATCGGGTAGAATTCCGTCGTATCCAATTCTCGAACACTATATAAAGTGTTTTAATACTTCATTTGAAGCCTTTGGCCAATTTCTCACTAAACTCTCACAACCTCTCTCCTCAAGCTAGAATTAAGGTCCAAATCTCAAGTTTAAGGCTTCAAATCTTTAAGGTAACCTCCCTAGCATGTTATTCAACATCTTTAGCCTTCAAAGTGATGAATTAATTGAGTTTTGGGACCAAGAACATGAGTTTACGGCCAAGGAGCAAGCTTGGGCCGTAAACTCCATTAAATGGGGTTTTTAAGCCAAATTACCCTTCCAAATCAAAGTTGGGACTTAGATATGACTATAAGGCTTGCAAATCTAGACTTAAAACAATTAAAACATGAATTATGAGGGACAAAAGATAGTTTACGGCCAAGGTATGTTCTTGGGCCGTAAACTCCTCTTTAATGGGGATTTAGTGCCTTTAAACATGTCCAAATGCTTTGAAACTCAACCAATGGCCTTGTGGTAAATCCTAGATACATCTAAAAATGATTTGGAGACCTTAAACACAACCTATACCCTACATAAGTGAGTTTACGGCCAAAGAACTCCTCCTAGGCCGTAAACTCCTATAAGTGTGGCTAATGATGTCTTAAACCACCCTAAAAGCTTGGAAAGATTTCTAGAATTGCAAGTGAGTGTTTTAAACATCAAAAACTAATTTTTCAAGAGCATAAGGAGAGTTTACGGCCATAGAACATGCCTCTAGGCCGTAAACTCCTAAAAGTTTGTTAAATGGTAACCTAAATTCATAACAATGCTTAGAAAATTAGTTAGAATCACATGTGATTGTCCCATATAGTTCAAATTAACCATTCTTAGCCATGGGTGAGTTTACGGCCGTAAACTCTAAGAGTGTGGCCGTAAACTCATGTTTAAATGTTGTAAATTCATTCCAAGTGTTCCAAGGCATTTTAGATAATTCATTCTAGCAATCCCCATGTCCATTTAAGCCCTTAAACCATCAAAATCACACCAACATGAGTTTACGGCCGTAAACTCATGTGTGGGTGTGTTTTGTGGTTGTAAACTCATTTAAATGTTTACTTATGGAGAGTAAGCTCAAGTCCCAAGTCCCTAGTGCCATTACAAGTCCGATGATGTCACCCGGGTCACTCCAAACGCTCATTTTGAGGTGTTTAACCTCGTTGGAGTGTAATGTTCCATATGATTAGTGAATGTATCCCTAATTGTATATATATGGACATTATTTCATTTTACATAGGGACATCGCGAGTAAACAATCCCCGAATCAACGTCTAGTATCCAAAACCGACACATTCCCGAGTCCGGTGAGTTCATACCCCTACCCTTTTTCACTGTTTTTCACTGTTTTCAGGGGGGAACACAAGCAAAGTACAAGGGTTTTCTTGTACTCAAAACTTATTTTCATGTGTGTACTTCACATTTCATATGCTTTTAATATTGATTACACAACTGATAACGAGTTGAATACACAGATTACTTAAACATTTATTTGTGAAATGAATTTTATAAACTGTTATGTTTTATATATTTCACAAATGGTTTCCACATTTTATCAGTTAAAAGCATGACTTATAACACATGAATAATATATCTCGTACACTGTCTTGTCCTCGGTAACATTCCACAGAGATACGTGAATGGAGGATTATCCTATTATTACTAGTAAATTTGTTATTCCGTATGATTGGAGACACGTCCTCGGCAAACACTCCACAGAGATACGCGAGTGGAGGACTACACCCATAACCAAAATCTCTGGAATTTAGAGAGCGTGACTTGAGTGTATAGATCTATACGGGGCTGACTACCCCACACCTGGCTGCTAGCTACAGCCGAATCGAAATGGTTCAAGGGTGACGAAAGTCATAAGGATTGTGGACTACTTATTGCCACAAGGCTGTGGACTACTTATTGCCACAGGTTCAGTCTTTAGTATGGTTATGGAACTCGCAACTAGGATAACAGAGATTTACTTATAGTAATAATGAACCACATACTACATTTTACGGATAACTAGGATTCAGTTTACATCTTTTACAAATGATAACCAACATTCAGGAAGGTATGGGACCTTCCTGGGAAATCTTGTACATAACCAGGTCTAACAGAATACATCTTTCACATTGAAAACCAACATACAGGAAAGCATGGGGCATTCCTGGGTAACATACACATAATCAGAAAAGAGTAACCAACTGAATAACATTACAATTTTTACAATAACTAACAATTCAGGAAAGTATGGGACTTTCCTGGGAATACACTGGTACATAAAAGGAATAGAACAATAAAATGGATAATCTAACTATACTTTAGTTTTGTGATACAACAACCAACTTTTAAGAAAATATGGGATTTTCTTGGCGTGTGTTACATTTTCAGAAATAGAAAGGAAACATAAACATTTTCACAAAACAAAACTACTTATGAACTCACCAGCGTTATGCTGATTTTCAAACTGCTTGTGTTCTCAGGTCAACGATAGTACAGGTACCCGAAGACTTACTTGGTTCAGGATCGTGTGCGTTCAAGACTCGTTCCTTTTGTTTATATCTATAATATATATCACAACTGTATAAACTGTGTCTTTTCAAACAAATTGTAAAACTCTTAATATGTAATGTAATGTTTGTTTCACTTTACTTACTATGTACATTGGATTTGATACTCAACGTGGAGTCAACCCCGGAAATGTTTCCGCCTTTGGTTTTCGGGGTGTGACAGATTGGTATCAGAGCCCTTGTTTATAGTGAATAAAGTATACCAAACCTTACATGGTATAAAACTATAAACACTAAAGGGCCTAAGTGCTCTGAAATAAAAGTATCTCCAGACTACAAGTATTTTCAAAAATATACAAGTATACCGAACCGTCGAGATCCGTATCTATAAGTAGAACAAAATATAAGTAAATGGGTGTTGTGTATTGCAGTTAAACCTGGGCAGTTATGTAGTCGTGTCTAGGGTCAATATAGCCTGGCCAACTATATTCATTCGAGACACGGCCAACATGTGCTTGGGAGTGATTGTGGTATGCGGCATGCCTAAAACTTACCCTAATACTACAAACATCGAGCCAGTATCGTAACAAACCATGAAATACTATGGGAGTATTTCTCGAATAATCATACATGTATAGACCCCCGATCATTCCGTTAGCGATAGTATACTTGCTTCAATAACTCTTTCCTGCTTTACCGCTTAATTGGAATAAATACCTTTCATATCTCTCGATTCAGAGGACTTATCATCCTCTCTCTTTATTGATCTTATTAGATCAAGATGCCTCCCAGGAAGAGACCCAGCTCCAACAACCCTCCGCCACCTCCTCCTGAAATCGATCCCGTGTTATTTCAAACAGCGGTTACCGCCGCGGTGGCAGCTGCCATGTCCCAGCTAAACACCGGTGGTTCAGGAGGTAGTAATCAAAGTCAAGATGGTAATCAGGAATGCCGTAAGGAGGGTTCCTATAAGGACTTCATGAATGCGAAGCCTTCTTTCTTCAATGGCACTCGTGGTGTCATTTCCTTATCCCGATGGTTCGAGAGAATCGAATCCATCTTCGAAATCTGTGCCTGTGATGAATCCGATAAGGTCAAGTTCGCAGCTTGTACCTTCCTTGATAAAGCATTGACTTGGTGGAATGGCCGAGTCAAATCTTTAACTCTCCCTGTAGCCAATGCCTTGGGCTGGGAGGCTATGAAAGAACTCCTCCTTGCTGAATATTGTCCCCGAGGTGAAATGCAAAAGCTAGAGCACGAGCTCTGGAACCTGAAGATGAAAGGTTCCGATATCGCTGCCTACACTTCCCGATTTGATGATCTTGCCCTTCTTTGCCCTGGTCTAGTCACCCCTGAAAGCAAAAAGATCGAGAGGTTTATTTGGGGGTTAACTAATCCGACAAAAGGTCATGTCTTAGCTGCTCGCCCAGATACTAATGATAGTGCTAAGACTCTAGCCCAAGCTATAATTCACCACAGTGATGATGTTGAGGAAGCTGCCACTGCTACCCCTGAATCGACCAAAAGCAGTGGTGAGAAAAGGAAATTCTAGAAGAAGAAGAAGGGTCAATCTTCCCAAGCGGTTCATGCTGCTACTACCCCCGTAGCTGCTGCTTCCGTTGTGGGATCCACAGCTCCAACTCCTACCAGCCGATATGTTGGTAACCTCCCTCTTTGCAAAAAATGCAAGTATCACCACAACCCTGGCCCCTGTCGAGAACTATCCTGTACCAATTATGGTAAGAAGGGGCACACTGTTCGATACTGCAAAGCTCCGACTCAATCAACAAATCAATCTTCTGGAACAGGCGTTGGTCAAGCCTGTTATAACTGTGGTGAAGCCGGACACTTTAAAAGGAACTGCCCCAAGAAGACTACTACCAGCAACACCGGAAGAGTCCTTGCTATGGGACGGGAAGAAGCAGTCGCCGATCCCAATGTTGTCTCGGGTACGTTTCTTCTCGACAACTCGTATGCTAATATTCTTTTCGATTCGGGTGCTGAAAGAAGTTTTATTAGTCATGCATTCAAACATAACCTAAAACATGATTCCCATCCTCTAACCGAAATATTTACCGTCGAAATGGCAAACGGAGAGAAAGAAAGTGCGAGTGAGGTATTCGTAGATTGCACCCTTACCTTAAACGACCATTCATTTCCTATCGATCTTATGCCCGTATCCATAAAGAGCTTTGATGTCATCATTGGCATGGATTGGTTGAGTCCCAATCATGCAGATATCATTTGCTTCGAAAAAGCCATCCGTCTCAACCTTCCTTCGGGTCAAACCCTAGTGATCTATGGCGATAAACTCGGTTCCAACCTTCGTATCATTTCCTGCATCAAAGCTCAGAAACTCCTGCGAAAGGAGTGTATTGCATTCTTGGCCCATGTAATCAACGAGAATCAAGAAGTTAAAAACCTCGCGATCATCCCCGAGGTCTGCAATTTTCCTGATGTGTTTCCCGAAGAGCTTCCAGGAATCCCTCCTGAGCGTCAGGTCGAGTTCCGTATTGACCTAATTCCTGGGGCTACTCCTGTAGTGAAGTCTCCGTATCACTTAGCTCCAGCAGATATGCAGGAGTTATCCAGTCAACTTAACGAGTTGCTTAGCAAAGGATTCATTAGACCGAGTTCCTCACCCTGGGGAGCCCCGGTTTTGTTTGTCAAGAAGAAGGATGGATCCTTTCGTATGTGTATTGATTATCGTGAGCTAAACAAATTAACTGTCAAAAACCGATATCCTCTTCCTCGAATAGATGACCTTTTCGATCAACTCCAGGGAGCCAGTTACTTCTCTAAGATAGACCTTCGGTCAGGGAACCATCAGTTGCGAGTTCATGAAAGTGATGTGCCCAAAACAGCTTTCAGGACTCGATATGGACACTACGAGTTCGTAGTGATGCCCTTCGGTTTAACCAACGCACCGGCAGTGTTTATGGATCTGATGAACCGGGTGTGTCGTCCTTATTTGGATAAGTTTTTCATAGTATTCATCAATGACATACTCGTCTATTCCCGAAGTGAAGAAGACCACAAACAACACTTGAGGCTAGTGTTGGAGACCCTACGATCCGAGAACTTATATGCGAAGTTTTCAAAATGTGAGTTCTGGATACGGAAGGTAACTTTCCTTGGTCATGTGGTAAGTGAGGAGGGTATTCATGTTGATCCTTCCAAGATTAAGGCAATAGAGAATTGGTCAGCACCGAAGACACCCACAGAAATCCGACAATTCTTGGGTCTCGCTGGCTATTATCGAAGGTTCATCCAAAACTTTTCCAGAATCGCCAAACCTCTAACCACTCTAACACAGAAAGTTGTACCTTTCTGTTGGAGTGATAAACAAGAAATCGCATTTCAGACGTTGAAGAAAGCATTGTGCAGCGCACCTGTCCTGTCCCTACCCGAAGGGACAGAGGACTTTGTTGTCTACTGCGATGCGTCTACTCAAGGTTTAGGCTGTGTGCTTATGCAGAGAGGAAAAGTAATTGCTTATGCCTCTAGGCAGTTGAAAGAACACGAGGTCAACTATACCACACACGACTTGGAGCTAGGAACCGTAGTTTTTGCATTGAAGATTTGGAGGCATTACCTTTACGGAACCAAGTGCACGATCTTCACCGACCATAAGAGCCTACAACATATCTTCGACCAAAAAGACTTGAATATGAGACAAAGGCGATGGGTAGAACTACTCAGTGATTATGAGTGTGAAATCCGTTACCATCCCGGCAAGGCCAATATGGTAGCAGATGCCCTTAGCCGAAAGGAGAGTACAAGCAACAAGGTGAAGAGCCAGTCGATAACCATCCATTCCAACCTATCCATGCAAATCCGAGAAGCTCAGTTAGAAGCCCTAAAACCCGAGAACATGACAACTGAAGCTTTGAGAGGAATGGAAAAGAAACTTGAGATCAGAAGCGACGGAGTCCATTGTTTCATGGATCGGATCTGGATTCCCAAGTCCGGAGGATTTAGAGAGTTAGTCATGGAGGAGGCACACAGAACCAGATACTATGTTCACCCGGGCTCTAACAAGATGTACTTAGATCTCAAGAAACAATATTGGTGGCCAAATATGAAGGCTGAGATAGCTTCATTTGTGGGCAGGTGTCTGACTTGCGCCAAGGTAAAAGTTGAACATCAGAAACCCTCGGGTCTGCTCCAACAACCTGAGATACCTGAATGGAAATGGGAGATGATCACCATGGATTTCATCACCAAACTACCCAAGTGCTCGAGTGGGTATGATACCATTTGGGTGATTGTCGATCGTTTGACAAAATCAGCTCACTCCGTTCCAATCAAAGAATCATACAAGATGGAAAGACTCGCACGGATATATATTCAAGAGGTAGTCCGACTGCACGGCGTACCTGCATCCATTATCTCTGATCGAGATAGCAGGTTTACTTCCCGATTTTGGCAGTCTCTCCAGAAAGCCCTTGGAACCCAACTAGACATGAGCACGGCATACCATCCTCAGACTGATGGACAAAGCGAGAGAACAATCCAAACCCTGGAGGACATGCTTAGGGCATGTGTCATTGACTTTGGAAAGTCATGGAACGCACATCTACCTTTGATCGAATTCTCGTACAACAATAGTTACCACACCAGCATTAGGGCTGCCCCGTTCGAAGCCCTATACGGTCGCAAGTGCAGATCCCCTCTGTGCTGGGCCGAAGTGGGAGATACACAGTTAGCCAAGAGTCGAGTCCCCGACAGCGCACTTACTGGTCCTGAGATCATCCGTGAAACCACTGAGAAAATTATCCAAATCCGTGAACGATTAAAGGCCTCGCGCGATCGTCAGAAGAGTTACGCTGATAATCGTCGGAAACCACTAGAATTCCAGGTTGGGGACCGTGTTCTGTTGAAGGTCTCGCCCTGGAAAGGCACTGTACGTTTCGGTAAACGTGGGAAACTTAATCCGAGGTACATTGGACCTTTTGAAATCATCGCCAGAGTTGGTCCGGTAGCCTATAAGCTTCATCTACCTCACGAACTTAGTAACATCCATCCCGTCTTTCATGTTTCAAACCTCAAGAAGTGTCTATCCGATGAAACCCTAGTGATTCCATTAAACGAGATTGAGATCGATGAAAACCTCAACTTCGTGGAAGAACCAATCGAAATTATGGATCGAGAAGTCAAACGTACGAAACAGAGTCGCATCCCGTTGGTAAAGGTTCGCTGGAATGCCAAGCGGGGACTGGAGTTCACGTGGGAGCGAGAAGACTCAATGAAACAGAAGTATCCAAAACTCTTTCTAAATCCATGATTTGTATTTTCTCTTATCTCTTGTCTTGAATTTTGGGACGAAATACCCTCTAACGGGGGGATAATGTAACAACCCGAAATTTCATATCACTTCTTGTACCTCAACATGTAATCCAATTCGATCAACCAAACGTCATTTTCAAATTCGTTTTCGATTTCGCCATTTTATTAAGTCATTAGTTATATCAATCTAAAATGACTTAATGGGTGTCTTAATACATTTAGAAATCATTTTAACACCCCACTTTAGTAATCGGAATAAGTATAGAATCGACCGTATCGAGTCACGACAATTTGGTCGGGTATGACCAAAAGCCTCACTTAACGTCGGTATTGGGTAGAATTCCGTCGTATCCAATTCTCTAACACTATATAAAGTGTTTTAATACTTCATTTGAAGCCTTTGGCCAATTTCTCACTAAACTCTCACAACCTCTCTCCTCAAGCTAGAATTAAGGTCCAAATCTCAAGTTTAAGGCTTCAAATCTTTAAGGTAACCTCCCTAGCATGTTATTCAACATCTTTAGCCTTCAAAGTGATGAATTAATTGAGTTTTGGGACCAAGAACATGAGTTTACGGCCAAGGAGCAAGCTTGGGCCGTAAACTCCATTAAATGGGGTTTTTAAGCCAAATTACCCTTCCAAATCAAAGTTGGGACTTAGATATGACTATAAGGCTTGCAAATCTAGACTTAAAACAATTAAAACATGAATTATGAGGGACAAAAGATAGTTTACGGCCAAGGTATGTTCTTGGGCCGTAAACTCCTCTTTAATGGGGATTTAGTGCCTTTAAACATGTCCAAATGCTTTGAAACTCAACCAATGGCCTTGTGGTAAATCCTAGATACATCTAAAAATGATTTGGAGACCTTAAACACAACATATACCCTACATAAGTGAGTTTACGGCCAAAGAACTCCTCCTAGGCTGTAAACTCCTATAAGTGTGGCTAATGATGTCTTAAACCACCCTAAAAGCTTGGAAAGATTTCTAGAATTGCAAGTGAGTGTTTTAAACATCAAAAACTAATTTTTCAAGAGCATAAGGAGAGTTTACGGCCATAGAACATGCCTCTAGGCCGTAAACTCCTAAAAGTTTGTTAAATGGTAACCTAAATTCATAACAATGCTTAGAAAATTAGTTAGAATCACATGTGATTGTCCCATATAGTTCAAATTAACCATTCTTAGCCATGGGTGAGTTTACGGCCGTAAACTCTAAGAGTGTGGCCGTAAACTCATGTTTAAATGTTGTAAATTCATTCCAAGTGTTCCAAGGCATTTTAGATAATTCATTCTAGCAATCCCCATGTCCATTTAAGCCCTTAAACCATCAAAATCACACCAACATGAGTTTACGGCCGTAAACTCATGTGTGGGTGTGTTTTGTGGTTGTAAACTCATTTAAATGTTTACTTATGGAGAGTAAGCTCAAGTCCCAAGTCCCTAGTGCCATTACAAGTCCGATGATGTCACCCGGGTCACTCCAAACGCTCATTTTGAGGTGTTTAACCTCGTTGGAGTGTAATGTTCCATATGATTAGTGAATGTATCCCTAATTGTATATATATGGACATTATTTCATTTTACATAGGGACATCGCGAGTAAACAATCCCCGAATCAACGTCTAGTATCCAAAACCGACACATTCCCGAGTCCGGTGAGTTCATACCCCTACCCTTTTTCACTGTTTTTCACTGTTTTCAGGGGGGAACACAAGCAAAGTACAAGGGTTTTCTTGTACTCAAAACTTATTTTCATGTGTGTACTTCACATTTCATATGCTTTTAATATTGATTACACAACTGATAACGAGTTGAATACACAGATTACTTAAACATTTATTTGTAAAATGAATTTTATAAACTGTTATGTTTTATATATTTCACAAATGGTTTCCACATTTTATCAGTTAAAAGCATGACTTATAACACATGTATAATATATCTCGTACACTCTCTTGTCCTCGGTAACATTCCACAGAGATACGTGAATGGAGGATTATCCTATTATTACTAGTAAATTTGTTATTCCGTATGATTGGAGACACGTCCTCGGCAAACACTCCACAGAGATACGCGAGTGGAGGACTACACCCGTAACCAAAATCTCTGGAATTTAGAGAGCGTGACTTGAGTGTATAGATCTATACGGGGCTGACTACCCCACACATGGCTGCTAGCTACAGCCGAATCGAAATGGTTCAAGGGTGACGAAAGTCATAAGGATTGTGGACTACTTATTGCCACAAGGCTGTGGACTACTTATTGCCACAGGTTCAGTCTTTAGTATGGTTATGGAACTCGCAACTAGGATAACAGAGATTTACTTATAGTAATAATGAACCACATACTACATTTTACGGATAACTAGGATTCAGTTTACATCTTTTACAAATGATAACCAACATTCAGGAAGGTATGGGACCTTCCTGGGAAATCTTGTACATAACCAGGTCTAACAGAATACATCTTTCACATTGAAAACCAACATACAGGAAAGCATGGGGCATTCCTGGGTAACATACACATAATCAGAAAAGAGTAACCAACTGAATAACATTACAATTTTTACAATAACTAACAATTCAGGAAAGCATGGGACTTTCCTGGGAATACACTGGTACATAAAAGGAATAGAACAATAAAATGGATAATCTAACTATACTTTAGTTTTGTGATACAACAACCAACTTTTAAGAAAATATGGGATTTTCTTGGCGTGTGTTACATTTGCAGAAATAGAAAGGAAACATAAACATTTTCACAAAACAAAACTACTTATGAACTCACCAGCGTTATGCTGATTTTCAAACTGCTTGTGTTCTCAGGTCAACGATAGTACAGGTACCCGAAGACTTACTTGGTTCAGGATCGTGTGCGTGCAAGACTCGTTCCTTTTGTTTATATCTATAATATATATCACAACTGTATAAACTGTGTCTTTTCAAACAAATTGTAAAACTCTTAATATGTAATGTAATGTTTGTTTCACTTTACTTACTATGTACATTGGATTTGATACTCAACGTGGAGTCAACCCCGGAAATGTTTCCGCCTTTGGTTTTCGGGGTGTGACAACTGGGTATTGATAACAAACAATTCCATGGATGTGAAGACTCAATTTCAAAGTACATTCCTTTGAACATCCTTCTTTCATAAATAAATTCTTAATATCAATCTCCCATTATGGAAACATTTCCATATATGCCATTTGACAACTTATTATGAATAGAATCATGTCTATTCATAATAATGTCAATATGGTCCATCCACTACAATACTTCCAACTACAAGCGATCAATCCTTAGCGAACCTTAAATTGTCCTTGACAGTTGTTTAATAACTTTCGTTATATCCGGTTCTAGTCCTTTTTCCCTCTTAATGCCCTATGCATTTGGAAAATTAGAACACGTAAATATTATAGCATATTCAATCTGTCATATTCCCAAAGCATATGGGATACGATTCATAATGTCTTACATAAAGACATGATACTTGACCATTCTTTTGCTATAATATTTTCATAATAGATTCCCATGTTGAAACATTTCAATATGGTAATCATATATATATATATATATATATATATATATATATATATATATATATATATATATATATCCCACAATGGGTAAAAGGAATGGATAAAATTCGACCCATATGTTTGCTCTATTTACTCATCAAATCACACACAATGATATGTTTCGTAACACCGAGTTACTGGTGCGTTTACATATCATCAATGTGCAACCGACTTGTAAAATACAACTCACATGTCTTGGTTTCAAGAATATAAGATATTATTATCTCATGATCACTCTTGATAAAATCCATGAAGTGATTCAAATAATCATGGGTTTAATCCAATACTCAAATCTTATTACAGGAGTACTCATGAATACTGCAACAAACTTGTGCTATATTTAAACACCTTTAGACAATATACATACCTATTTATGACAGTCTAGTTTCAATACCTACTTCCAAAGTATGATCGACTGTGGATATTTTGAGTAATCTAGTTATTCGGGAAGTCAAAACATGCAAAATGAAATACAAGAACAATCGAATCCAATATGGTCTCAAAAATTTTGAATATAAATAAAACACCTTTTATTTAATCACCATATTCATTACACATTATTCATTGTATAATGTTTCGATTATTAACTTAATACTTGAATTAAAACAATGGTTATCCCATGCTCCAAGCATGCACACTATGTTTACCTATAGTCCTTTCTTTGTAAAATAGATCGATTAAATACATCTTCAATGAAACTCATTTCACAACTCCAATTCTTTATCCCCAATGTAAGAATACCAAATTCTTGCCACTTTTGGAATGTGTTAGGTTCTAAACTTTATGCAATGATCCTTTTTTAATGTCAATATATCAAAGCCATAGAAACTTGGACAATGAAATTACAAAGTATTCCACTAGAGATTGATAACAAACAATTCCATGGAAGTGTAGACTCAATTTCAAAGTACGTTCCTTTCAACATCCTTCTTGTATAAATAGATTCTTAATATCCATCTCCCATTATGGAAACATTTCCATATAATCCATATGACAACTCATTATAAATAGAATCATGTCTATTCCTAATAATGTCAATATGGTCCATCCATTACTATACTTCCAACTACAAGCGATGAATCCCCAGCGAACCTTAAATCGTCCTTGACAGTCGTTTAATAACATTAGTTATATCCAGTTCTAGTCCTTTTTTCCCTCTTAATGCCCTAGGAATTTGGAAAATTAGAACACCTGAATATTATAGCATATGCAATCGATCCTATACCCAAAGCATATGGGATACGATTCATAATGTCTTATATAAAGATATAATACTTGACCATTCTTTTGCTATAATATTTCCATATATAGATTCCCATGTTGAAACATTTCAATATGGTAATCGTATATATATATATATATATATATATATATATATATATATATATATATATATATATATATCTATATATCCATGACTAAGTTTGATTAATACTTAAATCTAAGCTTATAGATTTGGAATGAAGTATGAGTTCCTCTCCCTTAAATATAGCAAAACAACTTTTCAACCTCTGCAACTTTGCAAATTCAAATTTTTGTTTTCTATAAATAACATTCCTAACTCGCAACACTTAATGTAATAATTATGCTCCTACCAACATAATAATTACATTCTTATTAGTCGGACTTCTAGAGATCAATACTTTCTGACTTTCATACCAAAGTTCAGATTTCTGAAGCAAGATGCTTCGATAAGACTTTATCTAGGCTTATCAAACTTATACACCTTTCCTTAGATGGCCCACATGTGTGTCTAAACAATTTTTGAACTTATAGAAATTAGTCTCAAATGTTTAGACCTTTTGCCATTTCTCACAATTCGAACTATGAAGAGGGATGCCTTAATCATAATTGAATTTGAGAATGAAAATATAAAAATTGCTATCTCCTTAAAAATCTACTTAGTGAAAGCGTTTCCTCGCAATCATTTTCTTGAATTAGAGAGAAACCTTTGTACTTAGATTAATGGTATATGTGTTCCTATCCATGTGAATTTGTTATAACCATAATCACAAGACAAGGTTAGTGACAAATCCAAACTCATATGGACTAAACTTGTTCAATCTTAATTTCTTGCCACCTAGCAGCACAAGGGCCTACCATGTCTTCCAAGTTGTTGAGTAGCTCACCCTTACGGGTTAATGTCTTATGCAATCTATTGAGAACTCATAGAACTCACATGCATAGTCAAATTTAACTGGAATGAGCACAGAAACAAGAATGTGTCAACACGATAGGTTACAAACCTTAAGTTGTGTACTAGTGATTAATAACATGTTTATTCTTGATTAGTTCTTGAAACCTTTCAAGATCTTTAAGACTCCTACTGACCTCTTGACATATAAGATTCTCTTTGTCAAGAAACATTACTTGAAAAACAAATATTCAAGAGTTAGTGCCGGTTCTTATCAATAATAACACTTCACACAATTGGTCTTAGTTGGTCGTTGTTTTATCCAAAACATCACAACTACCATTTACAAATGTGTTATAACCTACTTAAGATATGTCACTCAGGTCGTAATCCTGGAGAATAACTCTAAGACTCGATTTTCGAACGAAGTATGACTCACCTTAATTGATTTAACCTTTTCAACGATTCAAAATTATACTTAATCTTGTAAGTATAACCATATTTACTAACTTTAGTAAATCTTGACGAATAGCCTTATCATTCTTTGTGGCAGACCTGGACCAGTACATAATAATTTGTACTAGATTCCCTAGTCCTTCACTTGACTTACATATACATGTGAACAAGGAATTAGTCTTAATTTCCAAAAGATGAAGGTTCTCATTCATCATACAATACAAGTTGCATGATTCCAAGTTTCTATCCAATTGAAACTTGGGTAGTGAGAATATTTCCTTATATGGTAAATTTAGACACTACCACAAACAAAAGAATCAAATCTATATTGCTAAAAATAGAAACATACAAACATCAGTTTTCACAAATGCCATTGCAAGGAAATATAAATAAGGTGAAACAAAAATTTTCTTTATTTATAAAATTTGCAGAAAAAACTTTTCCTTACAATACAATTACAAATGAAAACTATGTTCCAAAATATTTCTAAGCAATCTATCATAACTCTTAAGCAGCAGCTCAAAAATATGATCATCAAACCATGTGATCGAAATCCATCTCTTCGCGATAACACTCAACATGCTTTTCCTTTAAGCTTCCTTTGATCCTACAAAACATCAAAATGTAATATTATCACATCATGTATTAAGAATCTGCAAATAGGAACTTAATAGAGTTAGATAGTTGACTTACCTGAAACAGAGTCATACATTTTGACTTTACCATCCTTGTGGTCCTTCAGGTAGATATGGCAGCTTCGCAACTAATGCGCCTTCTCTTGGTAATAGAAACAAACAGATTTTGTTGGAATGGTACATAGGACAATCTCATACTTAGCCTTTCCCTTTCCCTTGGAAAGAGAAATCTTTTCTGGACTTCCAATGTTTCCATTGTCATTGTCCATGGAAGTTTGGGAAGTAGATCTTCCAATCGAATTTGCTTTACCAGTGCACCAAATCATTTATGATTCAGAAGTAATTAGCAAATAGGTAAGATCGATAAGGGACATGTCATTGTCTGTCATATAGTATTCTTTAATGAACTCACTATATGACTTAGGAAGTGACTGAAGAACCAAGTCAACATCCAACTTCCTCGAGACAACGACTCCTAACATTCCCAGTCTGTCAATGTGTGACTTCATCTCTAAGACATGTGCACACACAGACCTTCCATCTTGGTGTTCGCTAGTCAATAGGGCTTGAGTGACCTTGAAATTCCTAGATTCTTTGAAATTCATTGAAATTTTCAATGGCATGTTTAAATCTCGATTATGCCCTCTCAAGTTTGTGACTGGGATGCCGAGGATCACAAACAAGGTGTGAATAACCATGCAAATTAGCTTGCTATTATCGATGTTACATATCACCTAATCATTGTGCCGGTTAAGCACACACACTCCATTGATCCATGATTAACATCAAGCTACCCTTTACCACACATTGTCAGTCCCAAATTAATGTGTCGGTTAACCACACACGCTCCACTAATGGCTTAACAAGGTGCAAAGTGCAATTTCATGGAATAGCACCATTTTCACATTTTTTCCTAAGTAACCAAGATTGGGAATTTATAAGTGTTTAGTTACTTAGTATTTTCATTATACTTTTAATGGAAGTTTGTGTCCTATCCTACCCATTCGACTAACGACCCTCCACCAGTCAAGGAAGCAGTGGGTAAGAGTGGACACCCATCAAACCACCATTTTATAGGCAGTAACGTTATACCCCCTTATAGACCGACTTCGTGAATGGGGCCTGCTAACGGTAAGATTAACTTTTAATTACACGTATATAATATATTAGACTTTTAATTTTATATAGTATAAGGGTGTATTTTAAACTTTGAAAGTACTTGGTGGTTTAATTCTATTTATAAATTATACTCTTAATTTAATTAAACTTAAACCATATGATTGTGGATTTAATAATACTCTTTTAATTAAACATTTAATTAACTATTAATAAAGTCCATAAGAGTTCATTGAACTATTATAAAATATTAAGATGCTAAATCAAATTAAAACTATTTAATTAATTTTAAGTTATGAACTCATGAGTTACATTTTTGAAAACTTTTCAAATTACTAGGGTTTCTATGATTTCAATGTTTCTTAATTGAGACTTTTCAAAATATAAAACTTGAGGGAAAGTTTTGTAATTCTTGAAAAACTTTTGAACTTCATGACTTAAGGAGTTACTTTGTTTTATGAAGATGAGACTTTTCAAGTTCCATAACTTATGGAACTCTTCAAAACCATTAAGATCAATTTATCTAATATTTATTTGTTACTCATTAAAAAAACTGAGTTCCAAATTTGATGACAAAATTTGTAACTCCTTAAAAACATTTAGATGAAATTATAAACTTATAAAATAACCATTTTTATCTTTTACCAATTTGATCATAATACAATTCTTGTAGTAAGATAATTTCATATAAATTACAAATAATTAGATTTATCATATAAACTAGTAATTATCTTAAAATTTGACAATATATCTTATAATTGGATGAGAATAATCACTACCACATCAGAAAAACAGATTTTATAATACAAAACAATTTGTGGTAATGATTCTACTCCAATTGAGACCAAAAAACCCAAAAAAACTGTCAACAGATGATCCAACTCGTCGAGTCGGATAATGGACTTGACGAGTTCATCACTTATGAGCATGGACTCGATGAGTTCATGTATGGACTCATCGAGTCCTCCTGTCAGAGTGCAGTTTTTCGACTTTTCCAACTTTGAACAATTAGCTATGCATCTGTATAACAGAAAACTACCCATGGCTCTGATACCACTGTTGGGTTTTGTATACTATAACACTCCTTTGGTTCATATACAACCCTAATAGCTTTGGATCTAAGTTTTCTCTAGTTATACATGCAACAAAAATTTCCAAAGCTAGAAACCAACAACTAGCATACAACTCGACATATGAATCATAAAAGTAAGTTAGAAGATCACCTCTTAGTTGTAGCTTGTAGGAATTGGTCTTTCAAGAGCGTAGCACCTCAAGTGTGATGCCTCAAATGTATTATAACAAACCAAGAACAAGAGGAGGACTTTGAGAGAGAGGTTGGATACTCAAAATTGGCTAGAGCTTCTAGGAACACCCATAGTGCCTGATTTTGGCTTTAAAGGAATACATATATAGTATAGAATTCCAAGAGTCATAAGTAAACCCTAATTCTTACACTTAGGCTTATGATCCATAATTCATATGGACTAATATTTCATGGACTTTCACATGAGCTTAGTTCATCATGGATCAATAGCCCAAACCATATGTATCATTGATTTACACAATCAGACCCCGTTAATTTAATTTGTCTCTTTTGATCACTAAATTAATTCAAAACTAATTCTTGATCAATATTAATTAAATAACATGATTTCTAAATTAATATATTATACTTATAATATATTAATAAAGCACATTAACCTCTTTCTCAAATATATATCCTATCAAATTGTTCCAGGGTGTTACAACCCAAATGGACCATGTTGTATCGGGTCAAGCACATACCAATTATAGTTATGGGCTTATACACATAATCCAATAGTTACGTGGAGCGGTGCTTGACCTACCAGGAGGTCAAAGCCGAACATCAACATCCTCATCGCAAATTACAGCCCTTGGTGGTACCACTATGGAAGTGGGAGCAGATCACGATGGATTTTATTACAAATTTGTATAGGAACACGAGGGGTTTTGATGTCATCTAGGTGATAGTGGAACATTTGATGAAGAGTCCTCACTTTTTATCCATAAGTGAGAGCTCTTCGGTAGAGAATTTGGCCATGATTTATGTCCAAGAGGTGATCGCTCGCTATGGGGTGCTGACTTCTATCATGTCAGATTGAGATGTTAGCTTTAATTAAGGATTCCGGAAGAGGTTTCATGAGGATTTTGGCACCTTATTGCACTTCAGTACCGCTTACCATCCACAAAAAGACAAGCAGAGCGAGCAGACTATTCTGGCATTTGAGGATATGTTACAGCCATCATGCCATCATTGGTTTGTCTCCCTTTGAGTTGCTTTATGAGTGAAAGTGTCAGACTCTGATCTATTGGGGAGAGGTCGGATAGAAAGTCATGGGCAGCATTGAGATAGTGCTTAAGATGACAAAGCTTATCTAGTAGGTTAGAAAGAGGATGCTGGTGACTCAAAGTTTCCACAAAGTTACGCGGATCGCTGACGCTCTGATTTGGAGTTTTTGATGAGGGATCGGGTTCACCTGAAGGTATCACTCTAGAAGGGTGTTATCCACTTCAGGAAGCGGGCAATATAGGCCCTAAGATTATTTTCCCTTTCAAAGTGTTAGCCCGAGTGAGCAAGGTGACCGACCGGTTGTTGTTACCTAAAAAGTTGAGTCAGATTCAGGACCCCTTCCATGTTTCCTAGTTAAGGAAGTGTGTAGCTGATGAGATAGTTGTCGTTCCTTTAGAGGACATTCAAGTCGACAATCATCTAAATTACATTAAGAGGCTCATGGTAATTCTGGATAGGAAGTTGAAGACCTTGAGGAACAATGAAGTGAAAATGGTCAAGGTTTAGTGGAAACACCGGAAGGGCTCGGAGTGGACTTGGGAGGCCAAGGCTGAGATACTTGAGTATTACCCTCATTTGTTGTCTGAGGTTGACTTCAAGGGTGACGTCAGATTCTAGTGGGGGAGAATTGTAACACCTGTTGCCAACTACTTTCATTTTCATGCCTTCATATTTTTTTTATTTGTAGTTTGACCACTTATGTTGGGCGTAAGTCAGCAGCTAAGTCAAGGTAGAGGAGGGAGTACGATGGGCGTACATGTGGGTACATCGGTCGTACTCGCGTAGCTCCTAAACCCTAAATTTTAGGTTCGTGACCACTATTTAATTACCTTATCCTCCTTGGACATCCTCTCATACAGCCTCCATTCCCTCTAAACCCTAGAATGAAAACCTAGCCTTGTGAGTGTGATTTGAAACTTGAGAGTGACCTTTGAGTGCTCTTGGTTGTGAAGTAATGATCATTCATGAAATGGTGATGCTTCTAAGTCTTTGCATCCAAAATCTATACCTCCTTATCCATCTTCTGAAGGTATAAAGTTCTTACCTTGGGACTTAAGTTGTTAGGTCTTATTTTTCATGGCTTTATGTTTCTATTGTGCCAAGACTTTGATCCTTGTGAGTATGGAGTACTCTAGGGATATTGAGTTATCCTTTCAGAGGTCTTAGGGTCTTGTGAGTTATAAAAATGCTAGCTTGGCCTTTTTCTTTCCCCTCATGCAAGTGTTTTAGAGCTTTTAGTGATGTTGAAGTTAGGGTTTTTAAGGTTAAGCTATCTTTAGCCATGCAAAGGCTTAAAGTCAAAGACTTTATGGATTAGGACGTTCTTTAGGGGCCAGATCTGAGTTTGGAATGAATGTCTTAATGATTAAGTTATTAACGAGGAGGTTTTGAGATCTTCCTGAGTACACTGAGCATACGCCTGGCTACCAAAGTAACCAGATTCGAGCTTGTCCCTCCTGCCTTATGCTCTACCCTAACGTAGAGTTGGGTACGCCGAGTGTGCTAGTCACGGGTTGACCATTGAATGTTATTGACTTTGACCACTTGTGTGTTATGTGGATTGTGAGGGGTTTTTTAGGGGAAAAACAGTCTTTTGCTCTAAGTGTGGACTAGAATTATATTGGGATTAGTAGTGTGTGTGGGAATTCCATAATTATTAATTATGTTTAATTGGTGTATTTAACTAGGCAGAGTTTAGTCTCAGAAGTTCGAGTGTGAGTTCTATCAGTCATCTATTCACGGTGATTCTCCTCACTATTCATACTTGTGTGGTAAAATTTGTTTATATATCTGATGACTAGCTGGATCTATGTGCTATTTACAGTGATATGTGTTACTATATGTGTTGGGACTTTAGGTAGTCTCCATGGTTGCAGGTAAATCTCTAGACATGGTTTTTACCTACTGAGACTTCGGGTAGTCTTCAGGGTTGCTGATAACCCATAGTTGCTTATTTTGTGATGTGGTGTATATGGTATTTTTGGAACTCACTAAGTTTCGTGTTTATTGTCGTTGATTAAATGTGTTTCAGGTACTTCTAAGGATCGCGGGAAGGCGAAAGCTTGATTGTACACATTCTCTTGCAATTTATGATTCCGGTTATTTTGGGACACTCTGATATTTGATGATGATGTGTATTGACATTGTGATTTTATTAAGATGGTATTTATGAAAATTATTTTCTTATGAAATTAAAAATGAAAATTTTGTGTTGAATCATAAAAAGTGACCCTCTTGAACTTCAGCTACCGCAGCCTCTAACATGCCACCGCAGTCAAGTCGCTTCATTACCAATCATCAACCGAAGTCTCTATATCCCGCAGTCTCTATCTAGATTACTTTATTTTGTCTTTTCTGTAATACACTCTATTGTCCAGTATGCCTTGCATGGATACTCTTAGAGTTGTAATCTAGTGATCTCTGTGAGTCTCTATAAATAGAGCTCTTTCTCATGTATGCAAGTAGTGTATCACATCTAATTCTAATACACATCTCAGAAGTTATCTTTCCATCTTACTTATTCTCTCTTCTTACTCTCATTATCACTCACAACCTCTCTTCGGAGCAAGTCTTTTGTGACTTAATCACTAAGTTTGATCTCACTTATTAACTTGGTTTGAATGTATTCCTCGTTATGAATCAGCTTAAGTGTATACTTTATATAACAATTGTTGTCATTTACATTTCTTTACTTTTCTGCAACTAACACTCTAACATCTAACTCTAAATATTATTGTTGAGCTTTTAGATCCTTCGAGATTAACTATTCCGCAATATACTTGTTCTAACATTTGTTCAAGTGTGTCTCAAAGTTTTTCTCTCAACAATTGGTATCAGAGCCACAGTGGTTGCTTTTTAAAAATCGGAACTCTGATTTTTTCAAAAATCCTTCTATACCACTGAAGCTCATTTCTAAAACAAAAAATATGGCACATTCGTTATCTCTGAATGTTTCCAACAGTGTTGGTGGTTCTAATCGAGCCCCAATACTAGTTGCAAATGAATATCATCACTCATCACAAAGAATGGAAAGATACTTAAGGAGACTTGGTAGAGATGTATGGCGATCCGTAGAAGAAGGACCACATGTCCCAGTCCTTACACCAGTCCAAACTGACGGAGCCACAGCAAGACTAGGAGGAGGTCAACTAGCTTTGAACCGTCCCACCAAGGATGATCTCGATAAGATGGAAAATGATGATGTTGCTTTTTATGAAATCTCATGTGGAGTTGCTCCTGACAACTTCGATATTATCATAAATTGCAAATCAGCAAAAGAGATCTGGGATGTTCTCAAGAATCTGTACGAAGGCTCAGAGCAAGCTCAAGACAAAAAGCTCACAACTGCACTCAATGAGTTCAACAACTTCAAAGCTCACACTAGCGAAAGTTTGGAAGACTCCTTCAAAAGATTCAACCTGATTGTCACCAAGCTATCCAATGCGGGCACCGTCCGCAGTCACCATGAAACAAATCTTCAGTTCCTTAATGGCTTGGGAATACATTGGACTACGGACAAAATGATAGTCCAAGGTGATAGAAAGATTCATTCCTTGTCAGTCTACAAACTCTATGGGGAACTTCAAGCACAGGAATCCACCGTACTCAAAGACTGTGCTGATTTTTGTGGACCTCTTGCTCTCATAGAACAAAACTTACATAATCAATCTTACCCTTCCTCGTATGACACCTCATCGCAGTCATATGAAGCTGATTCAGAGTATGATGATGAAGAAGAATTTCAAAAGGTAATCGCTCTCGTCAGCAAACAATTCAATCGACTACCACCTCACTCCTTTCGCAAAAATCAACAATTCAACAAACCACCCTTCAATCGTAACTTCAACCCACAAACAAATCACTCACATTACCCTAAAAGTTCTCATCCACCACCGTAATCTCACAATGCTCAGCCAAAGGAAGCACCGCAGCCTACTCAAACCTCTGACTCCGGTACTCCCACTGAAGACAAGACTGATGTTGTAATTTGTCACAAATGCAACAAAGAGAATCATTTTGCAAGAGATTGTAAGGCCAATGTAGTTAAAGACAGAGCATTCTACCTTAGAATGGCTCAAGAGATCGAAGAAAAGGAGAAAGTAAGGGCATACGTAGCCCATGTCAAAAGGAACCATCAAGTCTGGTCATCCAGAGATGAAGATGAAGCCATCAACAGTGTAAATGGAAAAGGGAAAATCTACATGTTGTCGATTACGGATGATGATGGGTCTACAAAGATGGACAACAACTACTGCTACATGGCGAAGGATGGAACTCTAAGCATCGTTGAACAGGTAAAACTCATGATCCAAACTCTAAATTATAGCATGCATGATTGTCAATCTTACATAGGTTATCTTAATGACACATGTGTTGTCGTCCTTACAGACTATAACAAAGCCTTAGATGAGAAGAACATTGCGTCCCAGGAGATGTTCCATGTGAGAGGACGACTGGACAACAAAAGACTCAAAATGGCTATGTTAGAAAGAGATTTAGAATTAGAAAAAGATGCAAGAATGTTGAGTGAAACCCAATTAGAGATAGCTTTGAATCAGAGAGACTTAGCTCAAACCGAAATTGTACGTTTTAATCTTTTAATCGAAAAATTATTCAATGAAAGTGAAGCTATTGAAAATTTGGTAAACAATGGAACCGTGGACAATACATATAATTAGGGTTGGTCAAATGGATATCCTACTGCAATGGATTCCTCACCCCAGTTCAACAAAGACAGATTGTATGTGCCTCCAGACCGAGAATTTCATTTCCCAGTCAATGACAAGACTTTTCCCAAAGATATCAAAACTCACTTCGGTAGACTGCATAATCTAAGCAACAATTGTGTCATTGAGGAAATTGTGCCTGAGGTTTCGGGTCACACAAGTGATCAAACTCCTATCAGTGGCACTACTCTCCCAAATTCTCAAAACTCATCCGTAGTCGATGAATAAATTGTCATTGAGGACACCGAAGTCTCTAAAGACTTTCCATATCTATCCTCAAACCGCAGTGTCCCTCACTATAGTCAAAAGTCCCACATAAGTCCCACTGAAGTCCCTAGTAAGACATACTCTACGGTAGTCAAGTCATCCTTACCGCAGTCTTCGAACAAAAGTTTTGCCTCCCTTCAAGTAATTCATCATGAACTACCCATAGATAACATTGAAGTGGGTCAATGTTCTCAAATCCCAGAATCCTCAAGCTCAGATGACTCAAGCCCACGTTTTCACAAAATTTCAAAGGACTCTAGGAAACCACAGTTGAATAACAGTGACTGCGGTTCACCAAAATTCTTAGCTAAAAAGGCTTTCAAAGAAGAAATTCGCTCCCGAGGGACAAATAGAGAAATGTTTTCAAAAAATAAAAGGCATGTTGGATCTCAAAAATTCAGAAGTCCAGAAAAATTTGTTTTCTCTCACTAGTTTACAAAAAACCCTATTCCCAAAAAAACATCCAAAAAGGAATGTACAGTTTCAACAGTCATTCCTAATACATCTGACTCAATTCAAAAGAGTGAAAAGTCTTTTCAAAATGGTATTTTTCAAATCTATTCCTCATATGATCCAAAATGGAAAGGTATTTTACCCACTCCAACACATATAAAGTCACGTCAAAATTTTCACAAATGGAAGGGTATCTTACCAAATCCAACAAAAAGGACACAAAGCTATACACGTACTAAGCCTTTCTCAAAACAAACTTTTTAGAAAACTAATGTCAAATCTTTTCAATCTCGGTCTAGTCAAAAGCCAAATAACTCTTCCTTTAGATCGATGACCAAACGTGGAGTCAAAACAAAAGAGAAAGTTTCAACCTATAAGTGTCAATGTAGTTGTCAAAATCAGAAACCTCGTAACTTTACAAAAACACACAACACTCCAAAATTTCACAAACACCCAGGACTAGGTTTAAAAGTTGACACGAAACCAGTCCCTGCAACCTCGGTCCATACATCATTCAGAAACTCACCTGTTGCTCCAGGCTCCAAACTAGTTTGGATGCCTAAACTAACCGTGTAATTCTTAGGCTTTGTGCAAGGAGGAACAAGAAGAAGAACGGTTAATTTACAGTGCCTGCTCCTTGCACATGACCGGAAGGTTAGAATACCTTCGGGATTTCAAGTCTATATGCAATGGTGGAAATGTTACATTCGGCAAAAATGCAAATGGAATCATCCAAGGTTACGGTGTACTCACTACGGGGAACTTCTCAATTCAAAAGGTTGCTTATGTAGAATGCCTCAAACACAATCTCATCAGTGTTGGCCAACTATGTAAGGCAAGCCATTGAGTTGAATTCGATGATCAATTATGTTATGTAATGACAAGTGATAGGAGCACCTGCTTGATCAAGTCATGATCCGAGGGTACCATGTATCCTCTGGATATCTCTCTCATCATTGGCAAACCGCAGTTGTGTTTCCTTTCCACAGCTATATCTGAAGTCAACTGGCTATGGCACCGCAAGCTCACTCATCTGAACTTCAGACACATCAATTCCTTGGTCACTGGAGAGCTGGTCAGAGGAATACCTATTCTTAAGTTTAGCAATGACACTTTATGTCCTGCTTGTCAATGTGGTAAGCAGTCCAAAGCAAGTCACCCCATGGTGATTGACTCTTCTATATCTGAACCACTTGAGCTTCTGCACATTGATCTCTGCGGTCCATCAACTGTAGCCAGTCTCCATCATAAAAAGTATATGTTGGTTATAGTAGATGACTTCACTCGATTCACATGGGTTTTCTTCCTCAGACTCAAATCTGAAACATCGCAAATTCTCATCAACTTCATCAAAGAAATAGAACTCCAGATCAAGCTGCTAGTAAGACGCATCCGCACTGATAATGGAACTAAATTCACTAATCATCCTCTCAACAACTTTTTGGTGTCAAAAGGTATCTCTCACAACTTTTCAGCTCCTTATACACCCCAAAAAAATGGAGTAGTAAAGAGAAGGAACCATACTCTAATTGAGGCAGCCAGATCCATGCTCAACTTCGCACATCTTCCTCTTTACTTCTGGGCTGAAGCTATAGCAACCGCATGCTTTGTTCAAAACCGAAGCATTGTGTGAAAACGACTCAATAAGACACCATATGAGGGCCTCAACAACCACAAACCAAATGTTTTCTTCTTTCATATCTTTGGGTGTAGATGTTTTGTGATCAACAACAAAGATCAACTCAACAAATTTGCACTAAAGTCTAATGAAGGCATCTTTCTTGGCTACTCTACGAATAAGGTTGCTTATCAAGTTCTCTTCAGACGTAAAAGGCTAATCATTGAAAGTTTTGATGTGAAATTTGATGACTCTTACATCCGCAACACACCTCCATCTACTAAAACTACCGCAATCATGGAAAGTGACATTCCTGCTTCTTCAGGTCCTCTAAATTTAGTTGAAGTCAATTATGATGATCTTTTCGACCCTGTTGAAACGACAAAACTATCCGAAGTTCTTGTGTCACCGGCTACTAAACAACAACACGCTGATGTTTCTGGTCCATCTCTATTCGACGTAGCATCTCTCAATACTTTCACCTCTCCGATTGAGGGGGAAAGCTCTACTCCGGATCAAACAACAACCATTGAGGTTCCAGTACTTGATGATGCTCAAGTTCCTATCCTCATAAAATCATTACCATCAAACGTATCTTCGGATTCGGATGATGAACTCATAGAGAACATTGACACTAGAACTGATTCAAGGATCATTACACTCCCATCAGCAGTTCAGGGGGAACCTTCTCAGGTTCTAGAGGAGCTCCCATCAGCAATCCAGGGGGAACCTATCCAATCTACTCAAGAAAATGTCATTCTCGCTCCAACAAGCCAAGATGACTCCGCAGGCTGTTCTCAAATCCAGGGGGAACTGTCATCTCCAACCGAAGAAACTTCTGATATTGAGGACATTCCTTTTACCACAGCTGCTGATGATTTGATGTGCCGTCTACATGTATGGACGAAGGTCACCCACCAGGTCAAATTTTTGGCAACCGATCCGTAGGTATCCAGACTCGATCTGCCAAGGATTTATCTGATCATTGTCACTACGCAGCATTTATGTCCGTAGTCGAGCCATGATTGATTAAAGAAACATTATTGGAACCAGATTGGATTTCTGCAATGCAAGAAGAACTAGAAGAATTCAAAAGGAACAAAGTGTGGCAACTCGTTCCCATACCTCAAGGCCATACTATAGTTGGAACAAGATGGGTGTTCAAGAACAAGTTAGATGAATCTGGTGCGGTTATCAGAAATAAGGCAAGACTGGTTGCAAAGGGGTACAGTCAACTGGAAGGTGTTGACTACGATGAAACATATGCTCCGGTGGCTAGAATGGAAGCCATCCGAATCTTTTTAGCATATGCTTCCCACAAAAACATCAAAGTACACCAAATGGATGTTAAGAGTGTTTTTCTCAATGTGGAATTGAAAAAAAAGGTTTATCTTCAACAACCTCCCGGCTTTGAAAGTATTGAATTCCCTAACCACTGCTACAAGCTTCAAAAGGCAGTCTACGGTCTGAAGCAAGCCCCTAGAGCGTGGTATGAGATTCTTTCTGAATTTCTAGTTTCTTCAGGCTACAAAAGAGGAGTGATTGATCCCACGCTATTTACAAAAGCAAACGGTGGCCACCTTATGCTTGTACAAATATACCTGGATGATATCATCTTCAGATCGACTAATCAAGGAATGGTGGATGAATTTGATAAGCTCATGACAAACAAATTTCAAATGAGCATGAATAGAGAGATTAATTTCTTTCTAGGTCTTCAAGTCAAACAAATTCAGCAAGGGATACACAACTGCTCCTTGGCTAAGTCCCTATGGCCTTCGAATATAAGATCTCTGTTGATCCTTCTGGGGAATCTGTGGATCACAAGACTTATACAAGTATCATTGGCTCACTAATGTACCTCACCGCAAGCCGACCGGACATTGTCTTTGCAACTGGTGTATGTGCAAGGTATCAGGCTGAGCCAAAAGTGTCACATATGACCATAGCCAAACAAATTCTCCAGTACCAGAAAGGAAGCAAATCTCTTGGTCTATGGTACCCCGCAGGCAATGACTTCAGTCTGCAAGCATTTACCGATACAGATCATGCCGGATGCAAACTTTATCAAGAAAGTACATCTGGTGGATGTCAGTTTTTGGGAGGTAGACTCGTCAACTGGCCCTCAAGAAAACAAAGTTGTGTTTCATTGTCTACCGCAGAAGCTGAATATGTGGCCGCAGCCAGCTGTTGTTCCCAAGTTCTATGGATGAAGACACAACTGTTAGACTACGGATACAGAATGCTGCGGATACCAATCTACGGTGATTCTGAAAGTGCCATAGCGATCTCTCATAATCCTATTCAGCACTCCAAGATGAAACATATTGAACTATGGTATCACTTCATCAAAGACCACATTGTAAAAGGTAATATTGATCTCATCTTTGTCCCTACTCATGAAGAGATTGCTAATGTATTTACAAAAGCACTTGACTCTACCAAACTCAATGCGTTCTTACAAATGTTAGGAATGATGAATCTGGACCCTCAATTCTTCTTGAATTGATAGGTACCGCAGACCTTCTTGGTCTCCATTGCGGTCCTAACTGAAAGTCTTTGATAATAGATGGTTTTAGAATATCCTGTGTACCGCAGTCTATGTACCGCAACCATATATTATATTTATCTTTCACGGGTCTTTCTTGCTTGTTATTACTAACTCTTTGTACAAGTGCTCTTCTTAGTTTCTCCCACTGCAATCATCCGCAATGCCAAAGAAGCCATCTGCAAGGATATGTTGATCTGCAGTCACATTAATTGATTTTCAGACGATTCATTCTTGTGAAAAACAAAAAAAAACATAGTGTGCTATTTAATGATCCTTCATTAAATAAAACATTAAATAAAAAACATTCCTTTGAGAAACTGTCACATTCTTTTCTTTTAAAACCTTGTGTCAGACCTATTTTAGGTATGATGACAAAATAAAGATTTTCCAAATCAAATCCTTTTATTATGTCTTTTCCTATTACCTCAAACCATCACATCCGTTACAACTTCCCCTTTATCCAACAGATTAATCTCACCCCCACCACACGTTCTTAAGACGTGATACAAAATCTGACATTTCATTAAATGCAGAGTCCCTTTTTTGGTTAATCCCAAAATCAGTCTTTATCCCTCTTTTGTCAATATGTGGTTGAGATTAAAGATGCTAATTCAAAAGATAAACCCAAATGTTTTTACCTAATTTCACTTAGGTCAAAAACGTTTCCCGCTTCATTGAGTCACTATAAAACCCCTTTCTTCTCCACAAAGAAAAGTTTATGCTCTCTAAACCTTCCAACCTCTTCTGCATTATTCAAGCTTTCTCAAAATCATAACAATGGTGAAATCCAGCATCTCAAAGAAAGAATCCAAAGCCTCTGGATCAGTGAACCCAACTGGTTCAGATTCTCCCACAATTGCTTCAAGCAATTTCAAAGCCATCTTCGAAGATCAACCTTCTTACAATGCTCCCACAAAACTTATGATCAAGTTCTTGAAGAATAACCCTTTGTTTGGACCATTCTATGCT
Organism: Lactuca serriola; assembly: GCF_051521515.1. Taxonomy (NCBI): domain Eukaryota; kingdom Viridiplantae; phylum Streptophyta; class Magnoliopsida; order Asterales; family Asteraceae; genus Lactuca; species Lactuca serriola. The sequence continues at coordinate 139,118,783 of NC_136416.1, forward strand.
TTCACAGACGTTGTTCCAGTTTCAACCCTCTACAAATGTGCCTTCTCCGCCTAACGCCCAATCAATAACCCCCAAGAAGTTCATCTAAACCTAATCAATGATTCTTTAGTCATTCTATCCAAAGAAAAATTCCTCAATGCCATTAACCTTCCTATTCATCCCTCCATTAATGGCGGACATCACTTCAGCACTTTATCAGATGGGTTATCAGAAAAAGATCAAAGGAATTGGCAAACTCAAGAAGAACCAATTGCCTGTGGTCTGGCAGTTCATGTGCCACTTTATCATCCGCAGTCTGTCTGGCGGAACCGGAGGCACAGATAACATGGGCCTCAAGCTATTGGAACTAGTTTGGAGCATCTTCACAGACCACGACTTGAACTACGGACAGATCCTTTGGGATGACTTTCTACAATACATTCCCAAAGAGAGCCCAAGGCAGAACCCAACCAAACTTACCTTTGCTAGGTTCTGGTCCCTCTGCATTTCTGACTTACATGCAGACGCAAGGATAGACATGGGCGGTGACATCAATTTCTTCGTCACCAAGGATCTTAAAAGGTACAATCCTTCCTCTGATCAAACAATTTTTGGTCCAATCTGCAAACTTCCTACCCATATTCTCTCTACCCTCGATCTTGAGACTGCTGATGTCTCAGACCACATTAAGGCTACGGAAGGTATTGACCCATACCTTCCTACCCCGCCTCTTCCATCCGAAGTCATAAACCCTAAAGGTACTGCAGTCCCTTCCTCTACAACTCTCTCTAATGTCTCTCATTCCCAAAGACGGAAACACAAAGTTTCTTCCCTCCATGGCCCCCGCAACACAAAGAAATCTGGAACTCCTAAAAAGGATGCTTCCAAACCCTCCAAACCTTCAAAGAAAAGAAAAACACCACCCGTAATCATAACTGTGGAACCGAGTCATCATGACTCTAGCAGTGATTCAGATGAGGATAACCAACCTATGTCAATCCTCAAGAAACACAAAACTGATCCATCTAGCCAAATGCATGAGCGGACCGATACCTCAGCCTCTCCACAGGCTCCAGTAGTCCTTGGGATGCCTGCACATCCATTCGAAACTACCATCTTTTTTCTTTCAGACTCAAAAAGTGAGTCTGATTCACAACAACGGGGAGACTCCCCCCCCCAGTTCAATCCCAAGTGGATAATACTGGTTCTCGCCCTAAAGTCTCCAGGGCTTCCCGACTGCATATTTTTTCACCTGAGGAGTTGAACTCCATCCTATTGAATGTCACCCAAACACTTCAAACACATTCCCAACCGCAAGGCACTTCTTCCGCCCATGCCAAAACTGAGCCGAGGCCACACTTGACAACGGGTCAAGGAGACTAAGGAAGTTTAGGAAATACTACTATGCTTACATTAGAAACAGGTGGTTTAGGCACAGTGAGCACAAATGTGCAAGGATCCGTGAACCCAAGGGAAACCTTGGTGTGATTTCAAGGAATTGACGGTGAAAATTCTAATGATTCATGGAGCCAGTACCAACCCTCCAATGAAGCTGAAGCAAAGAAGTATGCTGCTTTTTGAAGGGCATTCCAAGCACGCAAGGATCAACAAATCAAACAACAGTAGCTGAAGGAACAAGAAATACAAGCAGTGGCTAAGTATTGGGCAGATGCCATTACCAATGCCAATACCGTAGCCACCATCCTTAAAGTTCAAGATTGGATGACGGAAATGGTTGAAACCTTTCAAAAGACTCAGGAAGCCACTGTTGATCAACATGTCTCCAAAGCTCCTCCCACTCCCACTACTGAAGGTTTACAAGATGAAGGACCCAAAATCGAAGTGAGCTCTGCTCCCACTTTCGGTTTTGATGATGCTGAACTACAAGAGGTAAACAAACCCTCTCCTTCTGATGACGATCTCATGATGTTTGATGAAGACGAAGAATCCAGTGGTTCTCATCACTCAACTTCTAAGCCCAAAGAGAAGAAGAAGAAGAAGAAGAAGAAGAAGAAGAAGAATGCGGTAACCAGGAAGGAATTTCTAAGTCTCCAGGCCAAGGTTGATCAAATCCTGGCTGCGGTCAAGCCAACTCAACCGCAACCAGAAGATATTCCGGGACCGCAGTCCCTTATTGAAAGGATTGAATGCCTGGAAACACGAGAGAGAATGGTTGCGGAGCGTATCTCTCTAAAGGTCGAAATGGGGACCCAGTCTCTTGACAATAATCGTCAAGCTGACCACAAAGAATTTATGGCTGCTGCGGAATGCCTCATCTCTGAGGTAACCACAATCAAGACAGATCTCCAAGCAGCCATTGCGGATCAAGCTTCTCACTCTGAAAAACTGATTGCGGAAACTCACATTGCCTATGAGTCCGCAATCTCAGTCCTTTATACTATTATCAACCGGCTGCAGAGATCCCTATCTACAAACTTCCATGGTCCCGAAATCCTTCATCTTACAAAGGAGATCCACCGACTACTCTTCAACCCCTCCATTCCAAATAATCAACAATTAGCCGAAGCCCTCAAAGCTTAATTCCAAGAGGTGTATGCCAAAGTTGATGGCCTTCGTCAATGGCTTGAGGAGGCTCCGGGTCTGAACTCCTTAAGAGGGGGAAGTGAAGAAGTCCATCACTCCAACCACTCCATTTCACAACATCAAACTCCCCCTGTCTCTACGGAAAAAATTCCCACACCACAACCTTCACTGCAACCATCTCATCACACTCCACCTCACAATTCTCTACTTCAAACAGAAAACACTCCAGAAAAACCAGAGACTCCCCCTCACTTCAAAAACCTTGCGGAGTATATGTCTTCTCCGAGTTTAAATGACTCCCCTGCCACCACTCAAAGGAAAAGAGATTGGAAGGCAGCCAAACTTGCTGAAGAAGTTTGGAGATTATGCGGTTTTGACACTATCATGGATGAGTCCTTGATAAATTCTTGGGTCAATGCTCACCGAAGATTGCTTGATGATGACTACATTCCACACCTCACCTATGCGGAACCCCCCTCAGACGGATACTGGGATGTTCCAATCTCTCCCAATGCCAGATACTTCACTGTATTTGAGCAGTTCGACCGCAGCCTTCCAGACGCCAAAATATTGTCGATGGAATTTGAGAGACTTAGTCAATTCAATGCTAAGCAAGCCTCTCCCGTTGAAAACATATCGTCTAACGATAGACCATCCGCAGTCAAGAACTACAAAATCAGGAAGTTTGTGAATGCTGATTTCATCCAGTACACTCTGACCAGAAGGGAACACGATTACGTCTGCACCCAGGCTGATTTTCCTTGTATGAACCCTGAAGAAGTCTTTCTCATCGCTAAGGTGTTTCAACACAAGTCTGAGAAGCACCCGAAGATGAAGATTGCACTTGAAAGGGCTAGTACCTTCTTTAGGGAAACGGTCTGTGACTTTGCTAAGATCGACGCAGACATCTATCCCAACATTGCCAAGGTAGTCGATCTGCCACCACTTGACCCCACACCGATGCCTACTGAAGGCTATGAAGAAAGATCTTTGGGTGCAACCAACTATCCTGAACTAGGAGTCATTTTCAAAAGGAAGACTAATGATGTCAAATACTTCATTCCTATGACTGCCATGCATCGTCTCACCAGGAAGCAACTTGACATCTGCTGAACCGCAGTTTAAAAATCCAAGCACACCACCGCAGAGGTCAAGTTCGAGATCCTTAGAAGAATCAACTGGTTGGAGAACATTAGGAAGTTTTGGTGGATTCTGATCAAGTTTCTTAAACTTGATATCTGATCAAAAGTTAAAGAGGTCACTTAGGGGGAAATTGTTGAATCATAAAAAGTGACCCTCTTGAACTTCAGCTACCGCAGCCTCCAACATGCCACCACAGTCAAGCCGCTTCATCAGCAATCATCAACCGAAGTCTCTATCTACCGCAGTCTCTATCTAGAGTACTTTATTTTGTCTTTTCTGTAATACACTCTATTGTCCAGTATGCCTTGCATGGCTACTCTTAGAGTTGTAATCTAGTGATCTTTGTGAGTCTCTATAAATAGAGCTCATTCTCATGTATGCAAGTAGTGTATCGCATCTAATTCTAATACACATCTCTGAAGTTATCTTTCCATCTTACTTATTCTCTCTTCTTACTCTCATTATCAATCACAACCTCTCTTCGGAGCAAGTCTTTTGTGACATAATCACTAACTTTGATCTCACTTATTAACTTGGTTTCAATGCATTCCTCGTTATGAATCAGCTTAAGTGTATACTTGATATAACAATTTTTGTCATTTACATTTCTTTACTTTTCCGCAACTAACACTCTAACATCTAACTCTAAATATTATTGTTGAGCTTTTAGATCCTTCGAGATTAACTATTCCGCAATATACTTGTTCTAACATTTGTTCAAGTGTGTCTCAAAGTTTTTCTCTCAACATTTTGGTTTGGAAATTTTGGATGTTACAGATTGGTATTAGAGCCATGATTTGATGGATTTGGATGAACACTCGTGAGATTCCAAACTCAAACTAAGGATCTGGGGATTCTCATAAAAACTTTTACATAAGAAAAAAAAATCACAAGAGAAAATTCACATGAAGCAGTGTGGACAATCAGCCAGAGCCCAAGCGGTAGTTTCCCAAATCATCTCTACTTATTCTAAGTGGAGTATTGAGTTGTATCTTATGAACTGATAGAACTGCATGCTAGATGATAGGATAAGGATCCCTCAAGAGTTATGTGATAGGGTTGCCTGATGTGTGATGCCTTTAGTCTAGGAAGTTGCTTATATAAGATTGAATCTATCCTTGCTATTTGTTTAGGGTATGTTGCACAATTATACATAGTTAGGATTTTATAGACTTGGAATGCTAGATTTAGCCTTTCTTCCTATTCCTTGTTTGGTTGTGGACTTTAGGTAGAATCATTTATTCGACTGTCTATCGTGTCCTATACTGTTTACATCGTAAAACATAATTATGAGACTTTTGTTAAAGTTTCAAACATAAAGTTAAGATACAATCCAACAACACCATCTAAAGCGTAAAGTGATAATAAAGGATGAATTAGACCTTACCGGATAAAGTTTACTTTCTAATCGGTAGAAATTATCTTCATTTGTGCTCTTGCAATTATACCTTTATCATTATTAATTGTATTTTGAATTCATACACCAACAAATTACATGTCTGTACAATATTGTATGAGGGCATTTAGATTACACAAAACCATCAAAGAATATGTTCTCTTATTCTTCTAAGTGTTCGGTTTCTAGCAAGCAAGCTTCTAGTGACAAAGAAAGTGGGAGGGACATAGAAGTTAAAGAAGCTAAACAACCATAACATGATGTAGTAACTGTTAACACTAATTTCAACAAGGAATTGTTGAACTTGAACAATAGTTATTCACATACACAAACTGTTCGCATTAATAGTATAAATCATCATTTACTTGAGAAATGTGGAATCTCTCATTGATGAGTTCTTCTTGATGGTTTCTAGCAAATCCATCAAGTACAAAGATACTATATCAAATCTTGAATTTGATAAATGACTTAGAGTCATGAACATTGAGATGCAATTAATGTATAATAATCAAGTATGGTCTTGATTATTTTTCCTCTCTATAGCAAGTCTAAAAGGAGTAAGAGATTCTTTTAGAAATAATAAATACATGGATATCATACACATTTAGCAAGGCTTGTCATAAAAGTATTTTATCATACTCGTGTCATTGACTATGGTCCTTATCATACTAATGACATTGACTATGATAAAACTTGTTCACATGTAGCTGTGATAAGATCAACAAGGATATTATATACTATTACTTTATATTCTTAATACGAGACATAGAAAACAGATTTCAAGAAAAACTGATTTCTTAATAAACATCTACTAGAAGATATCTATATACTTTAGGCTGGAGGCTTTCTGGATCCATGTTATCCTAACCAGATATGTAAGGCTTAAGATCCACTTATGGATATAAAGCAAACATATCATGGTTGGAATAGTCATTTTTAATATGAAGATACAATGTATGCTTTTATATCAAAATGAAAACGACATATGTGCTTACTAAGAACTAGTGGGAGCATAGTGATATTCCTAATCTTGTACGAATGAGACATACTTAATCATTTGAAATAATATTTTAACTATGCATGGTTGTTTCCCTTGACTCAAAAAATATTTCTAAAATTAAAGACTTAGGGAGTAACAAGCTACCTTCTTGGAATATAAAATCTATAGAGATAGATAAATGTGAATATTGAAAGTTTTAAACTCTTTTGCGTGAATTAACAATATCATGAAAGAGGTCAAGATACAGGATTCCTATGGAGAATATTGGCATTGTTACATGATACCTTTTTGAGTTTGTCTTAAAAGGACCTACAAAATAAAATATATGGAGATAGATTTTAGGGAGTAACAAGCTACCTTCTTGGAATATAAAATCTATAGAGATAGATAAATGTGAATATTGAAAGTTTTAAACGCTTTTGCATGAATTAACAATATCATGAAAGAGGTCAAGATATAGGTTTCCTATGGAGGATTTTGGCATTGTTACATGATACCTTTTTGAGTTTGTCTCAAAAGAACCTAGAAAATAGGTTTGAGCTAGATAAAATTATTTATATTCTATTTTCTTGACAAATGAATCCATCATTTATGTCATATCATGAGATAGAAATTGAATACATGGTTAAGTCACTGGATGCCTATAAGTCAATTCTAAGAGTACTTAAGAAGAACTAAGAGAATGTATTTGACATAATTAGTTTAGAATCAAATCTTCATGTAAAGAGCTACATATGATTTTAATTTCTAAACAAATATAGATAATTATGAATTATAATTGGATTATGACTTCATTTTGGAATGAAGATTAAGTTTAGTTGGAATGAGGTCCAAGCAAAACATAATGACACAATCTACTATAAAATAATAATACATTACTTTAGAAGTGGAAGTCAAATATGATTGAATGAATGAGTTCATTGAAAAATTGTGTTGATTTCTGTCATTCAAGGATCATATAGAAATATTTGCGACTTCAAGAGTATACTTGGTCAAGCTAAGAGACTCTATGTCATGAAAGAACACCAATCATATATTCCAAGATATTTAATTGTTCCTAGAGTAAAGTTGAATATGGAGATGATAGTATTCATGGAATTCACACAAATTGAATTTAGTCAAACCCATTAATAATGTCTTTCCTTTTAAGCTAAGTATGAGTGGTCACACTTCAACCGTAGGACTTTCTTATGCTAGAAATGGGATTTTTATTTGGATTTAGTATTTAGATATTGGAACATTGTAAAAACAAATATAACATAATGGTTTTGATATACATGGATAGGATCATCACATTAATAATTGTTGTGTTCTATATTAACATGTTTAATCAATGAATAATCTTATTATTCTAAAAGTTCAAAGTCGATTATAATTGTGGGAGCAATTATGAAGTAAGACTAATATGAATTGGATTGGTTGACTCTCACAAGATGAAGGTAGGAACGTGGTTGTAACCAAGTTTCACAGGTACTTGTCATGGAACTAGTACTGAACAGACCCACATCATGATTAACTCATAGATCGCAATAATGAGTGATACTTGATTAAAAGGTACTATCTTTGTATCCTTAACACATGAGATACATAATGGGACTTAAGTGTAAGGAGTGTTATGCTTTGATATGGTAAAATGTTGATCCTTAAACGGGAAGTTATAAAAGTCATTTTTTAGGTATGGTGTGAACTATGCAAGAGGCTTATGTAGTCAAGATGAGATTTGTTCCTCTGATGTGTTGAGAGCTAGACAACTAACGCGTGTTACCCAAATTAGAACACCAAATGAGAATGACTGCGATCCAAGTCTCATTTTCAATAGGATGTCTATAACAAAAGGATAACTGGTAAACTTACCTTATACATCAATTGAGGCTTTGAGCTATTGGGAATTGGATGTTGAGAAAATGGAACTCAGTCATATATTACTGGGGGCAATAAATGTTATTAGACATTCACCACTATCTATATCAATCTATGATGAGTCTTGTGTAATTGGAGTTTGACCCCTCTTACTTATATTTTGATTATGTTCTTTTAAGTTCATTAGGTGTGAACCAAGAGAGGGATTCTGGTTTGGGTCCCATTCATCTAAACAAGGTGACATGCATGAGAGTTCAAGCGCAAAGCCATAGGTCCATATGTGATTCTTCTTTGTATTTATGTTTTCCTCTAAGAGAGGTATGTGAAATACTCGTAAGTATTTTAAATTAATCTTTCTCTTAAATCTTCTCTAATAACTAATAAGTCATAGTCTCAAACTATTATTATTCATTCATTTCAATTCATCATATGTTTAGACACTTCTTTTGTCCTTAATTTACTCTCCTTTTTATCTAACTCTTTGGTAACGATCAATTTGAATTTCTAAGGAAAATAGTTCGACCATTACAAATTGATACTCCTCTTAATCATTAACATTTTTCTTAATTACCAAGATCAATCAATATTCCTACTATTATTCGAAATATTAATCATATTATTCTCAATCAGTAATAGTTCATGTATTATCATTCAAAATTAGCTATCTCTCTTGGAGTTTTCTTAATTATCGTCTGGTACTCGACTTACAGTTCATTTCTAAGTTATGACTGTATCAGTAATTGTCAAACATGTAAACTCGAAATTTGTTAAGTCTATCACATCATGAATATTGATTAAAAACTTCACATATTGATCAATGGTGAATCACATATCAACTTCTATCACTCACTTCTCAAAAGTTCTACTAGTTCTCATAATACTCAAATTAATCTTGTTACCCCCTACTGTACCTACAATGTACTTAATTTACTCGAATATCAACAAATCTCTCAAGTCACTTGGGTTAATCACTTGGATTATTCTAATTAATGATATTTTTTCAATTTAATTTCTTATATCACTATCTTAATCACTCAAATTAATTATTGTAATCAATCACTCCGATCGATATCAATTATTCAGATTAATTTCAATTACTCAGATCAATATCAATCGTTCATATCTATCTCTTCGATTACTATAAATCACTCAATTGAATCACTTAAATCACTCACATAAATAAACCAGTCAAATCAATCTCCCTAATGAACAATAATCATTACGTTCAATCTCACTCAATCACAGGGATCATTCAGTCAATTCAATCTAATAAACTACTTGAATTATTTACTCAAATTATTAGTTGATCATTCTTAACTGGTCATTATCTAGACCCTTTTATCATACTCAATTATGAGATTGTTTCTCTCATAAGTTTAAAAATTTCTCAGATTAATTTCAATCATTTCAAAAAGCATATTATTGTAGTTGCTAGGTGTATACGTCACGATTGTACATAACGTCATATTCGATAGACAGTCAAAAATTGATTCTACCCTAAGACCATGAGCAAACAAGGAAAAAGAATTGGTTGAATCAAGCATTTTCAGGCAATAAAATCCTAGTATAGTTAATCTAATTAATTATTTGAACTATTCAAATCAATCACTCAGATCAATTATTTTGCTCATTCGTTTAGATTTATCACTCTGATCAATTTCTATATTTCATTAAATCAATTTTTTAAGTTAATATTGTTTACTCAGATCATTCACTCAGATTCATCAGTTACTTAAATCAATTTTTCATATTAATCACTCTTAACTAAAATTAACCATTGCGACAAATTTTTTGAATCACGTAGATCAATATCATCTACTCATATTAGTTACTCAAATTAATTACAACAGATCTCATATTGGGATTAGGTTCTGTCGCCTCTCAGAGACTCAATCACAAATATTGACTTCATGAGTAACCCAATCACCTCTCATGGGTCTAAAATGTATGTCTTCGTTGTCTAGATGAAATGATCTAATCGCCTCTCATAGATCAATAATGTAATTTTATCAATCGTCTACATGAAATAATTATGTAAGTCAATGATCCCAATCAGAATTCTCACTTATTTAGATCTTTTACACAATGAGATTTAATAACCTCTCATGGATCCATTATGTAAATCTCAAGATCTTAATCAAACGTTCTCATTATAGTTTCTCACATTATCTTTACTTAGGAGTAATATCACTATTTTAATTCATAAACTCGTATTATATACATTCTTGCCATTTGTTCTCTTAATACTACTGAATTAATATCTATATGGACTCTAAATCATTTTCCAATAAGCATTGTATCGTAACACGCTTCTTTTCGTGTCGTAGTCTCTTTCTATCACTCTTCGTTGTCATGTTGTATATCATCTTCACCACGTAGTGGTCCGTCATCCTAAATAATCATATGACAATATTCTTTTTGTTAGCATCATGGCTACCTTTATCTACTCAACCATATAACCACATCATGGCTTAATCCTAACCACGTCATGGTGATCTAGTCATCATGTCATTATCTTATTCTCTCCACATGGTGATCTCTCTAACTCAGTTATAACATCATACTTTATGGTCACATTGTGGTCATTCTTCCTTCATATCGTGATTAGCAAAGTACATTGCTAATTATTAATCTAACTGCATCGAGTATCTCAGATCACTGTTCCACGCATCACTGTTCGTCACATTACATATTTCACTAAGGATCTGACAATCACATTCTACAACTCTCTCCGCAATTCATCATAATATAAATTATAGAGAAATAATAATATATTTATTTATCTCAAAATTTCCAAAGTATCAAATAATATATCTAACCAATAGTTATCATATCATATCGATTATCATTTATACTATATGGCTTAAGATTAGGAATCTACTATAAAAACCTAATTCACTTAAACCACGGCTCAAATACCAAATTTTAACGCCCAGGATATCAATACAAATACACCCAAAAAATTTCAGTTATCATTTAAAAGTTTACAATAGTTTTGGTGTAAATTAGTACTCTCGAATACAAGTAGTTATCACAAGGATCGTACTGGTCTCAAGTACATGATCGAGTTGGGTGTCACAAATATAAACCAGCAAAACAAAACATCTTAATAACATAAGCCTCACAGCTTAGTGAATAACAGCTACTAAAACGTAATCAAATAAATCATGCAAATCATATTTGTAACGACCCAAAATTTACGTCCAAAAATTTCGTTTTTAAAACATTACTTTAGAAAATATTACTAGTTAAAAACACTGTTTGATTAAGCCATGACAAACATAAACTGAGTCTAAAGGTCAATCATACAATCATCAATACATCAGAGTACGAATCCCAGAAAATCTCAAAAATGCGGAAACCAGTGTGTGCGTGTGATGTGTCGCTACCGCGCAAGCTCCTTCCCCTTCGAAGAAGAGGTACCTGAAACAACAACTGAAAAACGTAAGCACAAAGCTTAGTGAGTTCCCCCACTGTACCACATACCACATAATCATATAACATATAAAAGTTGTCAGGTATATCTGGGTGCCCGACCTACCCCTTCGGTCCTCTCGACCGGATACTGCCTAGTATATCTGGGTGCTGGCCTCCCTTCGGTCCTTTCGACCGGATACTGCCTAGCATATCTGGGTGTTGGCCTCCCCTTCGGTCCTACCAACCGGATGTTTAAGGGACTAACTCCCCCTACTATCCCTAGCACATAGCAACATAACATACTAGCACATATGCATACACAAATAGTAACGACCCTAGATGAATATCACAGAGACAATCATCTAGTCATACAACTCCTACTGGTGGGTCGGCATTGTGGCCTTAGACCCACCACTACTGGAAGGTAACTCACCTCAAAGTAGCTGCTGAACTGATCGGGATCTGACTGACTGCAGCTGCTGCTCCGGAAATCCTTCGGCTACAAATTCCACAACATACTCAATCAATTACTGCTAACTGTCCTTTGGGTAAAATGACCATTTTACCCCTGGTCCAATCCTGAGTCAAGGTCAGAGTCAACTTTCAGTTGACCAGACTCGCCGTGTTGGCTTTCCAACTCGCCGAGTCCCTACTCAAACGTTTGCCCTAAACCCGTTCCTACTCGTCGAGTTAGGCGACGACTCGACGAGTTCTCCTTCTTAACAGATACTCAAGTCCTTCATCCTACTCGCCGAGTTGTATGAACAACTCGTCGAGTTCATCTTCATCCGATGAACACTCATGCTAAGACTCGCCGAGTTGTATGAACAACTCGTCGAGTCCATCTTCATCCGAAGAACACTTATGCTGCGACTCGCCGAGTTGTATGAACAACTCGTCGAGTCTGTTCTTGATCTAAGGAGATTGCCTTGAACTCACCGAGTCAGGGCATTGACTCGCCGAGTACCTCCATAGATGGGTTAAGCTTCCGACTCACTGAGTCACACCCTGTGACTCACTGCTCACTCGACACAACGAAGAGAGGACAAACTCGGAGACTCGCGAGCAGACTCACCGAGTCACATGAACGACTCGCCGAGTCGTTGCCATGCACTCCTAAAATACACCGATTTGCTCGATTCCAGTCCATGCCATTCATAGATCTAGACTTCTAGGACACGAATCACACGTAAAGTTTCCAACTTTACGTGTGGATATTCACCAATATGGATTTTAGGGCTCAAAATGTCTCAAAAGGGTAGATCTAGGGCTAACAAGCAACATGGGGCCATAAAGCTAACAGATCTGAGCTCCTGGAGCTCAATCTTGCCTAGATCCAGAGGCCAAACATCTTATTACAACATATAATGCACACACAAGCTTGGGGATTTGACCAAGAAAGACCCAAGTGAAGTACTAAGCATAGAATCATGGGGAAAACGGGTTATACCTCAAAGGAACTGCTGGAAGAACACAATAATTGCCTGGATGGCTTCCCTTCTTCTGGATCTACTTCCTTCCTCCTTCAAAGCCTTCAAAAGCACACAACAAAGCTTCAAATCTTCAAAGAACAAGCACAAACGAGGGTTGGGAGCTCTGGGGAGAGAATGGGGGCTGGCCTGGGGCGGATAAGTCGCTTAAATAGGGTGCAAACCCCTGAAACTTAGGATTTCATCCAACAGCTGTGACTCACCGAGTCCAGGATATGGACTACCGAGTTGCCAACTTAAACGTGTCCCGGGTCCCGCATCCACTCGGCGAGTCGGACCTATGACTCGCCGAGTCCAAGGCTAAAAGAAAGGAAATACTTCAAATAAGATTTACGTACCAGGACCCGGGTGCTACAAATCTCCCCCACTTGTTTTAGACTTCGTCCTCGAAGTCTGCTACTCGATCCTGAAATAGCTCGGGGTAATGCTCCATCATCTCGTCTACCGGCTCCCAAGTCCACTCTGAACCCTTGCGGTGCTGCCATTGCACCTTCACTAGCTCCACCCTCTTGTTCCTCAAATCCTTCGACTTCCTGTCAAGGATTGCGACTGGGCGCTCAATGTAATTCAGGCTATCGTCAACCTGAATATCCTCTAATGGCACTACTGCTGAATCGTCCACTAGGCACTTCCGCAACTGAGATACATGGAAAGTGCTATGACTCTGGCTGAGCTCGGCTGGCAGATCCAGCCTATACGCCACCTTACCCACCTGGGCTACGACCCTGAACGGTCCGATGAATCTCGGGCCCAACTTTCCCCGCTTCCTGTATCGGATGATGCCTTTCCAAGGCGACACCTTCAGGAGAACCATATCCCCGACTTGAAACTCCAAGTCGGATCGACGCTTGTCGGCGTAGCTTTTCTGCCGACTCTGAGCGGTCTGAAGTCTGCTCCGAACCTACTGAATCCTCTCGGTCGTCTTGAGCACCACCTCGGTGCTCCCCATGACTCTCTGGCCAACTTCACCCCAGCATATCGGGGTCCTACACCTCCGTCCGTACAACATCTCGAAAGGAGGGCGGTCGATACTCGCGTGATAGTTGTTGTTGTAGGAGAACTCGGCCAGGGGAAGATAGGTATCCCAACTACCACCGAAGTCCAGCACACACGCCCGCAGCATATCCTCCAGAGTTTGGATGGTCCGCTCGCTCTGGTCATCCGTCTGCGGGTGAAAGGCGGTGCTAAAATGCAGACGAGTGCCCAACTCGTCATGGAATCTCTTCCAAAATCTGGAAGTAAAACGCACGTCCCTGTCCGAGATCACCGATACCAGCACCCCGTGCCGCGCCACGATCTCTCTGATATAGATGTCGGCCAATCTCTCGGCCGATATGCTCTCCAGAATCGAGATAAAGTGAGCACTCTTGGTCAATCGATCCACGATGACCCAAATCGAATCCACTCCACGCGTGGTCCTGGGAAGCTTTGTGATAAAATCCATCGTAATATCTTCCCATTTCCACAGTGGAATATCCAACGGCTGCATCTTGCCATGCGGTCTCTGATGTTCGGCCTTGACCTTCCTGCAGGTCAAACACCGCTCGACGTACCACGCCACATCCCGCTTCATGCAGGGCCCCAATAATCCAGACGAAGATCCCTATACATCTTCGTTGCCCCGGGATGAATAGAGAATCGGGACTTGTGCGCCTCCTCCAGCAAAGTCTGGCGCACACCTCCGTGATACGGCACCCACACCCTACGGTGTAATGTCAATAATCCTCGGCTATCATAATCGAAGGAGGAAACCTGACCCACTACACGCTCGCTCTTCCGATGTTCCTCCTTGATAGCCTCCTGCTGAGCCTCCCGAATTTGCTCCAACAGGGGAGTCACCACGGTCATCCTCAAGCAGACATCCCTGATCGGCGCCGCCTTGCGGCTAAGCGCATCGGCCACCACGTTGGCCTTCCCCGGGTGGTAAAGGATCTCGCAATCATAATCCTTCACCACATCCAACCACCGACGTTGCCTCATGTTCAGATTCGGCTGATCCATGAGGTACCTCAAACTCTTGTGGTCCGTGTAGATGGTACATCGAACCCCATAGAGGTAATGTCGCCAAATCTTGAGGGCAAAAACCACCGCCCCCAACTCCAAATCATGCGTTGGGTAGTTCGCCTCGTGAGGCTTGAGCTGCCTCAAAGCGTAGGCAATGACATGCCCCCTCTGCATCAGTACTGCGCCCAACCCCGAAATAGACGCATCGCAATAAACCACAAAATCCTCCACGCCCTCTGGCAGGGCTAAGATCGGCACCTCGCACAATCTCTGTCTCAGCATCACAAATGCAGCCTGCTGCTCGGGTCCCCATCGAAAGACCACGGCTTTCTTCGTCAGCCGCGTCAGGGGCACGGCTATCTTGGAGAAATCCTGAATAAACCTCCGATAGTAGCCTGCCAATCCCAGGAAACTCCGAATCTCAGATGGAGACTTCGGAACCTCGCATCTCATCACGGCCTCGACCTTGGCCGGATCGACCAGAATCCCGTTCTGGTTGACGAGGTGTCCAAGAAATTGCACCTCGCGCAACCAGAACTCACACTTGGAGAACTTGGCATACAAGCTCTCCCTCCTCAGGGTCTCCAACACCTCTCTCAAATGCTCCTCGTGCTCTTCCTGGGTCTTGGAATAAACCAAGATGTCATCGATAAAGACTATCACAGACCGATCCAGCATCGGTCTGCACACGCAGTTCATGAGGTCCATGAATGCGGCAGGAGCATTGGTGAGCCCAAACGGCATCACCACAAACTCATAGTGGCCATAGCGCGTCCGAAACGCGATCTTCTGCGCATCCTCCTCCCTGACCCTCATCTGATGATAACCCGAACGCAAGTCAATCTTGGAGAACCAAGATGCTCCCTGAAGCTGGTCAAAGAGGTCATCAATCCTCGAAAGTGGGTAACGGTTCTTCACCGTTACCTTGTTCAGCTCCCGGTAATCTATACACATCCGATGCAACCCATCCTTCTTCTTCACAAATAGAATCGGGGCTCCCCAAGGCGAACTGCTCAGACGAATGAATCCCTTGTCCAGCAGCTCCTGCAGCTGCGTAGACAACTCCTGCATTTCGGGAGGAGCCAACCGATACGGTGCTTTGGCTATCGGAGCCGCACCGGGGATAAGTTCAATCCTGAACTCCACCTGTCACTCCGGCGGTATCCCAGGTAGCTCCTCCGGGAAAACATCTGCAAAATCCCGAACCACCGGAACCTCGCTCACTGTCGCCTTACCCGCCTCCCGGGTATCCATCACATACGCGACATAACCTGCGCATCCCTGCTGGAGATAGCGCCTAGCCCTCGCTGCTGAACATACAGCGGGTCCACACTACGGCCTCTCGCCATGAATCACTAACTCTCCCCCGCTTGGGGTCCTGACCCGCACTAGCTGCTGCGCGCAGTCTATCACTGCCCCATTAGGGCTCAACCAATCCATGCCAATAATCACCTTGTTCCCACGCAACGGTATGGGAACCAAGTCTACCAGGTAACATTCCTCGAACAAACGCAGAACGCAATCTCGAAACACCATCGATGCTCGCACCGATCGATCATCAGCAATCTCTACCTCTAAAGGACAATCTAACTCGCCTGAAGTCTCATGAAACCTCTTGCTAAGCGCAAGAGAAACAAACGATCGGGATGCACCCGAGTCGAACAATACCTGAACTGGGATGCCGTTCACATGGAACGATCCTAATGCATACATATACATACAGAGCACATATCAATATCATAACATCATAAAACAAAAGATAGAGGGAAAGAATCATACCCGTCACCACATCGGGTGCGGCGCATGCCTCCTCGGTAGTCAACTGGAATGCCCGGCTCCTCACCACCGGAGCCTCTGCCTTACCCTGCCGGCCATCTGTGATCCGCAGGGTCGCTGGAGCTGGCGCCTTCACCGGCGCTGAAGCTGTTAACTGGGGGCAATTGGCCTTCTTGTGCCCCTCTGGTTGCAGTGAAAGCACAGCAACTCTGATGTCTGAATGACTGCTGCCGGAGCAGTACAATCCCTGCTGATGTGTCCAGGCTTGCCGCACTTGTAGCAGCCTGACAATCCCGTCCTGCACGCCCCCTCGTGCGACTTGCCGCATCTCCGGCAGCGGCCCCGTCCCTGTTGGCCTTTCGGCCCCGCATCTAATCCCTTGGGCTTCTTTCCTGAAGCCCCTCCTGTCTGACCCTCCTCTGACTTTCGTTTCCGGATATGCTCCAAATCTAACTCCCTCGCCCTCGCCCTGGCAATCATAGAGTCCAAGGTAGGGCAAGCCGAAAAGCTAACATGCTTCCGGATGTCAGCTCGTAGCATATCGTGGTAATGAGTCCTCCTCATATCCTCGTCACCAGCGTATTGGGGCACCAATAAAGCCCTCTCTCGAAACATGGTGGTGATCTCCGCCACAGTCTCCGTCGTCTGTCTCATGTCTAGGAACTCCCTGGCCAGCTGTTGAAGCTCGACAGCCGGTGCAAACTCTGCCCTGAACCTGGTCACAAAGTCCGACCATTTCATAGCCTCTATAGTTGAGGCTCCCAACGAGTCACCCACTGACTCCCACCAATCCCGGGCTCGGTCCCGTAAGCACCCCGCTGCATACCTCACCTTCGACCCCTCGGGGCAGAAGCTGATCAACTGTGCAGACTCGATGTCTGCAATCCATCGCCTGGCAGCAATGGGGTCTTTCACCCCATGGAAATCCGGCGCACCACTGCCCCTGAAATCCTTGAAGGACAGTGTGCGAGATCCCGACTGGCTAGATGCCAAGTCACTCCTGAATGCCCGAAGGCGATCCTCCATCAGCTCCATAATCCCTTCCTTGATCGACCCAAAGAGAATGGGAGTCGACTCAAGGATACCCCTGGTGATCTCTGACGCGATGAACTCGCGTAGCCCCTCATCTATCGGCTCGGAACCTGATCCCGAGCCTGACCCCTCTCCAGAACCGCCATCCACTAGCCTCGAACGAAGTACCACCATTCTGCAACACATAAATAACATTCATTAGTGATACTGATGCTCGTTGAGGAATCATATCTACCACAAGTTCCCCGGTCTCATCTTGGCCTCCCTTGGTTCGGGTACGGATCCTCTGCTTTCAGTAGTACGGGCCCATACTACCTTCCACATCTATCCGTACCTTCTTCAAGGTATGCCTCAACTCCACCAGATCCCTTTCACTAAGACTTATCATTACTATACTCATCCCCGGCTCGCCCTAGGGACATCTCCGACTCTACTCGAACCAGTCCTCAGCTGCTGCAGGCCTCCTTGTAATGCCAATCAGCCATCACCCGAATACCATCACATGTGACGAGACTCGGATAATCCTTCGAGTACCTGACTCGTCCCTACAACGGTTAGACTCAAACAAGAGCTGCGCAGTAGGATCAATTCCGGTACTCTACGATTATTCAACTCTGATCACATGTGATGTGACGTATTCGCCTAATGGCTAACTCCCATTATTCGGAGTCCCAAGTAGCACGAAGCAAGCAACATTCAGACAAGGGTAACAATCTCAATTAACTCTATCCACTTCCAGGAACTGAGCTAGCATAAAGTGCTAAGCTCATACTACCAGGCATAACCTAATCAGGCTATCCTACTTACTGTCTACTCAATAACCAGCATGCAATTTCTCATACAACTGAAACACAATTAGCAGGCACATAAGGCATCACTCCTAGATCCTTAGTCCTATTCTAGCATGTTGTTCTACGAAAGCTGCTAAACACAACATAAACTTGTATGGGTACTTTGGGGAATACTTACTTGAGCTCGGCCGGTCGCGCACATCACACACTTCGTTCTTTCTCAAAACTCTTTTCTCAATTTTAGAAAACATTTTCTTTTAGAAAATCCTTTAATCCCTTGATTTGAGTTCAGACACTCCCGAAGGTGTGTCCGAATCCCTCAAACCAGGGCTCTGATACCAACTTGTAACGACCCAAAATTTACGTCCAAAAATTTCGTTTTTAAAACATTACTTTAGAAAATATTACTAGTTAAAAACACTGTTTGATTAAGCCATGACAAACATAAACTGAGTCTAAAGGTCAATCATACAATCATCAATACATCAGAGTACGAATCCCAGAAAATCTCGAAAATGCGGAAACCAGTGTGTGCGTGTGATGTGTCGCTACCGAGCAAGCTCCTTCCCCTTCGAAGAAGAGGTACCTGTAACAACAACTGAAAAACGTAAGCACAAAGCTTAGTGAGTTCCCCCACTGTACCACATACCACATAATCATATAACATATAAAAGTTGTCAGGCATATCTGGGTGCCCGACCTACCCCTTCGGTCCTCTCGACCGGATACTGCCTAGCATATCTGGGTGTTGGCCTCCCCTTCGGTCCTTTCGACCGGATACTGCCTAGCATATCTGGGTGCTGGCCTCCCCTTCGGTCCTTTCGACCGGATACTGCCTAGCATATCTGGGTGTTGGCCTCCCCTTCGGTCCTACCGACCGGATGTTTAGGGGACTAACTCCCCCTACTGTCCCTAGCACATAGCAACATAACATACTAGCACATACGCATACACAAATAGTAACGACCCTAGATGAATATCACAGAGACAATCATCTAGTCATACAACTCCTACTGGTGGGCCGGCATTGTGGCCTTAGACCCACCACTACTGGAAGGTAACTCACCTCAAAGTAGCTGCTGAACTGATCGGGATCTGACTGACTGCTGCTGCTGCTCCGGAAATCCTCCGGCTACAAATCCCACAACATACTCAATCAATTACTGCTAACTGTCCTTTGGGTAAAATGACCATTTTACCCCTGGTCCAATCCTGAGTCAAGGTCAGATTGACCAGACTCGCCGAGTTGGCTTTCCAACTCGCCGAGTCCCTACTCAAACGTTTGCGTTGAACCCGTTCCTACTCGTCGAGTTAGGCGACGACTCGACGAGTTCTCCTTCTTAACAGATACTCAAGTCCTTCATCCTACTCGCCGAGTTGTATGAACAACTCGTCGAGTTCATCTTCATCCGATGAACACTCATGCTAAGACTCGCCAAGTTGTATGAACAACTCGTCGAGTCCATCTTCATCCGAAGGACACTTATGCAGCGACTCGCCAAGTTGTATGAACAACTCGTCGAGTCTGTTCTTGATCTAAGGAGATTGCCTTGAACTCGCCGAGTCAGGGCATTGACTCGCCGAGTACCTCCATAGATGGGTTAAGCTTCCGACTCACTGAGTCACACCCTGTGACTCACTGCTCACTCGACACAACGAAAAGGGGACAAACTCGGAGACTCGCGAGCAGACTCGCCGAGTCACATGAACGACTCGCCGAGTCGTTGCCATGCACTCCTAAAATACACCGATTTGCTCGATTCCAGTCCATGCCATTCATAGATCTAGACTTCTAGGACACGAATCACACGTAAAGTTTCCAACTTTATGTGTGGATATTCACCAATATGGATTTTAGGGCTCAAAATGTCTCAAAAGGGTAGATCTAGGGCTAACAAGCAACATGGGGCCATAAAGCTAACAGATCTGAGCTCCTGGAGCTCAATCTTGCCTAGATCTAGAGGCCAAACATCTGATTATGACATATAATGCACACACAAGCTTGGGGATTTGACCAAGAAAGACCCAAGTGAAGTACTAAGCATAGAATCATGGGGAAAACGGGTTATACCTCAAAGGAACTGCTGGAAGAACACAATAATTGCATGGATGGCTTCCCTTCTTCTGGATCTACTTCCTTCCTCCTTCAAAGCCTTCAAAAGCACACAACAAAGCTTTAAATCTTCAAAGAACAAGCACAAACGAGGGTTAGGAGCTCTGGGGAGAGAATGGGGGCTGGCCTGGGGCGGATAAGTCGCTTAAATAGGGTGCAAACCCCTGAAACTTAGGGTTTCATCCAACAGCTGTGACTCGCCGAGTCTAGGATATGGACTCGCCGAGTCGCCAACTTAAACATGTCCCGGGTCCCGCATCCACTCGGCAAGTCGGACCTATGACTCGCCGAGTCCAAGGCTAAAAGAAAGGAAATACTTCAAATAAGATTTACGTACCAGGAACCGGGTGCTACAATATTATAATTTATTTCTCACTTAGATAACAATTTATGTAATTAAGGGTGTTATCACAATCAATCTCTCCATGATAATCTAATTCTCATTCGGAATATACTCTTGGATTAATAATCGATCTCTCTATCTTTAATCTATTTCTCGATCGTGATCATTCTCTCTCTCTCTCTCTAAATGTGTATATATATATATATATATATAGGCAAAAGTTCAACAAGGAACCATTTTAAACCATAGAACCAAGAAACCATTCTTTTTTTCAAGCTTTAGATCTTATTATTTATCGAAAAATAATTCTAAAAATATAGAAATTCATAACTTTTAATATTCTTTCCATTGAACTCAACCCTGTATATATGAATCTGCATGGTTCCTTGTTGAACCCAACCTATATATATATATATATATATATATATATATATATATATATATATATATATATATATATATATATATATGATGAGGTTCAATAGAGAACCATAATTAACCAAGGAACTAAGGAACCAATCATGAGCATCGGAAATCATAACGATCAACGGCCAAGAAAATAGATGTACACTTTTACATTGGACGCACACACACCGGATTATACCAAAAAATCCACCCGTACAAAAAAACCCACCACTTTTTTTCGTTTAAAATTTTTTTTAGACCATGTTTTTTATTAAAAAAAAACTCCGAATATACCGTTGTTCACGATTTTTCGTCCTCTTTCCATACAGATATATAATGATATTATAAATAACAAACTTTTTTTCGAAAAAAATCCACTTCATTTTCTTTAATGAAAAAAGTTAAGGTCTATTTTTTATAGAAAAAAATTAATAAATATATTAAAATTCATATTTTTTGTACTTTTTAAACATAGATTTATATTCATATTTAAAAAAAAAACGATATTTCAGTTCAGATTCAAATTGTGAACTTGTTCAGATTCATATTGTAAACCTGTTCAGATTCACATTGTAAACCTCCTCAGATTCACAGTGTGTATAATAATAAATCAGATTCACAGTGTGAATCTGAACTGATCGGAGCTTTTTCACATTGTGAATGTTAAAATTTGAAATATTTACAGTTTAGATTCACAATGTGAATCTACACTGATCGAGGTTTTTTTTTGTGAATCTGAACTGTTCGAGATTTTTCATATTGTGAATGTTAAAAATTGAAATATTTACAGTTTAGATTCACGGTGTGAATCTACACTATTCAAGGGTTTTTTTTAATCAGTGTTGATATTTATTAATAGAGTACAAAAAATTAATATTTTTGGTATAATTAGTTTTTTTATAAAAAAAAGCTTAAATATTGAAAAAAATAAGAAAATTAAGTGGGTTTTTTTCGAAAAAAAAAAGTTCGTTTTTTATACATCATCATGGATCTCTATGGAAAGAGGACGAAAAATCATGAACAACGGTATATTTGGATTTTTTTTCAATAAAAAACTTGGCCTAAAAAAATTTTAAATGAAAAAAAGGAAGTGTGTTTTGTTATAATCCGGTACATGTGCGTCCATTATAAAAATTTACAACCCTTCCTTTTTCCGTTGATTACTTTAAATTCCGACACTTTGGATTGGTTCCTTGATTCCTTGAATAAAAATGGTTCTCTATTGAACTTCTCTCTCTCTCTCTCTCTCTCTCTCTATATATATATATATATATATATATATATATATATATATATATATATATATATATATATATATATATATATATATATAGGGGATGGTTCCCATGAGATTAATAAAAAATTAGAGATTGTGAGATTAAATATCAGCCAATGGAACTTAACGTCAACTGTTAAATGATTAAGGGGTATAATAGTAAACTTCAAGCTAATATTCAGAAAGCGAACACCTTCCTTCTCTAAAAATCATCATATCGCTAAATCATCGAGTTTCAGTATCAGTCACGTAATCATATCATCCAATCTTCAACAATTATTCAATATAATAAAAAAGATCATATTTTTACTGAATCTGTTATCAAATTAATCGCAATCTTCAAATCGAAAAAAACGATCGAAACAGAGCATCAGTTCATATCCTCATAAATACGAGGTACAATCCTCAAATCGAAGAAACAAGCACCTCGCAATCATAAACAAAGCATTTGAAATTTGAATCAAAATCAATTTTCATAAATGATGTCGAATCCAAAAGAAATTAACAAGTCGATCGCAACTGATACAATTATAGCTGAAATCAATTCATCTCATAACGCCGAACAAATCGATTCAATTTCTTTCACGTCTGAAGAACCTAAAATACGATTCATATTGAAGGTACAACTAATTCGTTTTAATACTACATATTACATTACAGTTTCTATACTTCATTCTCATTCTTTTATTATACAATACAAATTATGAAAAATCATATATGATTATACAATACAATAAGTGATTTAATCATATAAGGATGAATAATCATATATGACTTTTCATATCTATGATTAATCATATGTCTTTATAGTTTGTAATTATGATTTATCATAAATGTTTTTAAATTGAAATCTATATTAATATTATATTTGGATGAATAATCCTATATGATTATACATCATAAAATATGATTAATCATATATTACAAACTACAAATACATATGATTAATCATACATAATTAAATAATATCAAGTATGATTATTTTTAAATTAATACGTATAATCATTTATGATTACATAGTATATTATATGATCAATCATATAATACAATGTACAAATACATATGATTTAACATCTAATAGTATATTAATATCTAAAATCATATATGATTTTTTATACTAAAATACAAATACATATCGTTAATCACATATGATTATTACAACATAAAATTATATAATAACATATTTGTCATTCCCTTCTTTTATCAGGTGAAAGTTCCAATTCAACAAATGAATCAATTTGCAGTAACATAATTGAAGAATCTGAATATAAACCAGATGTCCCTACAGAATTTGTACCAGTTGTAAACAGTGTTTTCAAATCATTAAATTTGGCAGTAAAAATGTATACGGATTATGCAGAAATGGCAGGTTTTCATACAAGACTGAGTAGCCAATCAAAATACAATAGCTAAATAATAAAAGAAAAATATGTTATATGCAATAAGGGTGGCAAGGATAAACCAAAACCTTGTGATACGTTGGCTACAAGTTCTATCAAGAGAAAACCAACTTCAAACAAGATAATTACTGGGTGTACAGCAAAGATTATATTTGAAAATGTTTATGGAACAAGAGATTACAAAGTTAAGAAATTCTTTGAAATGCACAACCACCCACTGGAAAGTATCGAGGAAAGACCTTATACGAAAAAGGCAAGAAAGATGTCATATTCTGAAAAAGAGTTTGTAGTACGTGCATCAAAAGCTAAAATCGGTCCGACAATGGCTCACAAAACTATGCATGTGGCACATAATGAAAAAACTGCAAGCAAAGGTATAATAAAAATACATTATATAATCATATATGATTATATATTATTATGACAGATGATTCATATATGACTTATTAGATATCATACTATATAACCATATATGATTAATCATATATGATTAACTATTCTAATAATATGAATTATCAGATACCATACTTACTGTATAAACATATATGATTACATAGTATGTAATATGATAATACAGTATATAATCATATATGATTATATAATCATATTATTAAAATACTTAATCATATATGATTAATCATATATGATTGATATAATGATATATAATTAAGTATTTTAGTAATATGATTATATAATCATATATGATTATATATTATTAATCATATATGATTATAATAATATAAGTTATCATATATCATACTATGATTATAATGAAACAGTATATAATAATATATAATCATATATGATTATATAATAATATATGATCAATCCTACATTACACTACATATATGATATCTGATTAATCATATATGATTACATTACATATATGATATATGATTAATCATACATGATGTATCCTACATTACAGTAATCCTATATGATCAATCATATATGGTCAATCCTACATTACAGTACATATATGATATATATGATTAATCATACATATATGATATATGATTACATCACATATATGATATATGATTAATCATATATGATATATCCTACATCACAGTAATCATATATGATCAATCATATATGATTACTCATATATCATATACGATTAATCATATATGATTACAGTATATATATGATATATGATTAATCATACATGATATATCCTACATTACAGTAATCATATATGATTAATCATATATGATTACTCATATATGATATATCCAAATAGGTATATAATTTATACTTATATAAGCAAATTTGTTCATTCATAGGTTACTGACGATTTATTTAAAAACAAAGACTTCAAGAAAAGATTTAACAAGTTTGTTTGGAACATGCATATCAAACCTGATGAGTTTGAAAAGAAGTGGGATTTGATTATTAATGAATTCAATCTGGAAGATAAAAGATGGTTCAATGATATGTTTGAATTACGTGACAAATGGATACCTGCATACTTCAGTGACACAAGAATGTTTGGATTGATGAAAACCACTTCAATATCAGAAAGCATGAACTCCTTCTTCAATACTTACTCTCAATCTGGAAATTTACTTTTACATTTCATGATGAACTATGACACAACAATTCAAAAACAAAGAAATACACAACAGGAGCTTGATCATCAAACAAAGAAGGCGGTATATAAATTTATTTCACCACGACCAATAGAAAACATGTTGCAAAAGTTTATGCAAGTACATTGTTTTATGAAGTACATAAAGAAATCTATAGAGGTTCTTGGTACTGCCAATACGAACATATTGGAACAAAAAATGGATGGGAGTTATACAAAGTGGAACAACTGAACAAGAACAGTGATCTAAAAACAGAATTTGAGGTAATATATTCTTATTTTAAATTTTGTTGAATCAGCACATAATATAAAAAAATATTCAGTTATGATTATGAAACACTTAATTCTTTAACCGCTTTTGAACAGGTAGAAATAAAACTTCCAACCAATGATGTAAAATGTACTTGTGAACACTTCAATCGCTTTGAGACTTTATGCAAACATGCATTCAACATACTCATGAAACATGGAATTAAGGAGATACCTGAACAGTACATTGAGAATCGTTGGAGAAAGGATGTGATATCAAGGCATTATAATTTTGGTAGACATGTATATGATACAGGAGACAGTGAAATTAACATATCTATCAATCAAGCATACTACAACTTTGAAGCATGTTTGGAATACGTAAGAAAAAATAAAGAAAAAATGGATTTGTTTGTTAAGAAAACAGAAAGCATGTTGAAGGAATATGAAAACGATCATACAAATGAATTGCAGAAGAATAGGACAAATGTTGAAGAGGTAGGAAAGACTATGGGCATAACTATTCCAAAAGACATTGACATCAATGTTCCAAATGTTCAAAGCAATAAAGGATGCGGAAAGAAAAGTAGAATTCAAAGTATAGCAGAAATAGTGTATAAAAAATCAAACAAGCAAACAAGAAGATGCTCAGGATGTGGAGAAAGGGCTCCTCATAACTTGCGGACATGCCCAATCAAACTTGCAGCAGAACAATCATCAAAAGCTACATAGATATTTACTGCTTTAATCAGTAATGAATAAGTCATAAAAAAAATTTTCAAAATAATATACTTTTTGTTTAGTACACTTTACTCTTTTTATAAAACAGAATTTTGCTATGATTTTGTCTTCTGGATTTAATCTACTTTGATAATTCTTTCTTTGATTTGATAATATATTCATTCATGATTAAACTTTTATTAAATGTTACTACAAGCATTTAAGATTACATATAACTATTATTTAATACATGTAATCATTACACATAACCATATACAATATTCATCTGTATAATCATAAAATATTATGTAATACTACATCATATGTTTTGTTTAATCATAAGTGATTAAAACTATGATTACACATAAAAAAACATCTAACCATTACATAAAACCATATACAACAACATCGTTCCTAACAAATATACAACACTACTCATAAAAAATCTAAAGATAACATATTCATCATCATAGAATAACATTAAACATGATAAAATCTTCAATAACAAACAATTTCACAAGTCTCAAATATCAAGTTCCCCATTTTCCAAGATTCTTGTTCTTCGTATTCCTAGCTAGATTTTCATACAGATTGTAGCTGACTCCAGGAAGTCTTCCACCATTACTTAGAAAGATTATCTCCATTGAACCTAACAAATCTTTACTACATATCTGATGTAGAGAAATGTTGTTCATTAAAAAGAAATATTCTTAAAATGAACAACATTCCTCACCTTCAAAGACATCTAGTAAAGATCTGATATGTTCAATGAAGATAAACTTTTTAAGTAATGGTGGAAGAGGCGTTCTTGGAGTCAGCTACAATCTGTATGAAAATCTAGCTATAAATAAAAGAACAAGAATCTTGACAAAATGGGGAACATGTTATTAGATACATCAAAATTAGTTATTTTAGACTTATAGACTCCATATTTTACCTGAAACAAAATAGAAGTTGTTTAGATCATAAATAAATAATGGTGATATATAAAAATTGAAGAAATTAAACACAAAACTAACCATTTGTAAGTATAAGGATTAATATTTGAAGAAATATAAGGCGTAGCATAAGGCTACCCCCTTTATAGAAACAAAATCACTTATAAAAAATACAATATATGGTTGTACAAATCAGTTTTCATTTATAAAGAAAAGAGTCTTCAATTCAAATACAAAAAAACAAAACTAAAATCTTACAAAGATAAGATTCTGCATGGTGATGTATTCCATGCAGTAACGATAAGCTCACTTATCAAGAAAAAGATATAATAAGTTATAATGTGTTGTATAACAAATATAATCATTTATGATTACCAAAACATAAAAAAAAAATTGATACATTCACTAATGATTACATATAAGCAACATATAATCAATACTAAAAACATAAATTACATATAAAAATATAACATCATCACTTATGATTAACATTCAATAACATAATTCACACAAACAAACTTACATAATAAAATCCACCAAAATATATATTGACTTGTTTTCCATCACCATGTTTCCCACCATCATAAAAACAAAAATTCTTCACAATATCTATAACATACACAACATAAACAAACTTGTTCTTATAACATCATCAATAAGAAAATATTCAATCAAAAAAATTTGACATCCTTCTTTCTATATTCCATTGAGCATCATATGAATGCTTACCGTGAATCTTTTAATCAACTTTTTGATATGCATATGCAGCTTTCAACACATCATCACACTTTGTATTAATCTCAGAAGTTAAAATTGTTGCTGCATATTTCATTCTCAACTTTTCCAGAATCTTTTCTTGAGAACCACCTTCTTTTGGAAGACCACATTTCCATTTAGAACATTTTTCTCCAAAATAACTCTCCATATGTCTCATAGCAAAAACTCCACAATCCACTTTGTTATAAACTGTCCTCCATGGCATTGTCAATCTTACTGGAGTAAGATTTTTATCAGCCATTTCATTTGCTTTAACATGATCAATTTCTTTTAGATACTTCAAAAAAGACTTTTTCTAAAAATCATATATGATTTCAAGTCAGAAAAATATAAGAATAATAATTATAAAACATATAATATATGATTTCAAATCTAAAGAATAAATATCATTTGAAACTTACAAGAGGTTTAAAAACTGCACCAAACTTATCATCGAAATCAGCATCATCTACACCATTATAGATAACCTCAAAAGCACGTTTCTTCAGTTTCATAACAATAAGATATATGTGCTTATGCCTCAAAACCGTGAAAAATACCTAACATCAACATGTATAATATTATAAATAATATATATATATATATATATATATATATATATATACCATATCAACATCCTTCAAAACCTTCAAGTCTCTATCACCAGAAACACTACGAGAGAAGCTCTCATTGAAAACTTTATATGTTGCAGTTTCATTCAAATGAGTATATTCAAATGAAAAAGTTTGTAATATAAGAAAATCATAAATGATTATATAATAACATGTAAATATTTAATAAAAAAAATTATTAATGATTATCAACATGTGAAAAGCAAAGAATAAAATAAAAACTTACAGTGTCAAAATTCATGAAAAATCTGAGTGGAAAACTAACAACATCTCTGAATTTCCCTTGATGATTTAGTATACGAGACCATGAATCAAGAACACTAACATGCAAATGGGTTTTTTTAAAAAGACTTTCATAATTAGCTCTAAAACTAATAACATCTGTTTCCATAATCAATACAATATCCCTATATATTTAATTAAATGTTATTTAAAATAAAAAATTATAATTATTAAAATAAAAAAATTATATTAAAAAAATCACCGTAGATTTCCTTGAAGATTGAAAAGCCATTCACAAACAACATTTTCTACTTGTTTCAAACTAGGTTTAAAATCAATTAACATTTCCCTTGATGATTTAGTGTAAATAAGGAAGGTTGACTCGGCGAGTAGATGGGTAGACTCGGCAAGTCGAGTCGCAGTTCTGGTCACGTGTTAAGTGACCAACTCGGCGAGTCGGCGGCTGGACTCAGCGAGTTGGTTCTGAAGGGAGAAAACCCTAATCGGAGGATTGTGACCTATATAAAGCACATTATAACCCACCTTCAGCCTCTTTGCTACCCATTTGAGATCCATAAACCCTCATTTCGTGTGTTTGGCTCCATTGATGAAGAATTAAAGCTTGGAAGAGAAATTTGGTGTAAGAAGCTTGGGGATTTGGAGGCCATCGTCAAGGGGCTTGGGTAGATCTGGAATCTACTTCTGTTTAGGCACATTTCAGGGGTAAGGAACCTCCTCCTTAAGCTATTTCATTATTGATTCATGAATGGTGGTTGATTTGGGATCCATTAGCTTGTTGGGAGCTATCTCGAGTTTGAGGCTTAGATCTAAAGTTGCTACTTCAGATCTAGACTTATGATGGCCCAAAAGGTCATAAAGTTCCTATCTAAGAGTTATTGGTGAAGCCTGTTGTCCTTAACCCTAGCCCTTCCTTGCTTTCACATAAAGTTTGCAACTTTATGTAAGGGTTAGGTTGTAGGAGAGTGGATCTATGGATTGGAGTCCCTGCATGGCTTGAAAAGCCTTTGTATGGAATGAGAACTGAAGAGACTCGGTGAGTCACATGGGTGTGCTCGACGAGTTGTATGATTATGTGCATGGACTCGGCAAGTTGGAAGAACAACTCGGCGCGTCTGTTGAAGATTGCCTTGGACTCGGCGAGTCTGTTCTTGGACTCGGCAAGTATGGTCATGGAATCCTAACCTTTTCTGGTTGAGCTGTGAATCGGTGAGTCGAGGGATGACTCGGTGAGTTGAGCAGGAAGGGACTCAGAGGTTGTTGGACTCGACGAGTCTTGGGGCGACTCGGCGAGTTGAGTCGTGGCATGGGAGTTTCTGAGCATAGGAACTCGATGAGTCAACGGGTTGACTCCGCGAGTAGGGTCAACCAGGAAGGTTGACTTTGACTGAGGACTTTGACTTGGACCAAGGGTTGACCAGTTTGACTTCCAATGGTATTTTGGTAATTATTGGTGTTTATTGGATTTGGTTAATTGGTAATGTTCAGTGGTGGAGTTCGTGCTGGTGGTCGGAGCAGCGTGATCTTATTTCTTCAAATCGGCAGTTGCAGGTGAGTTATCCTCACTATATCAACAGGGTCTAAGGCACCAAGGTCGGCCCTTTATCGGATGGAAATCCGGATAGTTGTTGTTATGTTATTGCTTTGCTATGCCTGCATCCTGGTAGTTAGGATGGTATATGTTAGAGACATGCTTAAGGTCGGTATCCTGGTATATATGATGATGTTATGCTAGTGACTGGTTAGGTCGGTATCCTGGTTAGGATGTTGGTATGTTATGTGATATGCTGGATCGGTTTGATTAGTTGTGAGATGTTATATGATTATATGTTTATGTGCACATGGCTGTTGGACTGGAGTTGGGTTGAGGTGGGTCCTGCTTTGTGCTATAGGCCAACATACCCAGGGCGGACCGGTTAGACCAAAGGCCCGACGAGCGGTCCGGATAGGCTGAAGGCCCCAAGAGGGCGGATCAGACGTGCTGAGGTTCGAAGAGTGGACCAGCAAACTGAAGACCGATGCAGGTGGACCAGTCATACTGTAGACTCAGAGAGTGGACCAGGTGGACTGAAGGCCTGGTGCAGGCGGACCAGTCACACTGTAGACTCGATATGCATGGTTGTTCTATTTATGATATGATATGATATGTGTATGGTATTGTGGTTGATATTTTGGGGGTAACTCACTAAGCTTTCGGGCTTACAGTTTCAGTGTATTGTTTTAGGTACTTCAGGAGACTGTGGCAAGGCGAAGGCGTAATCGTACCGCTCCTCAGTTTTATGTTGATGTTTCTGGGATACTTTGATAATAAATGAACTGAAAACCTTTTTGTAATAACTTAATGAATATAGGTTGTTTTTGAAAAGTTTAAATTGGTTGTAAATTTTTGGATGTTACACCTCCATCTTCTGATACATACATGAAATTTTACTTTCATACACCTACATAAGAAAATAGATACTTACAACTAAAATACTTAAACATAAAAAGTCATAAATGAATAAACTAATAAAATCATAAATGAATAAAACTATAGAATTACCTCCACATCACTAACTTTATTAACATCAAAATCTTCTTCATCCTCATCACATAAATCCTCTTCACCATCAGATTCAACCTCATCACCACCAGATTCCTCTTCATTATACTCAGATTCTTGAAATTCTTCTTCAACATATGCTTCATTAACATGTCCACATCCAAATCCTCCACTCTCTTGTAAAATATCCTCAAGAAACCTTATCTTCTCCGACGACCAATAAAAGATAGTTGGACATTTATGTGTGACTTGCAAATGATCAAACTTGAAAGTATCCACATACAACAACTACAAAAAACATATATAACATCATAACATATATAACATCATATATGATTTTGATGTGTAATATATAATTAAACAAAAACTATACTACATAATCATATATGATTATATGTAATAAAATCATTTATGATTTATTATAAAAACAAACATATTTTTACAACTAAAAAGAATAATACATATCAAAAAATAACTCACGTACCATAAGGTATGCTGCTGGTCCATAAAAGAAAGAAGACTCTTTCTCTGGGTTGTAAACCTTCTTCGTCCTTACCAAACAATCCACAATGTAATCACACCAGTCAATGCTACTTAAATCAGTATCTCTTCTGATTAAATAAATTGGATTCAGATTACATTTACCCTTGCTTGTAGACTCACAGAAAGTATTAATAAAAAGAACCAAAAAATTGATTCTGAAGTTGTCATCTGTAACAGTAGTTTGAACAAGTTCATTCTTTAGCTGTTTCAATCTCAATTTATCAATATTTTCATACTGTTTCTTCCACTCAAACATACAACTCTCTTCATCATTCTCCGAAATGTAATCCATGTTTGAAAGTAATGAGCCACTAGATGGTAATCCTAACATCTCTTGAACAGACTTACAATCAACACTAACTTCACAATTATTAAACTCCACCTTTAAATTAAAATGATCGAGAACATAATAAACAATCTTCAATGGTACGTCAATCATCTTCATCCCTAACAAACCCCAAATCCCATAGCCCTAACACAATCCTTCTGTTCTCTACTTAAACCTTGAATAACACCCAACAATGACCCGGGTGAACATATATTCTTTAATGAAGGAAATTCTTTTATAACAACAGATTTTTTTATCTTTCTTCTAAACTTTAGTTTCTCTCTTTGGTTTCTTTGAAGATCCAGGACGACTCTGAGAATCTGAATCATCTTCATCAGATAGTTCACGTTTCTTACTTACAGTTTTACCTTAACCCTCAGCTTCACTTT
The DNA here is from genome assembly GCF_051521515.1 of Lactuca serriola. NCBI lineage: Eukaryota > Viridiplantae > Streptophyta > Magnoliopsida > Asterales > Asteraceae > Lactuca > Lactuca serriola. Next base: position 139,151,680 of record NC_136416.1, read on the forward strand.
TGGTTGTTCAATAACATTTTTTTAGATGTCTTTGAACGTGTTTGCGACACCTCATTCGCCTTTTCTCTTTTGGAAGATGACCGTGTCTTCCTTGAGCTATCTACATTCCCTTTTTTAACTACAATTTTCATTACAAACATAGTGTTAGTAAAAAATAAAACAGACATTTATCATTACTATTCACTAATGATTATAAACAGACGTATAAAATCATTTATGATTAGAACAATAAATAAAATTTTAACTAAATGTTATATACAATCCACTTAAAAGAACCACAAAATCAGTTATGATTACAAAAATAACTTTATATTCATGTTTGATACATAAAAATATATTTATCATTACTATTTACCAATGATTATAAACAAACATATAAAATCATCTATGATTAGAATTAGAAATAAACATATAACTAAATGTTATGTTTAATACACTGGAAAAATCAAAAAATCAGTTATGATTACAACAAATAACTTCAAACATTAAGTTATATGTTTATTTCTACTTCTAATCATAGATGATTTTTTTTTGAACTGTACCTTCGGAAATAACAGCACTTCTACCGCATTCGATATTTTTTTGATTTTCGAATTTTTTTCGAACATACTTCTACATCAAAAACCACCACAAACAAACATAATAAAAAGCATATCAACTCTAAACGAGACAATCATCAAAATCAAGTTAAAATGACGAAAACCGACTGAATCAAAACAAAAAAAACACAATTATCAACATAAAACGACAGTTAACTAATTAATAAAAACATGCATTATCAATAAAATGAAAAATAACTCGCATTCTAACATTTCATTTTGATTAACGAACATGCGACTTCGTTTATATTTTCTCCTGGAGACATTTACTGATTTTTCAATAACAGGTAAGAAACGAAAATTAGGGCAAAATACGATAAAGAAAGTAAAAGAGGGTTTCCTGAGAGTTCGAAGTGAGACTTTGATTGAGAAAGAAAAGAAAACAATAGGCGGTTAACGTATCGTAGCCTGCAAAAATCATATCAATCTTTGAAAAATTACAACAATAGCCCCACAATCGTAAATTAACGGCGTTAGTTTAATAAGTTAGTTACCAATATAATTACAAATATGTCACCGCATAGTTTCAGAAACAAACATAAGCACATCAAACGGTTATACATATATCTCGCAATCTCTAATTTTTTTTTATCTCAAATGAACCAACATCTATATATATATATATATATATATATATATATATATATATATATATATATATATATAATCTTCATTTCTACTTATTAATCGTTTTTAGTAGTTATATAATTGATTAAGTAAATATATGTAATATTAAATGGAATAAAATAAGCAATTTAAATTGACAGAAGGCATTGCAGGTTAAATTAAAGATGCCATGAATATAGGTCTTATGTAATTTAGACTCTTTTTATGATAAAGTAGGGATGAAAGTGGGTCCAAACCCGGGCCGGATGGACCCGGATCCGGAAAACCCGGAACTGGTTAACGATATTTTGTAGAACCGGAAACCAGACTGGTATATAGGAACCGGTTCAAGTTCGGTTCCGGGTACGGTACCGGGTAAAGTGGGTCTAGAACCAGAAAACCCAGAAACATCAAAGTGGGTAGATTGGAACCGGATAAAGTGGGTTTAGAACCGGAAAACCCAGAAAAACCGGAATTTTTTGGTAATTACTTACTACTTAGTGGGTTGAATTTTGAAAATTTTCATATTGATATCCTGACTTTGGGGGATTGTAACTCATTGAATAAGAAACCAAAATTAACATAATTATAGTCTAAAATCATGTGCAAACTCTAAAATACACTCTAGAAAAAACCCATGTCAATCCGACTTTAAAAAAATGAGATATGCATGTGTTAACATTTTCACAGAATACAAATTACAAAAACAAATAGTTGAAAAGTTGAAAATTTTCAGTTTTTATATCCCGACTTCGGAGGACTGTAAATCATTTAATATTAAACCAAAAATGACAAAATTATAGTCTAAACTCATGTACAAGTTGTAAAATACAAGTTGGGAAAAAAACCACATGTCAATCCGTCTTCAAACGAATTAGATACGCATGTTTTAAAACTATCACCGAATACAAAAAAACTAAAAAACAAAAAACTTCCAGCTTTGATATCTCAATTTTGGGGGAGTGTAAGTAAATGAATATAAAACTAAAAATGACAAATTTATATTCTAAAATCATGTACAAACTCTAAACTACATGTTGGAAAAAAACCACAAGTCAATCCGACTTCAAACGAATTAGATATACGTGTTTTAAAACTTTCACCGAATACAAAAAAACTAAAAAACTAAAAACTGCCAGCTTTGATATCTCGACTTTGGGGAGTGTAAATCAATGAATATAAAACTAAAAATAGCAAATTTATAGTCTAAAATCATCTACAAACTCTAAAATACATATTGGAAAAAAATTTATGTCAATCCGAGTTGAAACGAATGAGATATGCATCTTTTAAACGTTTCACAAAAACTGGTTCCGACCCTAAAAGTGGTTCCGGTTCCAAAAACCGGTTCCGGTTTTTAGACCCGGTTTACCCGGACCCGATGGACCCAAACCCAGATTACCCGGAACCCGGATAAAGTCAATTTTTAAACCCAGAACCGAAACCGGTTTTATATATTCCGGTTCTAACGGTTTCGGTTCCGGTCCGATTCTGGTTTCCGGTTCTAAGTCTCATCCCTATGATAAAGGGTATACCTAAAATAAGAAAAAAAATGAGGGTTAAATAAAATGGTATTTTTGTTACAGTTGGAATTGAACCCAAACCTATTACAAACTAGAACTTTAATCCATCATGTTGTGACAACTCAAACCATATCAAAGTTTAATTACGTTACTAAACTAGAGTAATAATATAATCGTTTTTATAGGTTCAAAATAATAGATTTTTTTACATTAATACGAAAAAATTGAGTACATACATGGGGTCCTTCGGGACCCTCTATAGATCTATCCCAATAAATTGGTGTTTTGAAACTTGAGAAATAATACAATAAGAGGCTCCTAAGATTAACTAGCATATTTTGGATGTCCCCCAATCGATAGATATTTTGCTTTCCATGAGAGTTTGTCGTGTACCCATTCAATTATTGGCTGTCAGTTCTTTTTTAAAAGACAAAATTGCAAGAATGAGCCTTGTGTTATATCATAACTCTCAAGTTTTGTCCAAAAAGGTTTGGATTCGTGTACTGGTCCAAAAGTTTGATTTTGTTGTGTGTTTTGTCCAAAATTCTCAATACTGTTTATAAAGATATATTTGTCCTTGGTATTTTTGTAACGTCCCAAAATTTAAGACAAAAAATTTCTTTTAATAAAATATTACTTAAAGTAAAATCATCGATTCAAAACATAATCAAAGTAATAGTTTTCAAACACATGATCATTATCAGAGTAAAACATTCTCAGGCTGACAAATCTGTGGTGTGTGCCATGCGATCACCCCGAGCTCCATCATCAGCTACCGGAAGTACCTGAAACCAAAACTGAAAACCGTAAGCACGAAGCTTAGTGAGTTCCCCACTCTACCACATACCATGCATAAACACATACTGCACATACTGGGCCACGCCCGCTATCCTGGGCCTCGCCCCCTACCTCGGGCCTCGCCCACTACAACGGCCCCGTCGCTCCAGGCCCCACCTGGCTTCGAGCCCTGCTCGGATACAGATCTGTTTCACTTAGGCCTCGCCCACTAACACATATCTGTTTCACTTAGGCCTCGTCTGTCTCAGGGCCTCGCCCACTAACACATAATAGCACATAAGCATTATGTAAAACATACGCTAAACATATACAATGGATCATGTCCTAAGGCCTCGCCTATCCTGGGCCTCGCCCTTGACCTGCTACTGATGAGACATGGAACCCCGTCCATGCTCCTACTGATAGTGAGATACGGGCCCAGCCCACACTCACTCCTTCCCTAACTTGGGCCTCGCCCCTGCTCTGCTACTAATGAGATGCGGAACACCATCCACACTCTGCTATCGGTGAGATACGGGACCTCGCCCACACCCACCTCCCTACCAAGCACATACATGTATCACACTGACAACAAGTATAAACTATCATAGAAACCAATCCTTGGGCACCCGCCCGCTATCATTGGACCTCGTCCTGAATATCATACTAGCATACTGTGCCTAGGGCTAACCCCCAGGTTTTCTACTCATAACTACATGGGCCGGCATTGTGGCCTTAGACCCATTCACACAAAGGGAAACTCACTTGCAATGGCTGAACTTGCTGATGATCCCACTAGCTGCTGCCCGACCACTCACTGAACTCCTGCTCTACTTGCTCCCCGATCTATCAATATCAATGCAACACTTAGTCTAACTGACCCCCGACAGCCAACCAAGTCAATTCCGGTCTAAGTCAAAGTCCTGGTCAAATTCAACCTTTCCAGGTCAACCCTACTCACCGAGTCCACTTACTGACTCGCCGAGTTCATATACTTAGGGTCCTTCCATTCGCGACACGACTCGCCGAGTCAGTCCATGACTCGCAGAGTCCAATGATTTCTGGGTCCTGACCTGTCCAACTCGCTGAGTCTCCACCCGACTCACTGATTCGAGTCTCAACTCGAAGGGTTTGGGGCTTCGCAACCTGACTCGCCGAGTACAAGGCAATCTTCATCCAACTCGCCGAGTTGTTCATCCAACTCGCCGTGCCCAACTTCATCCGACTCGACGAGCTGTTCATCCCACTCGTCGAGTTCCTCCTCATCTTCATGCTACTCGCCGAGTCCACTCGAAGGACTCGCCGAGTCCAATCAGATCTACATACATGCAGAGGACTTTTGAGTCATGCATGGACTCCAAACTATAGATCTACCCTTCCCAAGCCTATCCCCCATGTAAAGTTGCAAACTTTACGTGTAGAGATGGAGATCTAGGCAAAATACACCATAAACTAGGGTTTAAGGCCAAGGGGCTTCAAAATCGACTCAAGGGCTGATACTTTATGCTTCTCCAGACCATAACACACTTGGATCTGAAGTAGCAACTCCAGATCCGGCTTCTAACCCATAAGGGTGGCTAACTATGGCTTAAAAAGCCCCAAATCTCACAACTATAGAAGATCTAAAGGAGAGAAACAACTTAATACCTTCAATGTCTTAGAAAGGTTCCCCAATCTTCAGATCCAAGGCCAATCCTTGAACTTCAATGATTTCCCCTTCTTCTTCTTCCTTCAAGACACTCAATATGGCTTGGGAGCTTGAATGGGCAACAATGGGGCTTGGGGTTCGATGCTATGGGTGCAAGAGGCAGTAAAGGGACCCTAGGAAGGAGATTAAGGCGTTTATAAAGGCTCCAAGTCCCAAATTTAGGGTTTTCCTCGCACAGACCAGACTCACCGAGTCACCTTGGCCGACTCGCCGAGTCGGTTACTTACTCCTCGACCCGGATCCCGCTCGGACTCGCCGAGTTCCTCATTGGACTCGCTGAGTCGAGTCGCCCCTTAAAATTAGGGTTTTCTTTCCTTTCATGGCCTTCCAAACTTTGGGTGTTACAAATTTTCTATTTTCAATTTTTTTTATTACAAAAATCTAGTGTTGCAAAAATCGGTCTAGGTAGCCGATTAATCGGCGCCTAGGCGCTTGGCAGCCTCCAACCGCTTACGAATAGGTGTTAGAGGGTTAATTAATTGGTCTTTCTCAACATCGGTCAAAGACGGTCCAAATCGGACTAATTCGGCCAAACTCGGACCCAAAATCAGACCAAAATGGCTCAAACCAGCCAGCTCAAAGGAGCCGATTGCCTAAAATATACTTGGCTTGGGTTATCTTAGGTGGATAGATACATTCTCCCTTTTATAGAAAATTTTTTCCCTCATAGAACTCTATCGTGGCGATGTAGGATGCTAAAACTTATTTTTTTTCTTCCCTGCGTTGCCTTCATCATTCTTTTCCCTATGTTTTTGGTTACCATTTTCCTTTTGCTCATGCCCCATCTCCGTCGACCTACGATGCCTTCAAAACGCTAGCGTGTCTAAACCCAGCAATTGCACTCGATCAATTCCAAGACTTGTACACCATAATTGATTAATTCCAAGACTTGTGCTCCTCTTTGACCTCCGACCACTGCTCCATCTCCTTCGTTATTGAAACTCCAAGACTTGTGCTCTATCGCTGCCTTCTTTTTTACCTACGCCACCGTCGCACACCGCGGTCTCCTTTGCAGGCCACCGTTAAACTTGTCAATAACAACATCAAGTAAAGGTTGTGTATCTGAAATCGATTTTCAATAAATTCACAGGAATTGAAATTTGTATGAATGTCTTCGGTTTTTTCTTCTTAATGTTGAAATGTGTATGAAGTTGGAGAATTGGCATTAGGAGAAATTGGAATCTATCGATGTCAATTCCAAACCAAATGAATATATCGAAGTTGGAGATTTGGAATTAGTAGCACAATTGTTGAATAGAAACAATGTTAGAAGCATCGATGCATACCATGTGCTCGATTAAATGCTTGTGTGAAAGAACATTGGAATTTCTTGATTCACAACTTCATTGATTTTAGGTTGTTTGTTGTCTTCTTGATGTAAATTTACTAAGTTTGTCTTCTTGGGCGGGTTGTCCTCCAGAAACTCTGGGTGGTTGTGGTTGTTGGATTTTAGAGTTTATGCATATAAAGACACTCGACACTCGTGAAAAGTCCGATGACAATTATTTGTATTGCCCCATGCTATTGGCATTCAACATGGAGATTTACAGCATTTCTCGTGGCATTGGTCAAGAAGGGAGCCAATAATTGACACTCAACATGGCTCATGTTCAGATGGTGTATCGCCCATCTGTGGGATCGTTAGTTTTGCTGCTAATCAGAACATAGTTGAGTTCAATGACTCCAGTGTTCACCTGTTTAACAAAAAAACTAAATTAGTTAGTTTATTTGTGTGATAATTTTTTTAATTCTTAGGATTAATGTTATATTTATTAACTTCTTAACTTGTTTACTTATATTCTTAGGATTCATGTTATATTTATTAATTTTTTAATAATTAATGGTCCCCGATTAATCCCCGTCTAGTCGATTAATCCCTTGATCTTAGTCCATCGATTAGCCTACGTCAAGCAATTTTCTACAACCTTGCAAAAATCATAAGAGAAAAAAGAAAAAATAAAATATCCACCCCACCCTTCTCTCTCTCTCTCTCTCTCTCCAATACCCATCTTCCATTTCCACCTGAATTTTACACTGAAAAAATACCACCACCTGCCGGCAGCCGATGTAGATCTGAAACCACCACCGTTGCTTTTTCGTCTTCATCTTTCCAGATCTTAGGTGGTTTACATTTTGAAAACCCTAGCTCCCAAACGACTTTGCAGATCTCCGTCTTCCCATTTTCACTGCCTTCTCCGAAGTCGTTGAACAACCACCGGTACAAATGTAAACATATATGTAAAGTTTCGTCTCCTTCATCTCCACCGGAAAAATAGAAAAGAACTCTTGCATTATCTGACATCGTCGGAGAAGGAAACTCGAGCAGAGAAGGAAGAACTTAAGTCACAGTTCATCAGAAACTCGAGCCATTATTCATCAATGACGGTATAATGGGCATCCAAATATGTAAACATGTGCAAACCATTTGGAAACCACCATGAAGCCACCATCGTTGTCTGCTAGAAATCGAGCAGAATAAGGATGACTTGAGAAAGAAGGTGACAGATCCAGTGGTGAACTGATCTAAACAAATCTGAAAATATCTGGTGAAGACGTTCATGTCGTCTTTCAAATCTTCCAACAACGACAACGAAAAATTGTGGCAATTTTTAGCGGTGATGGTGGTTTTGACGGTGGGGATAGTTTCCGACGAAGTATGAAAGAGAGAGAGAGAGAGAGAGAGAGAGAGAGAGAGAGAGAGATGGGTGGTGTGGGTTATTAGGGGGAAGATTTATTTTAATTTTTGTTTTTTTTTAATCTGAAAATCAGAAAAAAAAAATTAAAAAAATCATATTAATAGGGCAAATCTATCGTTTTGAAAAAAAATCAGAACAGATTGGAACAAACTTTCAACAAAATCAAACTTTTGGGCTACTAACGCAAATACAAACCATTTTAGACCAAACTTTGGAGTTGTAACATAAGGACCATTCTTGCAATTTTGTCTTTTTAAACACATCTTTGCACCAATTGGCACCCACAAGTAATTAAAAGGAAGGTTTGAATTTTCGCACCAAGAATTCTAACATTATTTTGAATATCATCCTAGGAAACTCAATGCCAAACACCTTTGACTTATAAAAGTTAACCTTTAAACCAAAGAATGCTTGGAAACATCTAGTATCCCAATTCCCAACCAAATTTTTAAGGATATCAATGGACCACTTTCTTAAAAAATTTGTGTCATCAGTAAAGAAAAGATAGGAGATCTAATAGCCATTATGACCGTGATCGAAGGGGTGTTCAAGAGATGCTTATGAACAGGGCCCACTGTAATCTATGGCCCAAAAATTATTCGGATTTTATATTTGCTTTTATTCATTTTTGGGTCAGTTAGAGTTAGGTTACAGAATGTATGATGCATCAGCAGAGAAAGGATACGACGCTGGAATCAAAAAACAAATGAGCGTGAATCAGAATTTTTTTGGGAAAAGGAATCGACGTATTGGTTTGTGTTGATAGTTATTACGATTTTCGCATGAGGAACAAACGATGTCTGGCAACAACATTTTATTATTTCTTATTTTCTTAAAACTAGAAGAAATCATTCAAAATAAAACTCATAATCCTCGAAAATCAGAAGGTGATCACTCACTCATAAGCTTTCAGCTCATACCTCTTTCTTTCTTACTTCATCCTTCATGAATTTTAGAAATCGGTGGATCAAACAGGAGTGGGGCCTCGAAAATTTGAAGCAAATTGAAATTAGGAATGAGGTTTCGAATGTAAGATGTCGGGATGGGGTATAGAGACAAAAATCATAAGATAATATACATTTTTTTATATATATGTTATATATCTGATGTTGTTTAAAAGTAATTAGTTTTTTTCGTTCTTTATGGTTCGTATCTTCTCCAATTTAGAAGCATTGAAGCAAATATGTCGACTTCTAATCCAGTTTGAGTTTTAGAGTTTATGATTTCAATTGTCTTGAAGGGTTGAAAATTAATAGGTATTATACATATGATACAATTATGATATCATCTTGAAGTAAATCTCTTTTTTTTCATTCTTTATAATTCATATTTTCTTGAATTTAGAAGTCTTGAAGCAACAATTTGCAGCAATTTGTTGACTTTTCATCCGGCTTTGATGTTTAGAAGTTTCTGACTTTGAAAATTAGAAGTGTTATATATGTTGTTTGCTTTTATATCTGCTACATGTAAAGTAATGTTGACTATTCCTATTTTATTTCTATTTGTAGAAAAGAGGTTTTCCAATTTGAAGATATTGAAGACTATTTACGATCTACGGTTATTCAAAAGAGAAATTAAACTACATCCTACCTTTTATTCGTACAATTATTCATATCCATTAAAATTATGATATATTCCTAATATAGCCTTAATGAGTTAGTTAAAAAATATAGAATGAAGACACTAATTATAATTTTATTAGTAGGAACATTTGTATAAATAAAAAAATGATGCAATTTAATTTTTCTATTCAAAAACTATTATTTAAATTGCAATGTTGACTATTGCTATTATTTCTCTATTTGTAGAAGGGAGGTTTTCCGATTTTGTTTAAAATTTTAGACTTGTTTTAGTTTTAGAGCCTATTCTCGGGACGGCCTGACCTTCCATTATAACCATAAATAAGAACGGTAAAAATAGGTTTTCTTATCTTACATCTTTAGTAGTAAAGAATTGTTTAACGGCAAACCGCTTATGCATAGGCGGATGAAAGACTACCCTGATCTTTGATGAGGAGTGAAAACATCGGCAAAAGTATAAAACGTGGTTAATAATGGAAGATGCACAAAACAAAATTATGAAAGTAGTTTGAAAACTCTGGTTGCGAAGGCACAACTTTAAATTTTTATTCGCAGATTAGCTACCACGTGGTGGGTTTACGCGGTGCTGCATTACTTCTCGTTGTTCACGTTAACTATTTATCATTAAAAAAACAGAAAACAATTGAAACCCAGTCACCATTCCAATCCCCTTTGTAGTTTCTTCAACCCCCCCTATACCTATAAATACCACTCCCTCTTCCCCTCCGAATCCTCGTTCTCTGCCCTCTTCTGCTTACTTTTCATCATTCATGGATTCCTACTCCCCTTTCGATTCCATCATCTTCGGTACTCTCTCTCTCTCTCTCTCTCTCTCTCTCTCTCTCTCTCTCTCTCTCTCTCTCTCTCTCTGAACTTCAAAGGTATGTTTATGCACACTCATGATTCATCATCAATCGCAGATTTGGATGATACTTTGTACTCTTCAAACATTGGATTCGGTGATGCCACCAAGCGTAACATCGACGGTACCATTTCATCTTAACTACAAACACCAATCAGATGAAAGCTCAAATTTCTAACCGATTTGTAAAAAAAATTTCCTCAGATTTTCTCGTTGAGCGATGCGGATTTGAACAGAGGAAAGCTTCGGCTCTTCGTGTTCAACTCTTCAAAACTTACGGAAGCACTCTCGCCGGTTTAAGAGTAATTACTAAATCTCAAATTGTTTCCAGGGTTTTGATGATCGATGACTACTAACAAGCTGTGTGTTTTGCAGGCGTTAGGCTATGATGTAGACGCAGATGATTATCATCGCATCGTCCATGGAAGATTGCCGTATCATCTCATAAAGCCAGACCCTCAATTAAGAAACATTTTGCTCGCCATTAGTCAACGGAAAATCGTAAGTCGCGCTGTTTTGTGGATACAAAATTTCAAGTAATTTCAGGAAAGTAATCCACAGTTATTCTCTCAGATCTTCACAAATTCGGACAGAGCTCATGCGATGAAGGCATTGAATCTTCTTGGGATCGAAGACTGTTTTGAACAGATCATCTGTTTTGAGACTATGAACCCAAATCTATTCAATTCTAAGTCGTCTTCCCCACAGGAGTTTCCTGTTATTTTGAAGCCTTCATTAGAAGCCATCAATATTGCTATGGACGTAGCTGAAGTTGATCCAAACCGAACGGTATGTCTACCATCATCTTAACTTCAATCTTCCCTTCACATACTTATGAACACAACATACCTGTAAAACATCAAGATTAAATAAACGAGTTACCTTAAAGATATCCAAATCAAGTATGAATATGATCGTCCTTTAATTAAAACTTTAAAGAATATCTTCATTCATATCACAATCAAGGTTGGTTAGATGTCATCAATCATATGTTATTATTTTATTTGATGCTGACTTAATTTGTAGATGTTAACAAGTCCTATAATGGAGTTAATTTTTGTAATATATATTAGAACTAAATAATTGATTCTTTAAATTAAGTGACGTGTTTGTCTTTATTTCACATTACAGCTGTTCCTTGACGACAATGCTCGAAACATCGCAGCAGGCAAATCTGTTGGCCTTCGAACTGTATTGGTAAACTCATTTACTTATGATATCAAAATATTTATAATTTTCAGTAATAATAAAATTTATCATATTTATTATTTAAAAATCAATGTTTTTACATTTCTTTCCACACTGGTTATTTATGGTTAATAACAATTGTAGTCGAATTCGTGTACACATTTATAAGTTTAACATTATCCGTATATCTTTTGTTATATCTTGATAGGTCGGAAAAACAATGAAGACAAAAGAAGCGGATTATGCATTGGAAAGGATACATAACCTAATGCAAGTTGTCCCGGAAATATGGTTCACAAAAAAGGACAACAATAGTTTGAAACGCAATCCAAGTGATTTGAATCTGACTCTTAACCCGACACATGTCGTCGCTTAGAGTTTTAACATCGTGTTGGGGGTGGATGAATGTACAAAGGACTAAGTCTATCCACAATACTTGTGCTGATGTGAAGATCTGCGTACATATTTGCCAATTCTATGGTTGTCTTAAGAGAAGGGATAAAGACCGATTCCTTAGCGACTTCTGATGGCTTGTATTATTGGTCAAACTTAACATGAAATATAAATAAGTATCTAAAAGTTATTATGTAATTACTAAAATAAATATGTAAGTTATATAAGTGTGTGGCATTATGTACGGGATGTAAAATGTATGTTGTTGCATTATAATCTAGTTGTTGGGTTCAATCTGTCTATTTATGCTTTCAAGGCAATGTAACATGTGTACCGGTGTATGTATGTTAGTGCATAGCATATACTAGACCAAAATCCATACATTGTGCAGGAATAAAAGGAATAAAACGATTGTTTTTAAAATTATAAAAATATGGTAATTGAAATTATGACAAGTATATTATATCGATTACAATAATATAATTATATTATTGACACATGGAGGCTTCTAGAATCATTCCGAAACCCCTAGAAGCCGTCCACCTTTAGGATGGTTTTAAAATTACATGTTATTGAATAGTTACAATTCAATACTTGCACCTTAAAATAGTTCTGATTAATCCAAAATTAATTCGCATTTAATTCTGATTAATTCTAAACAATTTCAAATTAATTTATTAATTATATAATAAATTAACTAATCATTTCATCACTCTTTTAAAGTCGTTTCTAACTATTTCTTATTATTAAGAGCAGCCAAGAAATTATTTTGTTTTTATTCAATAAACTTATACCAATTTAGTAATAAACTTAGACAACTAATCTAACAAATATGTGTTAAATGTGTGGTAGGATACATATGTTATGATAGCATACAACTAAATGATAGGCTAGCATAGCCTGGTGCTCATATAGAACAAACAGCACGACCCAAGCTCTATCATGCAAGCCTTATTGTCTGTTGATCCAATTGACTATCGAAACAGCACGCCCATGTGGGCTTATATATCACTAATACGTTAGTAGCACGTGTGGAAAGGACAACTCAACCCGTACGGGACATACGTCAGCAAAAGGGTAATTCGATGCCACTAACGAATATTGCTTCCCTACCAATCAATGTCACGGAAGATCTCTAAGGAATCACGTTGACTAATAGGGGCTCTGAGGGCGTTGCAGGGAATGTTCAGGTGATCCTATGCCCATGCGATCTTGGTAGTCAGGTATGGAAGAACCCTAACTATATAATAGAAGGGACAATTCAGGTACACAGTACGATCTCGGTACTCACTCATTATAGACAGAGAAAATCAATCATCAATCACTAACTTGATCGTCGAAACGCCTCTCCGGGATCTCCTCCTAGGACGCGACCAACATTCTGTGACATCCCCAATTTCACGGCCAAAAAAGACCGATTTGTTTATGCTTTATTTGAAAATCAGAGTATCCTTTTTGAAGAATAATATTGCGAAATTTGTTCCCATAAAACTTGATAAATACATTATCAAAACATTTCCGAAGAAATGTAATTTGTTTATATTAAAACATTGGGATGTCATCGTCAATATAGAAACATAAGCATAAACAGACCTTACATTCATTTACACTAATTATATACATCCCCGTTAATCTCTCAATGTAATGTAGCTTCATATCAATGCCAGTGATATAAATAATCTGAGTGTGTAACATCCTGACTCCCAGGTATAAAATTTAATTAATTTACATTCATGTTGTCAGAGCAACTTGACGAGTTGGAGGCTCCAACTCACCGAGTAGAGGATTAAAAGGTCGTGTGATTTCTAGTGTAACAACCTGTTTATTTATTTATTAAATAAAAAAATTAATGAGCGAATAATAGCCCTAAAATAAATAATTACATGTAAAAGGATGGTCTCCCAGAGCTAATTGTCATAATCTGGAAGTTGAGGGTTAAAAGTGTAGTTTCGGACTTATTTTGTAAGTATTTATGAAGGCAAGGACTAAATGGTAACTTTCGGGACTTCATTTGAAGATATTTTGGGGCTAAGGGACTGTTTGGTAAATATTGGACCTGAATAGTAAGGAATTTCAATGCTGAGGGCTGAAAGGGTAAAATTGGGACTCATTTTGAATGAAAATAAGGGAAGAGGGGTCGATTATGTTATTATGGAGATTAGTTTGAGAAGGCACCGGGTATAAACCCTTTGTGTAACCCTAACCCTAGGGAAGAGTCTCAGCCGTCGGGTAGAACCTCCAGCCGCTAACCTACCTTCTGTCCCGATCAGACGAGTCCGGCAAGCATGTCGTTTCCCCCAACCGACGCCATCCTTCCTCCGCCACCGAGAAGACAAGAAGTTGTTGAAGCCAATTGTCGGACGTCGCAAACCCACCGAGACCAGTCGAGCCACCGAGGTTGTTGCTGCCTTGCGCAGTTGTTGTTGAAGCTGGAGACACTGAGAAGCGCCGTTGCTGCTCCAGTCGCCGACAAAGATGAGAGAAGGCGCCTCCTTCTCCTGCCGCGGCTGCTGTCGTCGTGTCTTGCCATCAACATCGTCACCTTCTTCGCCTTTTCTATGTCCCACCGTCAGCCACAACCTGCCGCCGCGATCACTGTTCGATGACGATGTTGTTGCTATTGTTTCCGTTGAAGACGAATTGTTACCGGTTTGTGGGTTGTATGCTCGAGGGTGTTCTGTTGCTGCGTGATTAGAAGCCAAAAGAAACCACCACCACCACTGTGAGGTGGTGGCTGCCATCGTGAAACTATTTCTGCCGGCCAACCATACGCCACCAAGAGGGTGGTTGGGTCCTTTTGCAACCAGGGCATGTGTGTGCGGCTGTATTTTTCCACTGTTGGTGTGCTATGTGTGTTTGGGATGTTACAAGTTGGTATCAGAGCCTTGGTTTGAGGGATTCGGGCAGACTCTTGGGTGTGTCTGAACTCAAACTAAGGACTTTGTATGAAATTTTTTCAAAAGAAAAAGCATTTTTGTAAAGGAAGTTCGAAAAGAATTTGAAAAGAGAACAGAACTTTGAAAAGAACAAGGTGTGTGATGCGTGCAATCAGCCGAGCTCAAGTAAGTTTTTCCCAAGATACCCATACATGTTATGTTATGATATGATATGATTGTGAGAATTGCATGCTAGATTAGACTAAGGATCTAGGGAGGATTCCTTATATGCCTGTTGTGTGTGTATGAGAACTGCATGCTAGATTAGGGCTAAGGATCTAGGGAGATGCATTATATGCCTGCTGTATATGCTTGTTGAGCTGTATGATAGTACTGATCAGTTAGTAATAGGATAGCCTGTTTAGGTTATGCCTGATTGTATGAGCATTTGAGTTGCATGTGCAAATCCCTGAGTAGAGGATAGAAAGGTTTGATCAGAATAGGATGGTTAGATTTTCCATTGTCTGAATGTTGCTTGCTTTGTGCTTTGTGAGACTCTTAGTAATGTGATCTAGCTATATTCATGAGGTAGCTAGTTGACATTACTGGGAATCTTTCAGCAGCTGAGGACTAGGTGAGTTCAGAAACCTAGGAAAGCCTAGGATATGTTTCAATGGGTTGCTAGCGAGGCTTAGTGAGACTTGGGTACCAGTTTGAGGAAGTGACTTGGAGGATTCGGGAGGATTGCTGAGGAAAGTAAGGATATGTGTGGAAGGTAGTATTGGGACCGTACTACTGAAAGCACATGATCCATACTCGAATCGGTGAGAGTCTTGGAGAATCTGAGAAGCTTTTGGGAGGAGTTTGTGACCCGGTTTGGGGGCAGAGGATGTTCCAACTGTTACAGCTTAGCCATTGGCAAGTGAGCTAGTGAGCGTGATAGGGTGTCAGACCCTGAAGGATATGATTTCTAAGAGTTGCAGATGCAAGATCGATTTGGAGCACCCTGAGAAGAGAGGGTTGTGCCAGGTGTGTAGAGTATAGGGTCCCTGTCACACCCCGAACCAGACGACAGAAACGTCCGAGGGCTCGTGTGACTTAAATTGAATATCATCACAATGAATATACATGACTCATAACATAAACATCACCATGCATCAATATATTACAACTGGAATTGTTCACATCAAGTACATTGTTTTAACGTTACAAATCCATACATAAACTATTTGATGGCTTTCAATGACATAACACACTAACATACTTGGTACTTATTCATCGGCTTACCTGTTACCTGAGAATACAAGTTATTTTGGAAAAACGGTCAACATATGGAATGTTGGTGAGTTCATAAGCAATGTTGTGATAAAAATGATTTGTGTAGTTTGTAAAACCCAGAAAATCCGATATTTTCTGAAAATGCCATTGTTTATAAAAACGTGTGAAGATCCGTACAATATGCATGATGATTTCAAAACATGTATAATTGAAGAACTTAGTATTAAACGTACAAGTGAAAATGTTGAACTTCCTCGGAAAACCCGATGTTTTCCAAATACATAAAATACAATGATTTCTCAAATTGTTATACCGCCACAATGAATGATTTTGATTACTCTTCCTTGATTACTCGGGTGGTGTTGGATTAATTAAGGTTTGTGAGTCGTTATAATCATGCATTAGTAATGACTAGTTATAACTACAGTTTACGAACGATCCTTAGAGGCGTCGCCCGTTATCTCTCACTTAATCCAACCACCTTGATTACTCTCGATCATCAACCTGAATCTGTTTATCTTGTTTACTCATAAGCCTAGCAAACGAGGAAAAGAGGAGTACAAATCCTGCTACTTCTGTGAGTTTACTTTAGGCCGTCGGGGATGCGAAAGACTCCTTGGCCCATCTCGCATTTGATTACTTTGACCTTACTGGCAATACTATTGGATCACTAGGGCCCAATAGTACTTAAGAGCCATTGAAGGTCCCTTTATATGGAATTGGGTCATAGAAGGCCCAATAACATATAATCATTATCCCTTGGCACCAAAGATCATGTTAATGGACTTGCAAGGTCCAACGAGCATGATTTGAAACTTTCAAGCCCAAGTTTCGAATGTTTACTTGTATTAGGTATCGCATATCTACTGGAGAGTTCGATTTAACGATTGTTGTTTCGTATCGACTCAAGACCGGTCGTTTTGTTTGTAACGATATTTGGAGTTATACGTGTATTTGTCTTTCGATTTTTGTAAACCGTAGATTAGTATTTTTTACTCAATATTATATAAATAAAATAATTGGTTTAAAAATAGTGATTTGACCTTTTCAGCCCCTTTCTTTTGTAAAATAACAAATGCAGTCCTTAATATAAAAAGAAAAGTCATTTTAGGTCCTTAAAACATTTTCTTGACACTTTTGCATCATAGATTTGTTGAAATGATATTTTTAACTCGAAACTTATTTTGTTAACAGTTTCAGCCCTTCCAAAATGATATTTCCGGTTAAAGCCCAACTTTTTGCAATTTTTACACTTTTAGCCCAAAATCCAAAAATTTTACATTTTTTATCCTTTTTGGAAATGCAAACCATCTTTAACCCTGGAAATAGTTTTGTTACACTTTTTATCCCTTGTTTTGAATAAATTATCTTTTCAGCCCCTTTAAATGTCATTTTTTCGCAATTTTGGGCTTATTGGGTTGAAAAGCCCAAAATTAGCCCATTAAGCTAAGGATTTACATTTCAAGTCCTTTGAAAATTTTAATATTCAGAAAAACAATTATTTTAACTATTTTGACTCTTTAACCCTTAAGAAACCGTGATTTGGCAACCTTTGACCCAAATTTTGTATTTTTGACAATTTAAGCCCAAGAATGGGCTTTATGTTGAAGTATGTTTATCACAATCTTATAAGTTATTATTATTGACTTGTTGGGTGCAAAATAACTTAGATCATGTTTTATTTCTTTCTTATGTCATAGATCTCGTGATATCACCCCTTTTTGGTTACATGTTCATCACAAAAACACATAAAATCATACATACATGCATAAAATCACACATAGCATACACATACACATAGATCTACACATTTTCTTGTATTCTCCCCCATAAAACTTATGAAAACTGAAAAGAGAGGGGTATGAAGCTCACCTTGAGTTTGTGGTTTCGGTTTTGAAGAAGAATGGAAGATGTTTGATGCAAAATCCCGGCCTAGTAAGCTTCTTGGAGGATCTTTGGCTTAGATGTGCTCCAAGATGCAAGATCACGAGTTTGAATAGATTTAGAAGAGATTTTTGATGAAATGATGTAGTTAGATCATGGATTTAAGTACCAACTTACCTTGAAGATGATTCTTGTGGAAGAAAATCCTTGAAAAGCCCTTAGATCTCGAAAATTTGATGAAGAATGAAGAGAGTTTCTTTGTGAGTGTTTAAGTGAAATGTGTGTGTGTTTTTCCCCTTGGCCGAGAGTAATATGAAGAGAAGAAAAAGAGAGAGAGTTGCATGGATGTATGAGAGAGAGCTTGGATGTTTGAAGTGTAATGCCTAGTTATCCATAAAATAAAAATGAGGTGGCACAAAAGTCAACTCTTCCTTCCTCATGTTTTGTGGTTGGGCCGAGAATTAGAGAAAGAGAAGCAAATTTTGGGCCTTTGGTGTTTAATCCATATTATGGCCCAATTAGATGATTTTTGGCCCAAAATAAATCAAGAAATGATTTTTATGGCCTATTAGGGCTAATTAGGTTAGTTATGGCCCAATAAGGTCCATTAAGGTATTTTATTTCATTATAGGCCCAATATGGCCTAAAATAATAAAATAAATGGAAGTGGGTCCAATTAGAGCCCATTTAAGAGTTCTACGCCCAAGATATTCAAATTGGAAGTTTATTGGCCCATTGGGCCCAATAAGGAAATCCTAGTCTAAAATGGACTTAAACCGGGATTTATAGGGTTTCCAATTCTTTGTTGACTATTTGTAGTGCTTGTATGAAGTGTTTGATTGAAGTTTTGTTGTTATTAAATAAGCATCATACATGCTTTCACATTGTTGGTTCACATTTGTTATCATTGTTCAATGTTTACAAGGCATCAAAATTCCTAGTTGTGACAGTCCCAAGAAGAGATCCATGACTTTTGCTCCTCACGTGAAAGGCCAGCAGGATCGGAGTCAGTACTGCACGTACGGGAAAATACACAAGGGAGTTTGTCGCTCCAAGGGTTTAGGTTGCTTCAAGTGAGGCAGGGTTGATCATGTCAGCTGAAGGTGATCTATATTCCTCCAGATGTTGTGGGTATGTCTCTCCTACTGCTACTAGATGGATGTTGGGAATACGTACCGCTTTGGAATTGTGAGTGAGTTTGGATAAGTCAGACCTCGGGTCGGTTTTCTGCTAGTGTCTGGGTTATCAAGGATCATATATGCCATCATGCATGCCGAAAAGTCCTTGATGAACCCACTGATGGACGCATCTT
Organism: Lactuca serriola; assembly: GCF_051521515.1. Lineage (NCBI taxonomy): Eukaryota > Viridiplantae > Streptophyta > Magnoliopsida > Asterales > Asteraceae > Lactuca > Lactuca serriola. The sequence goes on from NC_136416.1 coordinate 139,170,962, forward strand.
GCGGAGTGGGTTCCACGTGTACCGTTATTATTCAGGATCTTTGTCAGGATCTGTGCAGGAGTATTAGTGAGAGGATATCCGGTCAGGGATAGAGCGATAGTTCTTCAGTGGAATCATCGTTCAGTGGTTCTATCATGATCCCGGTATGGTCGACAGTTGTCTATGGAAGAACCTTGGAAGCTCAAGGCACTATCGTTCCTACGGAAGGACTAGTAGCATAAAGATGGTAGTGTCAGTTGCGGGTGTTAGATGCATAAGTGGTTGGTCATTGGATGTTCAAGAGAATGGTATTTTCGCATGGGAAGTGTTGTAAGACTACGGGGGTAGCCGTAGCATTCACTAGTGGTCAGTTAGCATAGGAAGTGTTGTAAGACTACGGGGGTAGCCGTAGCATTCACTAGTGGTCAGTTAGCATGGGAAGTGTTGTAAGACTACGGGGGTAGTCGTAGCATTCACTAGTGGTCAGGTAGCATGGGAAGTGTTGTAAGACTACGGGGGTAGCCGTAGCATTCACTAGTGGTCAGTTAGCATGGGAAGTGTTGTAAGACTACGGGGGTAGGCGTAGCATTCACTAGCGGTCAGATAGTGATAGAGTGTCGTGAGACTGTGGGTGTAGCCGTAGCATTCACTAGGTTGGTAGATGGCATGAGTGTGCTGTTAGAACGAGGAAGGAATAGTAGTACCCACCAGTTTGGGTGCAACATTGAGGATATGGAAATCCACGGATTGGATTTCGGATTTACCCAAAAGGGTTAGATCTGGTTAAGCCAGTGATAAGACGTTAGAAGCGTCACTACAGTTATGAGATAAGGGAAGCAACAGACTACTTAAGGACGTGTGAGATAAGGCTAACATTGGTCAGGTAGTAATCACTTTTAGCCTTGGATTTGATGATGACAGGATTCGATGCATGGACCTGATCGGTTAGATCAGAAAGTTTTTAGAGCCTCAGTGGAATGATAACTAGTGGAAACTAGTTCCAGAGAAAGATTTCATTCGAAAGTCGTGTGAGGCGATTAAGTAGGAGTCCTTTGGCTCTGTAGCCGGGTCAGAACCCGATATTTCAGATTATTGGCAAACAAATTAAGACCAGGTAGGTCTTGGTAGATGTTGGGAAGCAGCCATGTGGCAACATACTACTTCAGGCAGTTCAATGTTTGGACAGTTTCAGCGATTGTCACTATTAGTATTTATGTATAGGTTGCAAGTTCGAACGGAAAAGTTGGTTGATTGGGAAGTGACAAGTCACTCCTAGTGGGATTAGATGAGCCTTGGCCAAGTATAAGTGACCTACATGGATAATTGGGTTTGTGATTTTAGTTTTCTAGTGGGAACCACAGGTTATCAGAAGTTGAGTAGTCGGTTGAGGGATAAACAGATTGGGTTCAACGATAATGATTCAGTACGAGTGGTCTGTCAGGGATTCGGACCATCTCGAGACAGTAGATTTTGGACCGAGTAGATGTTATCTTGTTGCAAGGAATTCGTTCATCTGCGGATTTTAGGGCTTTGCGAAGATTGGTCATGACTACGCTGGAAAGGCTAGGATATGCCCAGGAAGGTGACTATGTTACTTGAGTGGTTCGACACATAAGAGATGGTAAGGAATGATTTTGAGGACGAAATCTAATTTAAGTGGGGGAGAGTTGTAACATCCTGTTTATTTATTTATTAAATAAATTAATTAATGAGCGAATAGTAGCCCTAAAATAAATAATTACATGTAAAAGGATGGTCTCCCAGAGCTAATTCTCATAATCTGGAAGTTGAGGGTTAAAAGTGTAGTTTCGAACTTATTTTGTAAGTATTTATGAAGGCAGGGACTAAATGGTAACTTCCGGGACTTTATTTGAAGATATTTTGGGGCTAAGGGACTGTTTGGTAAATATTGGACCTAAATAGTAAGGAATTTCAATGTTGAGGGATGAAAGGGCAAAATTGGGACTCATTTTGAATGAAAATAAGGGAAGAGGGGCCGATTATGTTATTATGGAGATTAGTTTGAGAAGGCACCAGGTATATAACCCTTTGTGTAACCCTAACCCTAGGGAAGAGTCTCAGCCGTCGGGTAGAACCTCCAGCCGCCAACCTACCTTGTATCCCGATCAGACGAGTCCGGCAAGCATGCCGTTTCCCCCAACCGATGCCATCCTTCCTCCGCCACCGAGAAGACAAGAAGCTGTTGAAGCCAATTGTCGGACGTCACAAACCCACCGAGACCAATCGAGCCACCGAGGTTGCTGCTGCCTTGCGCAGTTGTTGTTGAAGCCGGAGACACCGAGAAGCACCGTTGCTGCTCTAGTCGCCGACACAGATGCGAGAAGGCGCCTCCTTCTCCTGCCGTGGTTTCTGCCGTCATGGCTTGCCATCGCCATCGCCACCCTCTTCACCTTTTCTATGTCCCGCCGTCAGCCACGACCTGCCGCCGCCATCATCGTTCGATGACGATGTTGCTGCTATTGTTTCCGTTGAAGACGAATTGTTACCGGTTCGTGGGTTGTATGCTCGAGGGTGTTGCGTTTATGCGTGATTGGAAGCTAAAAGAAACCACCGCTACCACCGTGAGGTGGTGGCTGCCATCGTGAAACTGTTGTTGCTGGCCAACCATACGCCACCAAGAGGGTGGCTGGGTCCTTTTGCAAACAGGGCATGTGTGTGTGGCTATATTTTTCCGCTGTTGGTGTGCTATGTGTGTTTGGGATGTTTGTCAAGACGGAAAGTTGCGGACCCCCACTACTACCACCGTGAGGTGGTGGCTGCCGCCATGTGCCGCCTGTGTGTGTTTATTTTGTTTAGTGTGTGTGTGTGTGTGTGTGTGTGTCTATTTTGAGTTTTAGCATTGTAAGGTGTAAATTACAATTTTTTAATAATGAAAGGAAAAATCAAAACACCACCGTGAGGTGGTGGCGGCCGCCTCCTGCCGCCACCGGCCACCGTGTCGGGTGGCGGTGTGCCTTGTTGGATCGTGACTCGTTTGGAATGTTTGGACAAAGGGACTAAGAAACCCTAATGGGCCCTAATTGACCTAAAAGCCCGACAAATTGCTAAATGGGATAGTATTTGGGTTGGAAAACCCTAATGCCAATAAAACCCTAATTGTGAGAATTAATCGGGACACACACACGGAAATTATTTAATAGCTTGAAATATTAAATAATAATCATTGGCAAAGATTAGTCTAAGCAATATTGGACTTAATGGATTAAGTCCTTAGTGGATTAAGTTCTTAATGGGTTAAGTAGGAAACTTAACCCTAATCATCATGTTATGTGAAACCCTAATTTCACTTGGGCCTTAAGTTGGCCTTTCTATTAGGCCTAGATTATTGGGATAATAATGGGCCATCCAAGAGAAAGCAATTGAACTAGAATAATTTAATGGGCCTAGAGTAAGGCCCATGTAAGGGGTTTGGGCCAAATTTGGAAAATTAGGCCATAGATGGGCCACATTTTGGGCCTTAGTGATTATATGATGTTGGGCCTTAGAATAAGACCATGTATAGGCTTGGGCCCAATTTGGAAAACTGGGCCATATGTTAGGCTTTGATTCCTAATTGAATTTGGGCCTATGGATTGGGCATGGGGCTTAAATAAAGCCAAGCCTGAGGTAATGTAGTAATTATCTAAAGTATGTACTTATGGTTATGTAGTGGGACCCAATTATTAATTGGGTGATGTTTTGATATTGACAGATCGGGAATCTGTCATCCAGCAGCTGGGGTTGAGTTTGCAGGACTTCAACAGTGTGGGATTGAGTCTACGGGACTTCAGTAGTGCCAGGTGAGTCTTCTCACTATACCTTACCCAGAGTGGTAATTATATGTGACCGGAAGGTCTTATGTGCTTATACATGATATGTGATATATGTTTTATGTGAGATGCTATGTTATGAGTTGCATGGTTTGGCCGGAAGGTCGACAAGGTTTGGACTGGAAGGTCAACAGAGTTGGGCCGGAAGGTTAACAGAGTAGGACCGAAGGGTCTACAGAGTTAGGACCGGATGATCTACAGAGTCAGGACCGGAAGGTCTTATGTGCTTACATGAGTTATGCGATATTATGCAATTTGTCTATGTGATATTATGCATTTTGTTTATGTGATATTATGCAATTTTGTTTATGTGATATATGTCCTTATCTATGTGATATGTATATGCTATGCCCTGAGCTTACAAGGTGTGGACCGGAAGGTCAATAGGTTATGGACCGGAAGGTCATCAGAGTATGGACCGGAAGGTCAACAGAGTAGGACTGGAAGGTCTACTCGGATTGTGGGACCGGAAGGCCCCTGAGACACATTGACCGGAAGGTCTCGTAAAGCTTTAGCCTCGAGTGGCCAATTATATGTGCGTGGTATTTTGGGGAGCTCACTAAGAATGTGTGATTACCGTGTTATGTGTTATGTGTTTCAGGTACTTTGTTTCAAAGGAGAGAAGCTGGTTTGGTCGCAACGCATCACACTATGTTTTCCGCACACGGGATCCTTGGGATTACACTCTGATATAGTTTTATGATACTATGTTTTGATTGTTTACACTTTGGTTTTGACATGAGATATTATTATGAAAGTTTTTATATTGATCGGTTTTATGCTATAGTTTACTTAAAATGAAATTTTTAGCCTTAAATTTTGGGGTGTTACATCTAGAGTCTACTCGACGAGTTGGTAGACCCAAATTGACGAGTAGGAGTTGAGTGTGAAAACCCTAATTTTCAGGGTTTGTGTCCTATTTAAAGGACCTTAAGCTTTCATTTTCGCCTCCCTTATCACTTTAACACCCTGAGAGAAACCCTAGACGAGCTGGTATCATCTGAGAGAGAGAGAGAGACTAAAAGTGTGTAATTTGGTGCATTCTTGGGAGGAGATAGAAGAGCATAAAGCTTGGAACGAGAAGCCTTTGGATCCGGTGTTCTTTCAGTGCTAGCTACTTTTTGCAGGTAAAAAGCTATCACCTTGATCATTGTTTTGTTAGATCTCTTCTTTAGGGAGTTTGTGGCCATTTCCATCTTCCTTTTTGAGCCTTTGAGTTGTTAGAGCATGCCATGAAGTTGAAACTTCAGATCTAGGCAGTATGAGGTCCCTTGGGCCTAAAGATTCAAGCTTTATCAAGAAATTGGCCAAGTTTTATGCATTAAACCCTCCATAGAGCTTTGTTTTGGCACCTTGAGTCCTAGGTGTCATGCATGGACGTAAAGCTTGCAGCTTCACGTGGTATTTCAACCTTGGGAGGCTAGATCTAGAGTTTGGGGTTTTAGTTCTGCTTAATATCGTATGAATGAGAAATGAACTTAAGGGACTCGATGAGTGGATGAGCCAACTCGATGAGTCGGTTAGGATTTTCCCCGATAGTCTGGACGCGTTACAACTCGGCGAGTTGATGAGACAACTTGACGGGTTGAATTGGACTTTCCCGATTTTTCAGAGAAAATAAGGAAATCGACGAGTCACGTAGATACACCCGACGAGTTGGGTCAACATGGACTGTTGACTTGAGCATTGACTTACATTCACTTTTAGGGTTTGGTCAAGACATGAGTTAAGAAGACCATGGAGGGGTAAAATAGTCTTTCATCCTTTCCGAAAGTGAGGAAAGGGGTTAACCTAACTTTTTAGTGTTGTGATTATAAAGTGTTAATTACAGATGATTATATTATGTAGGTGGATTCTAGACTGTTCGTGGGGTACTAGATCTACTTGCTTACTTACGAGGTGGGTCTTCTCACTATACTTACCTGAGTGGTAATATTGTGTGACCAGAGGGTCTTATTTGAGTTATCGACCGGAGGCTCCTATGTGCTTATATTGAGTTATGTGATATTATTAATTTTGTATTGTGATATATGCTATATTATTCTGTGCTTTACTGAGTTATGACCGGAGGGTCCAAATCGAGCTGTGAGACCGTAGGGTCTTCACTGAGATACAGGACTGGAGGGTCCAACCCGAGCTGTGAGACCGAAGGGTCTTCACTGAGACACATGACCGTAGGGTCCACACCGAGCCGTGAGACCGGAGGGTCCAGACCGAGACGCGTGACCGTAGGGTCCGTGCCGAGCTATAGCCATGAGAAGCTTATTATTTGTGTATGTGGTATTTTAGGGAACTCACTAAGCTTCGTGCTTACCGTGTTGTATGATATATGTTTCAGGTACTTCTCAGGATCGCGGGAAGGCACCGGCTTGATTGTACACTCCAATTAGAGATCATGATTGTGAGGATTCTGGGATTTTATCAAGCATTGTTTACTTGTGTTTTGACAACTTATACATTTTGTGATTTTGGGGAAATGTGATATTGAATTTATGTGATTTTAAAAATGAAAAATTTATTCAAAAATTTACAATGTTACAAGTTGGTATCAGAGCCTTGGTTTGAGGGATTCAGATGTACTCTCGGGTATGTCTGGACTCAAATTGAGGATTTGAGAAAATTTTCAAAAAAAATGATTTTTCTAAAACGAGTAAGAGTTTAAAGAGAAAACAAGATGAGCAGTGTGTACAATCAGCCAGAGCCCGAGCGGTGATTCCCAAAATACCATTACTTGTTTACATTATGAGATATTAGAGATACATGTTAGAGGATAGGCTAGGTATTTCAGAAATTAGGGCTAGAGTTGCTTGATTCATGATGCCTTAGCCTATAGTATGCTATTGATTGATTTTATTTGCTATTTGCTATGTGTGTGTGTGCTGAGTAGGGAAAACATAGCAGGAATCTTTTAGAGAGAGTTTTGAGTAATCTAGGAGAGATACCTAGATGATCACTGAGGAATCTACCGAGAGAGTAGTTTAATATCCATGATGGATAGAGTACTTGTGAATTATGATCCTAGGAGGAGGACTTAGGACGACTACAGGTTGGTGCAGAAGGTAGTATTGAGCCCATACTACTGAAAGCACCGGATATGTATGCGACCCAAGTAAGAATCTTAGGATGCTAAGGAGCGTGTAGGGGTGGGTAACCATGTGTGTGTGTTGAGCTAGTCTCTGATGATTTTGTGTTTGCGTTTTAGAGACACTACGGTGATTACCCACAACAACCCTGGGAGCAGTGGTAATAGTGACGAGGAAATTCACAGGATCATTCATGAGGAGTTGGCCGCAACTATCAGAAAGGCCATACCAAAGATTTTTGGGTCTATTAAGACCACAATGATTGAGACATTCGATGAGCGATACGCTATTGCTGTTGCAGCCACCGCGGCCATAGCTACTGCTAGGCCATAGGGAGGTGACTCGTTGTTGTTCCGTGAGTTTAGCAACACAAAACCACTAGAGTTTGATGGAACGCAGGACCAAATTACTACCATGAGATGAATCTTCAACATTGAGGGGTGTTTTTATACGTGTTCGTGCCCGAAGCACTTGAGAGTTCGGTTTGCACTGAACCAGCTTTGCTTGGGAGCGAAGGACTGGTGGAAGTTCGCGACGACTGATTTTACTCATGCAGATCATGCTATAATTACTTGGGAGAGGTTTACCAAGTTGTTTCATAGATGAGTATGTTCCCTAGGTGGAGAGGGAACGTTTGGCACAAGAGTTTCTATCTCCCAAGCAGAAGACAGAATCAGTGACAGAGATTACGAGGATGTTTCATGAGAGGGCACTGTTCTGCCTTGAGCACGTGTCTACTGAGCAGGCACGTGTGAGTCGGTATTTTGAGCATCTTGAGGAGAGATATTCGGGAGTTCATGGCGAAATCGTCTTATCAGAAATTGGCTGAGTTGCAGACCAATGCTAGGAGGAGAGAGATTGAGCTGGAGATTCAGACCAGGGAGGAGGGAGAGCAGCAGGGGAGAGATAGGAGACCAGTGCAGTCGCAGCCAGAAACAAAGCGAGCTAAGCCCGCTGATTCGAGAGTTGGAGGCCAGAAGGGCCGCACTTGTGGCAAGTGCAGCAAGAGTCATGAGGGGTCTTGCTGAGCGAGGATTTGCTACAAACATGGAAAAGAGGGGCATATGGCGAGGGACTGCCCCTAAGGAATTCTCGGTTTGCATCACTGCAACCAGAAGGGCCACCGGAAGGCCGAGTGTCCCCAGCTCACTCAGGGATCATCCCAGGATTCTGCTCCTGCTGCTTTACGTGTTACTGATGCTCGGCCGGGGAAGGCCGAGCCTCCGAGGGCTCATGGGAGAGCATTTCAGTTAACTGTGGAGGAGGTTCACACAGCGCCTGATGTTGTTGCTGATACATATCTCCTTATTTATGTTATTTTGAGATTTGTTTATGCTTATATTGTGTTGTATATAGGTACTTTTCTTATGAGTTTTATGCCTGCTTTGGTGTTATTCGACTCGGTTGCGAGTTGATCTTTCGTGTCTTTATCCTTTAGTTGTCACATTAGTGTCTGACGCGAGGCGTTGAGTCGACCGCTGAGGGTTTCTATAGCCGACAAGCATGCGGTTTTTGCCACTGATGTATTCAGAGGATGTGTAGTAGAGATTTTCAGTGTTGAGTTCCCGATAGATCTGGTGCCGATAGCGATGGGTGATGTCTGTGTCATAATGGGCATGGATTGGTTGAGTCGGTTTGGAGCTATGATTGACTGTGAGCATCAGATGGTGACCATACGAGACCCTAGTGGGGGAGTACTTACTGTGTATGGTGAGGGGACCAGATCTGGATCAGCTTTCTGCTTTGCCGCCAAGGCAAGGCAGAGTTTACAGCAGGGATGTATGGGCTTTTTAGCATATGTGATGGATACGAGAGTTGCCATTGAGAGGTCGAGTTCTATCTCTGATGTTCCAGTTGTGTGTGAGTTCCCGGATGTTTTCCCCGAGGAATTATCGGGTGTGCCTCCCGAGAGACAGGTGAAGTTCCGGATCGATTTGATTCCAAAGCAGACAAAATTAGTGATACGTGCCAGAGGGGGATGTTACAAATGGTATCAAGAGCCACCTTGCAAGTTTGGTTATATTTTTGGAAATCTTATTTTTTTGAGAATATGGATAACTTGTTTTTGTATAAAAATAAGTTCATACATATTTTCTTAACAACTTTATAATTGTTATTTTTTTATGTGACAGAAGTTTCATGCATATTTTGTCATTTAAAGTTGTCTTAGAAAAACAAATGTTGTTTTATGTGTATGTTGATATGTATAATGTACATAAACTAGCCAAAGACCATTATGATTGTTGTTTTGTTGTGTTTGTTGTTTTTATTATAAAAATGGTTGTAATAATTTATTTATTCATATGGTATGTAATAATTAAATAAATTAGTTTTCTTGGTTATTTTTGTAAAGTAATAGATTAGTTTTTAAAAATAATTTATGTGTACAAAGATGTAACAAGAAATGAAGTAGGAGCCATTTTTTGAAGACAAAATGGCAAATTTCGTACATAAGTGCTGTGCAGAAAGATGACACTTTCTGAAAAGTGTCATGAATTCTATCAACAGTAGCCTTTTCTTTAAAGGGTTGTTGACCTAATGTAACACTTTCTGCAACCCTTTTTTGAAAAGTGTTGCATGTGGCTGAATTTTTCCTTTAAATAAGATTTTCCAATCTTTTGCAAGCAATGGGTGTTTACTCTAGTGGGAGCTTCTACAACAACATTATAAGAAGATTTTTGGTCCCTTTAAATGTCCTTTTACGAATGGACTTAGCATCTTTTGTGTTGGCTCACAAAAATGTCATTAGTTAGTTATGTTTATGCATATTTTTTTATGCATGTTTGTGTTGTTAATTTTATGCAATTATTATGTGTGGTTGGTAAATTAGTTTTTCACATGCTAAAATATTTTTGGACAAAATAAATATCACATGAAGTTTGGTTTTCAAATAGTACATAAGATGTATCAAGTTATTATTTTAAAATAAACCTAGTATTATAAATTTGTTAATAACGGCAAATTTTGAAATACTTCATTATAAGTTTTAAAATGGTGATTTTTGTAACTTATACAAACTCCACATATATAAGTAATAAAATGAAGTTTTATTAAAAATATAAAAGGTTCAAATGCACTCAAAATTAATACCAGTTATTAAAATGGAATTGTCTTAAATTATATAAAAATTAGCTTTTTATATATAGAACCTTTAAAATGATTTTCTTTTGAAAAATGATACCATGGTTTATTATATATATGATTGTAAACGAACTGAACGTTCGACGAACCGTTCGTGAACTGTTCACCGGGAAATTCGTTTATGTTTGTTTATTTAATTAATGAACGAACATGAACAAAAATTATCGTTTGTTTAGTTAAATGAATGAACATGAACAATGATCTCTTTCGTTCATTTATGTTCGTGAACGTTCGTTTACATTTGTTTATGTTCGTTCGTTTAAATTTATTTATATTCATTTATATTCAATTTTTTTATTATATTGTTATATTATATGTTTGTTTATGTCCATATATGTTCAATTGTCTTTTTTTTTAATCTTTGTTCGTTTATGTTCGTTTAGCATGTTTACGAACATGAACAAAATAATTTGTTAAATGAACGAACATGAACAAGAAAATCTCGTTCGTTTATTCGTTCGTGTTCGTTTGTTGTTCGACTAACTTAAACGAACGAACATGAACAAGACCTTGTTCATGTTCATTTGGTTCATTTACAGCCCTAATTATATGCATGTAATAAACATGATATCGTATGTTTTTAAACTAAAATTATAAAACATATAAAGACCTTTTTTTTACAAAACTCAAATATATGCAATCATTTTGAAGAACACTCACACATCTCTTGTATGCACTAGTGGGATAAAGGATACATAACCGCTTAGTGTTATCTTTTGATGGTCGGGGGTGTCTTTGCGATTTCTATAACCAAGTTATAGGCTAATCACACAAGTTTTTCAAATTGGATGATCTGATCGGAAATTTTTTGTGATAAATGATACCTAAGCAAGAGAAATCTGAGGCATAGATGGACTCAAACATGTATAATTAAATTTGTTATTAGAGATCCCATAAATCTAGGAGTTATATAGCAAGATATAACTAATAATCGATATCTACCGGGTTGGATTCAAATGGATGGGATAAAGGATACCTAACCATTTATTTGTTTTGCAAATTGGATCCTAGACTTTGATAATTAATGTTTTTGGAAACTAAAAGGGTATTAGTTATTAAAGATTAAATATTAAAAATACTAAATGAATTTTGTTAAAATTTTTTAGTTAAGTAATCCATTCTCATTATCGTGAATTGTCATTTTCTTTAATGACTTAATGAAACAATAACATTCAATAGATACAACTTCAATGAATGGTTCATATCTTAAGAGAGAATCTCGTGAGAGATATGGAATTATATACACTTAAAGGTCCTAGTCCTAAACTATTTGCTTTGAGCAATAAACCTGAACATGATAGCTAGTAAAGGCATCACTGTGATGCTAAAGATGCTTCTAACATCAAGCTAGAGATAGTTATTCATAATTTCTAGGAAGTCTTGGGTAATTTAAAACATATATCTAATGATATAACAGGTTAAACAATATTCCAATAAATATAGTGATATTTTATTTAAAGCTAGTTTAAACATTGAAATAATACAAGCTAAAAGAATCACCTTGTATGATCCAGGAGGCCCATGTTTTATGGATTGAACACCTTTAAGACCAAGAAATCTACTAAAGCCCACATAGATGGATCTATTTTCTTTTATGGAGAAACTGAACACTGGAAGAGGAATTATCTTTCTTATCTGAAAAGAAAGTCTGGAAGAGACTAGTATTTTCAGGTATCTACTCTGTAGAACTCATAATTTTCATATAACACTTAAGTACTTGGTACTTAATGTTTATATAATATTTGTAAATGGCTTGCAGATATTTGTTGAAGAGTAACCAACTGAGCACAACCAAGTTGCAACTACACTCTCAGAGTTTAGTTTATTATTTATGCTTAGAACATAAAGTACTTGTAATGTAAACCAATATTTGTTTTGAAACAATGTATGTTTTAATTTAGCATGTCTAAATTTATGTCTCAGTTATTTTATTCAAATGTTTGAAAATTTACTCAATCATTTTTCATAACAATAATATTCATGTTCTGAAATGATTAACTTCTATTTATGAGACTAGATCTCTTAATAGAAATGTAAAGTAATATTAACATTTTTATAAATAAAATCAAGTTCTATATACAAACACTTTTGACTTAAACTTGTTTTAAATCAAACTCATATTTGACATTGTTATCTTTATTATATAAATGACATTCACATATTCCAACTTCAAGAAAGGGATCTTTGAAGGCAAATAATGTAGTTTATTTGACATATGTGAACGGTGAATCTTATTTATATGTAAAGGATTCATAATGATATTTTCACTAAAGTGTAGAGAAAATAATTAAGGAATTATACACTTTGGTGTATGACTTCCTTTCTAATTAATGTCTGAGATTAAGCACAAGATACCAAATCAATTTTATTAACAACTATAATACTTTTAATTATATTTTACGAGGTAAAGCATAATTATGAAATCTTTGTTGAAGGTTTCAAAAGTTGAGATACAAATCGGTAAGAACCATCTAAGGCCTTAATGATAATAAAGGATGAATTAAATTTGGGATAATACTTCGATCACTATTAATTATATATTGAATATAGATACCAACTAATAAGTAGATTAAACACTTTATAAGATTTAGTATGGAAATGCTCCATCCTCATCTTACTTAATGTTTTATGTATTTGAAGTCGATGTTAGACTAAAGCTTCTAAACCCAAAATCTACTAAATACATTTTTGTATATATAATACTCTAAATGTGGCATAGATTGTTATATGCAAACCCACCAAGAATAGATTCTCTTATTCTTGTGAAAGCTAAGTTAGTAGCACTAGTACAAAAAATACCTACGGTCACTTTCCGAAAAACGGCCTCTGACACTTTTTATTAAAAGTATGGCCAAAGGTCACTAAAAAATTTTAGAGACTGTTTTTGGATACATTTAAATTAGTTTGTGTGGCCATTATATAGATAATCAAAACTTTAACCACACTTAATTATACCAAATGTGACAAATATTAGTCATACTCGAACACTGAGGCCATAGGTCACAATCAGCCACATGTATCGATTAAGATTGTCATACTTTTTTTATGAGAGACAGTAGATAAACGTATTGTGACATGAGTCAGTTGTATGTGTATCTATAACCTGGTGCCTTTTTAGCCACATAACAGACAAAGTAGCTAAAAGGTGATACATATGGTCACACTAAATATTTGTGTGTCCATAGGGCGCATCTGTACTAGTTGTACTTAGTTAACGCAAGAAAAGAAAACAAGTTAGTATTGGTTATTTATGGTCATGTACCTTTTATTATGTGTGTTAAAATATGATGAATTGGCTTTGAGAAGAAACAAATATTGTGTGTGTAGGTAGCATTTAGTTATGATTACAACTATTATATGTGTCTATATGTAAATATAGTTATAAAAGAACAATAATGTCTTATTGGTATAATTAAGGGTCGTTCATTGAATATGTTACAATAATATGTTATATTCATTCTGGTTGTATTATTGTGTTTGTAAGTTTAAAGAATAGTCTTTTTAAAATGAAAATTTGTTGCTGTAAAACTAAAATTGTTTCCTGGTTAAGTTATTATACAAAAAAAATGACAATTTTAGACTTTTTGGAAGACTCATAAATTTGACAAGTTTTATCTTTGATATCATTTGGCAGAATAAAAAATGAACAAAAAGTTCAATCATTCCATTTTACAAAAGTACATTGCTTTTTTTGCAATTAAAGTGTTGTATAAATTAATGAAAAAAATTGAATGGTAGTTTTGTAAAGTTAGAAACAATTTCTGAAAAAACCAAAAAAAAATAAAAATAATAAAAACAAAAACATATAACAATATAGTTGTACTGAATAAGAGCTATAAGAAAGGACCAAATTTCCCTTTTTGTCATATATTCTTTTAATTGCACCAGATCATACACCATTAAAAATGAAAAGAATACAACTTGCTTTAATAGAAAATGTCTGATAAGTATAATTATAGTATGACTATTAGTAGTTTATGGTCATACTGTAATTGCTTATGTGTGTCGAAATCAAAAGTAAACAATACTAATGCTAAAAGAAACATGTGACATTAACCAATGGACCATTTGTCCGAAGGAGAACCGGAAGCTACTAGCCTACACTTCCGAGCAAACTTCCAAGAAATTTTATTACTCCTTTAGTCAACTAACTTTGGGTTTTCAAGCATTAAACATAAAATGCAAATTATTAGTTTTAATGCATGAAATTTAAGAGACTGAAGGGCGTGGAAGGAGATTGTTAAGGATGTGAAAACCTGCATAAGGCTAAGGGCAAATTAGTAATTTAAGACATAAAATGAGAAATGAGAAAAAGCTTGAAATGGTAAATGGCAACTGAGATTTTTCTTTTTTTGATTACCTAATCAAACCAAGCAAAATGACCACAATGGTCATTTTGACTAGCATTCCAAGTATGGACCTAAAGGTTCAAAATGACCAAAACGGTCGAATTACGAAACTTCTTACCTGTAAAGAAATGTTTCAAATGACAAAATTTTTGACTATTTTGATTAACCTGATGAAAATAACATGTCAATAATTGACTTAAATGGTCAAAATGACAAAACCAATCTCAAAGGGAAACTTTGTACCAATATTGTGAAGTTTAAATTGACCAAAATTTTGCCTTTTTATTAATCGGACTAAAATGAGCAAATTGTACATTTGGTCATATAATGGATCTTACTAGCAGGAGTATGGAATTTATGTTTACTATATATAATGGATCTTTGAGGTGCTTAATTCGAACTCAAAGCAGTTGATATGAGGTTTATTACAGATCATATTCTATCAAAATCTAAAATCATCTATGAGCCTTTGAACACTAGGCACTAGAAGGAAAAAATAAAGATCCAATTCTACATAACCTACTAAGATCAATGTAAGACTCAACCTAAAACGAAAAACTCAAAAATAACGAAAAATTTAGAATCGTACCATGTAAGGGAATTTTTCTTGATATTGAGATACTGGTCAACTGAATGAAGGGTTCCTCTTATCATCAATACATTCTTCAATTCCATAGTCACATTTCTTCCTAGCAAATAATTTTCACTTTTCTTGATCAACAGCCTTGATTTAACCTTTTGTCTAGGATTCATCTTTTGTTGTAATGTGAGTAAACAAGAACACTAACCCTTTGCTAAATTAAACCCTAAAAACAAAATGATTGTAAATGAACAAACACAGACACGATAGTGGAATCAAACTGCAGATGAACACACATACATGAAGGTAGAGGCGTTGATTTGTGTACCAAGCATGATCTTCAGAATAACTTAAACAACAATTTC
The DNA here is from genome assembly GCF_051521515.1 of Lactuca serriola. NCBI lineage: Eukaryota > Viridiplantae > Streptophyta > Magnoliopsida > Asterales > Asteraceae > Lactuca > Lactuca serriola. Next base: position 139,186,289 of record NC_136416.1, read on the forward strand.
ACTTACTTGCTGTAGCAAAACACACAGACAAGACGGAGTGACCAAACGACGATGGAGGCATCGATGGTGGATAGTGTTATAGACGGACGGGAGCGTCAACCGGTGGATGCCTTCGTTGGAGGGGTAACTGATGGTGGTGACGAAACAAATCACTGGTGGTGGGTTGTGCACTGGCAAGAGAGAATAGTAGCGAAATAGATAAAGTGATGGTGGCGAGAGACAAGAGCGACATAGTAGAGAGATAGAGCGATTGAGTACTAGCGATCGTTTTGATTGGCAGACCAAAGACAATGCAGTGGAGTAGATCGATGAAGAAAGAGATGAAGGAGAAAGATGGGTCATGAATTATTTGGGAGAGATTGAGAGGGAATTCCTGATGACGGGTTAATTTGGAGGTTGAAGAAACGAACCACAATTAAATATAGCGGGTAGGGCTGTAAACGAATCGAACGAACACGAACGGGGCTTGTTCATATTTGTTCGTTTAAGTTAGCCGAACAAATGAACGAACACGAACTGATAAGCGAACGAGGTTTCTTGTTCATGTTCGTTCGTTTAACAAATTGCATTGTTCATGTTTGTTCGTTTATGTTCGTGAACATGCAAACGAACGAACATAAATGAACAAAGATAAACAAACATAATTCAAACATATATGAACATAAATGAACCTATAATATAGTAATGTCATCAAATACAGTTGAGCATATATGAACATTAAAAGAACTTATATGAACGAACATAAACAAATGTAAACGAAAAACATAAACAAACGTTCACGAACATAATTGAACGAACAAGATCATTTTTCATGTTCGTTCGTTTAACTAAACGAACGATAATTTGTGTTCATGTTTGTTCATTTGTTAAATAAACGAACATAAGCGAACTTCCCGCCGAACGGTTCACGAACAGTTCGTTGAACGTTCGGTTCGTTTACAGCCCTAATAGCGGGTCTTTGAAATTTTTTGGGTTGGGAAAAAGTATTTTGGGGAAAACGAGATGATGATGATGATGATGATGACGACGACGACGATGATGATGATGATGATGACGACGACGATGATGATGATGATGATGGTGATGATGATGATGATGATGATGATGGTGATGATGATCCAAAAAAGGCTACAAAAACCAGAATAGTATGTAAATAAACAACCTATGTAATTCTAATATCTATTTTCACCATGTTATATATATGATAGTTTTCGTCAATTATTTCACCTTCCACTTTCACTCCCCAAAAAAACTACAATGAAGTCCGAAGAACTTGAATACTCCAACCCATGCGGAGCATGGGGAAACTTTTCTAGTTTACATGAAGATTCAAGATTAAGAATCATTCATCGTGATCTGAAGGTTAGCAAAATTTTGCTGGATTTTGATATGAACCCTAAGATTTCTGATTTTGGTCTATTGAGGATTGTTGGAGTGGATCAAACAGAAGTAAACACCAATCGAATTGTCAGAACATAGTAAGTTTTTAACTCCCTTGTTTCTACTATGATTAAGAATCATACATTAATGGTTTTTTTTTCCTTCATAAACTACTATATTATGTCTTTTATTTATTCAATTTTTTTTCAATGTTGTTGGTATGGGTATCAAATATAAAATCACCTCAAGACAACTTCAAAACTCAAAGAATCACAAGGAAACTTTTATATCAAGCAATACCCTTCTCATGAAGACAAGGACCAATACCAAAAAGATGAATGCCTAGTTATGTCTAGTTTTTGGTTTATGATGTTTTCGATTTATTTATCATATTTTAATACTTGCAAATAGTATAATTTTCATTTTTTTTTGTATTTTAATTACGAATTTAATGTATGGATTTGGATTTTAATTATTGATAATATCCAATTCTGAATTTTGATATTGTTTCGTATTGTCGGTTTTGGTTACTTTCATTTATATATATTATTTTGATGTATCTACAATATAGAAAAAGTAACAATAAAAATTAAATCATTGTGGCTTTAATATAATTTTGGTCATGTTTTATAGGTTTTCAATGTCTCTAAAATTATACAATGGTTACTTTACATCATTTTTTAAAGTGTGGCTAAATGGTTAACAATAGTCATAATATACAAGAATTATGAGTCTACAATTGTTTTAAGATGATGTTTTTTCGAAAAATTTTGTGACTAAGTTAAACAATAACAACATGAAAAACAATTTTTGTGGCAAATAAATACCATAATTGATTGTTGTTGAGACTAAATACTAGTAAATCGTCACTTACATCATTAATTATATGTGTCCATTTACCGAACATGGACATGTTCACCGTAATTATATGTGTCTAAAATATACCCAATAGTCTTAATACGATACCAAATAGTCCTTAATTTTAACAAAATGTGTGTCTTTATAATACTTATGATTGTATTTCACTTAATTGTGTGTCTCTATACGATAGGTTATAGTCACAAAAATTGATTGTTTTTTGTGACTAATAATTAGCAATTCGCCACTTATGGAAGTAATTACATGTGGCCATTTAGCAAGCATGGTCACACTCACTGTAATTACATGTTTACGAAAGATACACAATAGTCTTTATAAAATTTAAACTGTGTGACAATATAAAAGAAAACAACTACACTAAAACATCATGAATGTCGCAAGTTGGTGATATACAGTCACCACATTTACTAAATAAATGTGACTATTGATTGTTTAACGCTACAATATTGGATATTTAAAGAACAAAATTTCGTACACATTTGCCACACTTTTATAATACGACCACATGTTTTCATATCATACGGACACTACATTTTAAAGTGACCATAAGACCCATACGATGGCGTCACCTTCCGTCACACTTTCAGTGAAAAAATAAAATGTCACTATATGCATATGGTCACATTTTTTTGGTGTGACTGTAAGTCATTTTTCTTGTAGTGTAGAAAACAAGCTTCTAATGACAAAACAAGTGGGATGTACATGGAACTTGAAGCAGCTCAAGAACCATAACCTTATGTAGTAATAGTTGCCACTAGTTTTAACAAGGATTGTTAAACTTGAATAATAGCTATTCACAAACACAAATTGTTCTCATTAGTGGTATAAATCATCTATGACTTGAAAATGTGGAATCTCTCATTGATGAGCTTTTATTGATGGTTTCTGGAAAATCCGTCAAATACCAAAATGCCATGTCAGATCTCGAATCTGATAAATGACTTAGAGTCATGAACATGAGATGTAATCCATGTATGATAATCAAGTATGGGCTTGATTAAAATTTCTCCCTATAAGGCTAGAAGGAGTAAATGTTTCTTTTAGAAAAATACGTACATGGATAACCATATACATTTAAAGCAAGACTTGTAGTAATGATTTTCTCATACTCATGTCATTGACTACGATCCTCATCATACTCATAACATTGATTGTGATCAAACATTTTTCACAAGTAGCTATGATTAGATCAACAAGGATATTATTTACTATGAATTCAAATTCTTAATATGAGATATAGTAAATAGATTTCAAGAAAGACTGTTTTTTTCTAATAGACATCTACTAGAAGTTATCTATATAGATTAGCCTGGAGGTGTTCTTAATCCATGTTATCCTAACAAAATGTGTAGAGCTGGAGATCCACTTGTGGATATAAAGCAAACATCTTAATGTTGCAATCATCATTTTAACAACAACTATTAGATAATGTTATGATATAATGGGATATAGTCATCACATTAATATTTGTTGTGTTCTATGTTAACATGTTTAATCAATGAATAATGTTATTATTCTAAAGGTCTATAGTCGGTTATAATTGTAAGAGCAATTATAAAGTAAGACTAATATGAATTCAATTGGTTGACTCTCACTAGATAAAAGTAGGCAAGTGGTTGTAACCAAGTTTCATAGGTACTTGACAGATAACTAGTATTGAACTGACCCGCATCAAGATAATCTAATGGATCGCTATTATGAATGGTACTTTATTAAAAGGTACTATCTTTGTATCCTTAATACCTGAGATACATAGTGGGACTTAAGTATAAGGAGTACTATGCTTTGATATGGTTAAATGTTGTTCCTTAATCGGGCAGTTATAAAGCCATCTTCAAGTATGGTGTGAACTATGCAAGAGGCTTATGTAGTCAAGATGGGATTTGTTCCTCTTATGTGTTGAGAGTTAGACATCTAAGGCGCCTTACCAAAAGTTGAACAACTAATGAGATTGATCGCGGTCCGTATCTCATGTTCAACATGATATTTGTAGCAAAGGGGTAACTAATAAACTTACATTATACACCAATTGTAGCCTTGGGCTTCTGGGAGTTGGGCATTGATAGAATGGCGCAAAGTCGTATGTTGTTGGGGGCAGTGAAGTGTTGCTAAATGTTCACCACATTCTATATTTGTCTAATATGAATCTTGCGCAAGTGGGAGATTGAAAGATCTAGTATGCTCAAGAATCATATTAAAGTGATATTACTAATTAACATATGATACTAATGGGTCACACTAACAACAACTTGATATAATTGATTATTTATTGGAAATTGATTTTAATAGATATTCAATAAAACTCTTATAATTAACTGAAAATTATTTATTTCTTGAAAATAATAATTTTCATTAGCAAGTAACATAATATATATCATATGGTATGATTTATTAAGTCATGTACATTATTTTGGACTAGAAAGACATTTGTCTTTTAGCCAAAAGACAAAGTTTATATTTTATAAAAGAGTCTACAAAATTTATAAACTTCATGGCTTCCTTTTTTATAAAAGATGAGAGGGAATAAAAGACATGGTCTTTTGATTTGTTTAATCAAAAGTAAGACATGTCTTAAAGCATGGGGTAACACTTAGACTTTATGGGTCATGATGTGCATAAAGTGCTAAGGACTTAAGGATAAAGAATTAAATTCATGAAGGCTTAAAAGGCTTTTATTTTGGCTATGCCAAGAACGAAATTTGCTCCTTCTTTCTCTCATTCTTCTCACTTTAAAGTGTTAGAGTTTACTTGCATATGCTCTCTTGAAGTTCATATTTTGGTTATGAACTTTAAGCTTAAGAGCTTAGGAGTTTTACAAGACTAGCATCTTAAATCAAGTTGGATTATTGTTGGTGTCTCTAAGGTTCCACATTCTTCATCAACTTCCAAGCCTCCCAAGAGGACCCAAAGAACAACAAAGGTTGTTATTTCTTCATCCTTTCTTTGGTCAGTGTTTAAATCTTCTTATAACTTGCAAGATGATCCTTGGTGTGTATAAAATGTCTATGTTATGTTCTAAATTTAAAGTCTTCCATTTGATATATTTTTCTAGTTTATGAAACTATTTTTGAACTAAAACCCAATATTTCATAATTATGATTTTTGTATGTATGTTTCGGAATCCGAAAATCGAATACGGTATTCCAGATCATAACTTTCGGACCAAAATTCCGAACCCAGTTCATTGTATTCCGGACTTGATTTTCGGATTCCGGGCATGTTCTGGACTAGCAAAAAATATGGTTTTTTATTACGATATATCATGTAGTATATATGTATAAGTCTATGTAATATTATAAAGTCCTTAACAAGATTAAAGCTCATAGATAACCCTATAATACCTATATAATTGTGTAAAGTAAACAATTTTTAACGTATAATTAAAAGTAAATGCATTTAATTAGAAACAAATTTGAAACTTACAAATAAAAACTGCATTTCTTCACTGTTACCAGAAGACATTTTCAGTTGTAGAGGTGTCTAGAATGTGATATCGAAGTTTAGTCTTAAACAAGAGATGTCGAAGTATAGTCCGAAACAGATTAAATTGTATTTATAGGAGAACCAGATTACCAGGACGAAATTACTACCCGCTTAACCGAATTTGAAATATGGTCTGGAACAACCTATTCCGACCCAAGTGGTTATTTTGCCAAAAAAAAGAGGTTATTAAAAAAAACAATCAAAAAAATGGTTAGGTTACTCGATTTTCCTTTATTTTTTGTTTTTTAATTGTTACAATAAAAAAGGGAAAAAATTAAAAAAGATAAAAGTTATTTTATATGGACGCGGGACTAATTAATGCAATTTCTTTAACATATTTAGACCAAATCACTAGGTCTGACAATCGTGTCGTGTTCGGGTTAGCGTGTCGCGGGTTGAAGGTTAAAATATGCCAACCCAAACACAACCCATTTAAATATACAGGTCACAGGTTGGCAGGTTTGGAACATAAACCCATATATGACCCGCCAACCCAGGTTAACAAGTTGGCGGGTTCGTGGGTCAGATTCTATAAATAAATTTGACAATTAAACATGAATAATTTCTTGATGGTTAATACAAACATATCTGAAGTTTAGACACTTAAGTCTTAAAAATCCAAATGAAAATTAAAAACATTCATAGAAACATGTTCAAACTAAACATTAATACAAACATAGGTAATTCAAGTGCTAAAGTAATAGCCATAATTCCCATTTTTTCTCCCAAAAAACAAAGTCAATTCTCCAACACCATTTCGATACTGATTTCGCTCACGGAGTAACAGATGGGAGAGTGGGACTATGGGAGACTGGAAGTCTGGAAGAGGGAGATACGATCATACGCGATTTGATTTTGAGATTATTATTTAGGGCAAATGGGCAATATGGTTACAGACTTAGCCTTACAGGTTACGACATACAACCTTAGGCCATCCACCACGAGTCAAAATGTCAAAATAGTCAAATGTTATATGAATCAATGATATATATTATATAATACGTATTAAATATTAATACTTGATACATAAATACATTTAAAAATAAAATAAATTTTTTTTATTAAAAAGATAAATAAATTGGCAGGTCAACCTGTTTATTTTTTGAGAAACTCATATATGACCCGTTTAATAAATGAGTTGGCGGGTTGAAAAACTCAAGCCAAACCCATTTATTTCTTGTCGTGTCGCGGGTCGTGTTGAAAATTGTCAACCCTACGAATCACCGAAACACATGTATAGGAAAATGGAACCATAAGGATTAGTTACATTTTTTTTTCAAAACTTGTACCAAACTTGCACTAATGGAGAACCAACGGGACCAAAATTGTAATTTACTCCGAGGGTATCCATGGTTTTTAAGATGGGCCGCCTCTCTGTCTCTCTCTCTCTCTCATCCGGTTATCCAAACTTCACACACACATAAAGAAAAACGGCCGGCTGCGATCGTTTTTCCATCTACAGGTTCCGGCGAGTATACGAGCGGATTTGGTGGAAATAACGGCGTTGCAACGATGGCTGGAGGAGCAGCCGAACAGCAGTACGCGAAGGCGAAGATATCTGTCTGGTGGGACATAGAGAACTGCCAGGTACCTAAAGGCTGTGAACCTCATTCGATCGCTCAGAATATAAGTTCTGCTTTGGCTAATATGAACTACTGTGGGCCAGTGTCGATTTCCGCTTACGGCGACACCAATCGGATCCCTGCCTCTGTTCAGCAAGGCCTCAACAGCACCGGCATCTCTTTGAATCACGTGCCCGCCGGTATATACCCTTATCAAATCTACACTTACACGCTTAATTATATAAAACCTGAGTTTAATTTGATGTTCAACTAGAAATGGGTGTTGTGTTTATCTTGCTTTGACTTCAGATTGTGGTGAAAATCGAAACCCTAACACCACGTATACAGAAATCTGTTTATTCAAATTCATACATACTCAATTCGACTGTTCACTGCTCTTTTAGAGTTTATTTATATTTGAGAGCTTTCAAGAAGATCTGGTTATTAGTTGACATTTCTTAGTTCAGTAGAGAATGGATTGCATTATAATTTATACTCTTCTTTTTAATGATCAGGTGTGAAAGATGCAAGTGACAAGAAAATTTTGGTAGACATGTTATTTTGGGCAGTAGATAACCCTGCCCCATGCAATTATCTGTTAATTTCTGGTGATCGGGATTTCTCAAATGCATTACATCAATTAAGAATGAGGAAATACAACATTCTTTTAGCTCAACCTCAGAAAGCTTCCATTTCCCTCCTTGCAGCTGCTAAAAGTGTATGGCTATGGACCAGTCTTTTGGCTGGAGGTCCACCAATAACTACCGGTGAATCACCCACACCTGATACCACCTACAACCACACTCCACCTCCTAACTCACTACATACTCCGGCTCCCGAGTCAACTCATATGCATCAACCCTTTGACAACCACATGTATCCACATCCACATCCCCAGCAATTTGCAAATATGGCAATGCCTCCTAACTATCTTTCTCATCTTCAAAGGGCCATCCAAGAGGCCAATTATATGGAAGAAAAAACCCGTTTATCTTCAAACCCGGGTGAGAAACGAAAATTTGAAGGTTCGCCTGGAACCTCATCTAAGAAAAATCGCGTCACTAATAATAATAATAATAATAATAATAATAATAATAGTAATAGTAATAATAATAATAATAAAGGAAAGAATCCTAAGAAGGGAGGGATTCCTCTGTGTCTAAGTTGTAACAAATATCATTCGGGTGAGTGTCAGTGCCCACGATGTTTCCGATGTGGACAGTTGGGTCATATAAGCACTGACTGCCTGAATAAAGAAATTACGTGTTTCAGATGTGGTGAAGGTGGTCACAAATCTGACACGTGTCCAAAGAAATATGTTTTACCTAAGAAAGCTAATAAGAAGAAAGTATCCCCCATAAAAAAAGAAGCGAGTGATGCTTCACGATGTTACCTCTGTGGGAATTTGGGTCATAAAAGATCCAATTGCCCGAATGAAGGTCAACAGGTAACATGTTTTGGATGTGGTCAACTTGGTCACAAAGCTGGTGAGTGTCCAAAGAATAAACAGAATGGTGAAAGTAGTAAGAAAGCTGACACAAGTCCAATTAAAGAAGATGATGGTTCAACTTTAAGTGCATTAGCTAAGAAAACCGAATTACAATCCGAACCGCAGATCATACAAGTATTAAACATGAATACCGCAGAAGCGGTGGTGGTGATTCCTGATGTGAATGTGGTCTCAGGTATGCATTATTTTATTTGATCAGGGTGCAATTTTGTCATTTATATCGGTTGTGTTTAGTCATTTATAGCCATCCAAGGAGTATTTCATATGTAACTGCAAAGCCACTTTTTGCATGTTAATATATGTAGAGTTTATCAACTATGAAAGTTGTTTGGAGGTAACCTACAAACAAAGTTGTTCAAGTTATAGGTCATTGTAACCTGCTATAGCAGGTTTACCGCTTACCTCTCATAAATCCATTTTTTTCCACATTTTTGCCCCCAGTTTTAATTTGGTCGCAAACTTTTTTCTTCTTCCAAATTTATTCTCTCTCTATCTCTGTGTGTGTGTGTGTGTATATATATATATATATATATATATATATATATTATAATTATTTGTATTTAACGACATTAGTAATATGTTTTGTACATTTTTTTACAAGTTCATTTTACAAACTTGTTTTTTACTACGCTTTTAAATAAATTAGTAAAAACCTGCAAAATTGGTTTTCATATTTTTTTTACATGCTTATTACAGTTTTTTTTCCCTTACGAATTAATTTTTTATTTTTTGGTAAAAGAACGACTTTAAAAAATTGTTGTCTTACAGATTTATTTTTCAAAAGCTCACAAAAAAGAACTTCTAAAATATTGTTTTTTTTTTTTTTACAATTTTGTTTTCTACAATCTTAAAAAATCTGTAAAAATGAAAACTAGTATAAAGCATGAAAAAACGAATCAGTGCATGTTTTTTACAAATTCTGTAAAAAAGTTGCTAGAAGCAAACTTATAAAACATGAGTTTAAAAAGAAAAAGATGTAAAAAGTGGTTGGGACCAAATTTGTAACAAAAACTAAACTTGTGGCAAATTCGTAAAAAGAAGTTGGGTAAATGACAGGTGATCTATTTGAACAAGTTTCATAGTTGGTTATTACCTCTACAGTTTAGCTATAATTGACATTAGTTTCTTTTTGGAATCGAATGGATTGCCTGGGTGTGGGTGAAATTCTGTTTTGGAAAAAGATAGATCCGTGTTTGTGTTTGTGTTTGTGTTTGTGTTTGTGTTTGTGTTTGTCTACTGGAAAGGATGCAAAACTTTTATAGGAATCACCAAACCAAAGAAAGCCATGAGAAAAGTTATTTATTTATTTATTTTATTTTTTCGTCTGCATATGTAAGTAACATTGATGCAAAGAAAGGAATGAGTGAGAACACATTTCGTGTATGGGTCCGGGAAGTAATCTATGGACATGTGGATTGCTCTTCAGCATCTATCACATGGGTTTATTTTTATTTTCCCATTTACTAACTCATTACTCATTAGTGTGTCTAAGATGTCATCAATTATTTGATTTTGACTTTCCTTACACATACATCTGATTCTGATATGTGTATCCTCATATTATTTACACATGGGTATGTTTTATATTTGATTTTAGTCGTGTTTAAAAAGCTCATGACTCACTAGATGTTTTGTCATCTACGTATTTTTCTTTCGGTGTGCAGCTGTCCATGTAAGTCATGAAGATGGATTATCTAGCCCTCCCTTCTGAGACTTAAGTAAGACTACTTGTAGATGCCTTTAAATTTGACTTAATCTTTTTCAAAAATAATCATGCCAAGTCTAGTTAGTGAGGTTTTTTGTTTTTATACCGGGATTTAGATTTCTATGCTGTGACAAGTTTTCTGGTTACCTTTCATATCCTTTGATTTTTTTTTTTTTTTTTGGTATTTCTAGGGTTTTCCTCATACAAGACTTGCCTTGAGTTGAGTTGAAGTTTTCAAAAAGATGTTCTAATCTCTTGTTTGAACTGTTTGGCTTACCATGGTTGTACATTTTAAATTTATTGAACAAAAATCTGCACTTATCTTATGGTTCATTTCTTTATTTTTGCATTTTTTTAGTTGATCGACACTCTCCTTTGAATGGAGAAAGTATATTTTAATATTGTGCTTTCATTTTTTTCGTTTTCTTTCTATCAAGACACTGTGCTTTGAAAAATGTATCCAATCGTTTGATTTATCAAGTTTCTATTTATTAAGATGTTATATTTTGAAAAATCTATCTAATTATAACAATGAAAATATTTTTTGTATTTGGATGACATTGTTATAATTGGATAGAGTTTTCAAAATGCAAAATTTTAGTCGTATTTTCGTAATAAACAAAAAAAGTATATTGTTATTTCTTTCGTTTAACCCATTATCTATCAGCTTGTCTCTCACTGTCACTCTATTGTTACATGTATCTTCAAATTTTACTGAATAATAACATTGTATTTTCAATATTTTTGTTAGAAGTGGCACATTTTACTTTAAAAACTTTACCCATAATATTATGAAAATTTATTTTGTATATGGATGATATTTTTTTATTTGGGTGGATTTGTCTACAACAAAATTGTATAAGTAGAAAAAAAAAATGTAAGTATGATGCTATGATAAACATATAACTGAAAGTACCTTGCCATTTCTAGCTCGTAACCATTTACCAATACATCTATTGTCACATGGCTTCTTTTACTAGTTTGTAATTCCCATATATCTTAAAAATCTATCCAGTTATAGCATGGTATATTGAAAAATATACCAAGTATAACTTTGTACAATGTATTTTCATAATCTTTTTTTATCACAACATTGTATTTTTTATTAGGACATTGTACTTTAAAAACTCTACCAACTTATAACAATAAAAAATATTTTGTATTAGATGACATTGCTATAATTTAATGGATTATACAAATAAAAAAAGATGTTATAATAAAAGTAAATAAAGCTATGTTCACATGTATCTTAAAAATTTATGTAATTATAGCATTGTACTTTCAATCAATATTACTATGACATTGTACTCTAAAATTCATCCAATTATAACAATGAAATTGCTTTTTAGATGGATAGCATTTCTATAAATGGATAATTAAAAAAAATGTTACAATAGAAAGAAATTTAAGTAGGATGTTTTAATAAACAAATAAATAAAAGAATGTTGTTATTTTTAGTTTTTAATACTTCGTTGTATCTTATAATATCTCTTTTGTGACCACGTATCATAGATGCACGTGACAATATTTTTTGGTGGACATGTTATTTTGGGAAAAGTTGAAAACCTGCATATTTCCTGGTGGTTGAGACTTCTTCTCCAATGTCTTAAATCCGCTAAGAATGAGGAAATATAACTATCTTCTAGCACACCCTCAGAAAACATATGTATCTATCTTTACAACCGCCAAGGGTGTATGATTATGAACTAGTCTTTGGCTAGAGGACTACCAATACTAATGGTGAGTCAGTCACATATGATAATACCAATATATATTCTAATTTTTTGTGTTGGCTTAGATGGCTCAAATAAACCAACCCTTAGATATCCAAATACCTAATACCTATCTGGTATTGGAGAAATTTCAAACATGTGAATGGGTTATATGGATGTAAAGAAGCAAGTATATTTGTTCACAAAGAATATACTAGTCGTGGTATCTCTTATCCTCGAGAAAACTACCGAATCTAATTGCTTTCGTGACGGGGGGATTGCCTCATGACTATCATTCCCATCTTATATCTATTAAGTATTAACACGCTTCACAAGTTCATCCAAGAGACCAAATATATCAAAGCGAATATGTGTGATAAAACAGATTCATCTTCTTAAAAGTTATTGTAATGGCAAAGGAAAGAGTTACATGTGAACATTCTTTGGTGGCCACATTGTAATTCTTTTTAAAAAAAAGGTGTTTGGTTTAGTAATTTTTCTTGTTGTTACTATTCGGAGAATTGGGTCAGAAAAGACGTAAATGACCGAGAGAACAACATTTGATGTATTTTAGATATGGTTAAAGTGGTTGTATAGTTGATGTTGGGGATTGCCTCATGACTATCGTTCTCATCTTATATATTATTAAGTATTAACACGTTTCACAAGTTCCTCCAAGAGATCAAATATATCAAGGCAAATATGTGTGATAAAACCGTTTCATCTTCTTAAAAGTTATTGTAGTGGTAAAGGAAAGAGTCACAGTTGAACATTCCTTGGTGTCCATATTGTAATTCTTTTTAAAAAATGTGTTTGGCGTGGTAATGTTTCTTGTTGTTACTATTTGGAGAATTTGGTCAGAAAAGACGTAATTGCCCGAATATAAAACAACATTTGACGTATTTTAGATGTGGTTAAAGTGGTTGTACACTTGATATTGGGGATTGATGTTCAAAACAATAATATATTAAACAAACAACAGAAGCAATAATATATTTTAAAATTTTCAATCTCCAAAGCAATAGATCGATTTTGAACTAATCAAATCAATAACATTCAACCATAAGTGTTCTAGATTATTAACTTAATAATGGCTACTAATAATGGATACTAACTGTGAATTAAGACAATCTTAATGGTTGGTCCAAACAGAGTAGTAAACACGAGCCGCTAGAATTCCATTATTAGTATCCATAATAAAAAGTTTCATTTTTAACTAAAGAGAAATCATTGTTTTCAATCAAACCTAAGTCATAAGAACCCAAGATCAAGTACAAATGTTCCAAAATCAATGTATCATAACATCTCCAAAATATATCACCAAAGGATGTGTATGATAACCCCCTTGCTTTCCTCCGATCATCTGAAGTACCTGAAATATAAAACTTAAACTATAAGCCAAAACTTAGTGAGTTCCCCCAAAGTACAACACAACCAATACAGATAACAACATGAATATACGAGTTTTCAGCCTAACTGGACCGCCTCGCAGGGCCTACAACCTATCTGGACAGTTCTTCGGGCCTTTGGCCTGACTGGACCGCCTCACAGGCCTTTAGTCTATCCAGACTACACCGGGTATCTTGGCCTTCAGCACAAAGCAGGACCACATTAACCCAACAAACCATAACATCTCGACATATATAATAACAATCAATAACCAACAACACAAGTAATCATACAGATCTACCAATCTAATGCACACTCAATGAACACATGTAATCAAATAGATCTACCATGCTAACACATACTCAACATAACATCAATCCAATATACCAAGATACGTAATCCAGTGAGCCGACATTGGTGTCTTCGACCCACAAGTATTGTAAAGAAAACTCACCCCACAGTCTGAAAGGATAGCTTAACAGATCACAACTCCAACTGTTGACTCTACATGTCACCTATACAACAAACAATGATCTAGTCTCAAACTACAACTTAAAATACCTAAAATACCCTTCGGTTAAACTTGGTTAAAATCCTAGTTAAAGTCAAGGTCAAAAAGTCAAAGATTCCTTTTGGATTGTGTACGCCCTGCATACACCCTCTACGCCTAGTATAGAGGATGCCCTTCCAAAACACGTGTTCGAACCCTCGTACGCGCAGCGTACCTCCAGGTACGTCCAACGTACCATAGCTAAATCCCAACTTTTCCATTAAGTTCTTATTTCGTTAAGCCAAAGCACCAAACTTCAGATCTAATTTAAAAGGGACGTCCTAATGGATAAAGTCTCTGACTTTATCCGTTTGCATGCATACAAGAGGGTAAAAAGTCAAACCCTTGGTCTAAAAGTCATCCAAAGTCCAAATACACTTGCATAGCTCAAATGAGAGTGTCCAAGCTCTCATTTTTATGAATCTATGAGCTCAAAGCTATAGGAAACTACATTTCAAGGACTAGAGTAGCTCATACTCTATTAGACTAAACTATGAGACCAAAAATGCATACAAACTCTAGACTAACAAGATCTAAGCAAATAACACATCAAGATCCAAGCTTATACCTTCAAATGATGCTTGAGGACAAGATAATTCTAGATCCAAGATGCCTTGAGCTTCCAAGTTGATTCCACTTTTTTCTTCTTCCTTCAAGATCACCAAAAGCGTACTTTCAAGCTCAATGATAGTTTCATTTTATTTACTTCTTTTTATAGTTTATTTTAACAAATTTCATTCATAATTTGTTTAATTTCCATGCATATTTTCCTTTTTGTTATTTTATGACCATTTCGGGTACTTTCTAGTTTCATGAGCATAATTGTAGATTTTTTGGAGACTAGAGGAGCGGGATCTTTGGGAGGCGACTGGACTTGGTAAACAATAAAGATTTTTGGGCTTAATATCTAGTGGAGGTGATACCATTTTGGAACATTGAAGAAGATTGTCTCTTAATTAAACGAAGATGGAAGAATTTTTCAAGCGTGCGAGAATTAATGATCGGACGATTTCGAGAGCTTTGGAGGATTTGGAAAAAGGCAAATTGGGCTCAAATTGAAGAAAACTTGAAGAAAAACGGGCTAGAAGCTGATCGGACTCAAACTGGGCTAGTGGACTAAGCAGTGCAGACCCAACAAATGGAAAAAGCCCATTTTCCATCAGTTCACGCGACCCGAGTAAGATTTCCACATGGCCCGCGTGAGTTCATACATGGGCAAATTCGTGATTTTACTTTTGGCTTCTATATGAAGAAGTTTGGTGGGATTCTTTTGGAACTCTTGGACATCCGAAAACTCATCAATTCTTTGGAGATTTTGTAGCACTTTGAAGGCCAAGAACCCTCAAGAACTTCATTATTTTTGCTCTTAATCTTGTTGAATGTTTGGTACAATCTCTTCTAACTTTATTTTCTTGTGTTTAGCCATGTTAGGCTAAACCAAATTTGGTTGACTTTGGTGAAATCCTTTGACTAGTTGAATATTGAAGACTCCATAAACTTGCTCTTGAATCTTTATAGGAATGTTTTGTGTTTTAACATATTATCACTACTTATATGTTTTTATTCATGAGTTTAAATGTATTTGTGGTGATTAGTTGACTAATTTCTTGATTAAGTAAAAGATCCTCAACATAGCAAGCAACAAATGATTTTGTGTTAGTTTTACTTCACACAATCATAAAAACATTTTCTCCAACATGGTAGTGAAAGCATTTGACTCCTCTTAGATTTGGTGACTTTTTGGTTCTTAATGCTAGTTGATTTTCACTAATTACATGCTTAATGGAAATTGTGACTTTGACTAAGGAAATTGTTATGAGCTTCTCTAACCATTTTAATAACTAAGAAAAGTCTAGGTAATCTCAAGCTTCTTAGATTATTATAGCCAAATTAAGGATTTAAAACAAGTATTGCACCATTGGATTCTAATGATATGTTCATCAAAAAGTCAAAGTGAGGAAACCTTAAGTCAACCATCTTTCTCTTATTGATTATACATCAAGTTGTTATTTTGTTGAATTGTTTATTTAAGTTTTAGTTTAATTCTAGTTTTAATTTAAGTGTTTCAAAAAGATCAACCCCCCCCCCCCCCCCCCCCATTTTTATTTTTACTGTCATTTTACAAGTACTTTTACAAAGTGATTTTTCATTGAATAACAAATTGAACCAGTCTCCGTGGATTCGACCCCTTTACCAATATACACTATTTTAGTGTAAAAGATTTAGGGTTATTAATTTTGTTGGCCTCAGCAGCTATCAAATTTTGGTGCCGTTGCCAGGGATTGGTTTTGATATAATTAGTTTGTTTATCTATGACTAGATCTCATTGTGCAGGTACTCTAATTTAAAACCCCAAAATAAAAGAAAAAGTATGGTTTGGAAATGAACACTCTTTGCAATGAATACCAACTTTCTGAGCTAGCTCAGTTAGTTATGATGATTAGAAGTGACAAAAGTGTGCAACCCACAACTCTTCCTTGCAATAATTTCGCCCAAAATGGAGATCATTCTAATATGTGTCCATATTCACAATGAGAATGGGAAGAAGTGCAAGAAAGGGGAAGCTACTGCTGGTCAAACCAATGGAGTTATGATCAACCTCAACATGATCAATGGTGGGACAACGACCAAGCTTGGGGATACAACCAATACCAAAGTCCATACCAAGATTGGAGAAGTGACCAATACCAACCAAATCTACAATTCCAACATCCATATCCTCCACCTCCTCTACAACCTGAAATTCCAAGTATGTACTTAGAGGACATTGTGAAAACTGAAAAGCATTGCGACATCTACCCAAAATTTCCAAGAAACAGCCCAAGCTAGCCTCAAAAGCTTAGAGCAACAAATAACAAAACTTGCTCAATCAATAAGTATAATGGAAGCTCAAGACAAACTACCACACGAAGGGAGACCATGGCATAGTGCATGTGTCATTCCTTTCAAAGATGAGAAAAGTTTTGATGGCCCAAGAGTGTTATATTGAGAAGAGGAAGGAGTAAGTGGAGGAGGCTGTCAAGAAGGAAGAACAAATTGAGAAATATGTCAATGAAACTATAGAGGACATGTTAGGGGTTAAAGAAAGAGAGTTTGAGCCACCCACTACCATTAAGAAACTAACTCCAGTGGTAGACCAACCACAAGAGTCGAAAACGATAAATTTGTCGGACCCTTTAAATGATACATATCCCAAGAAGGAAGACGCCCAACCGGTCACCAACTCGACCACCATGTCAAAGATGAAAGAGTTGGTCACCTTACTAAATAAGTACAAGAAAGAATATGGTTGAATGATTGCTATTATCAAAAGTCTAAGTCCAGTATGGTTCTCCTGTGAAAAGAAAGTCAAATACAAGAAAAGAGTCCCAATGGAGGGTATGGAAACTAAAAAATGTCGACACGGGGCAAGTTTTCAAGGTTAATGGACATCAGTTGAAGCCTTTCTATGGAGGTTTTGATGTAAATGTCCAATTCATCGTCCGTTTGGACACCCCAACATATTGAAGAAAAGATTGGAGGAAGTCTCGCCAAGGACGTTAAAGAAGGGCATTTTTGGGAAGTATTGTGCTTTCGTCTTTTATAAACCGAATAAAATGATTTTGAAAATGTTTTTTGTTTTGAAAGTGTTCATTTTTGAAAAAATTCAAGCTTTATTCTCACCTTTGGTTCAAACTTTTGTTGTGTTTTTCAAACCGGGACTTTACGAGAATCATTTTGGCCAAAAATGAGGTTTTTGGAAAATTTCAAATTTTGAAGTGCAGGAAGTCAAGCGGCCAGCGTGCGGGTTCCACGCGGCCCGCGTAAGGTCATTTGCGGCTTATGTGTGGCCCATTCCTTGCCCGCGTAGAAGAATTACCTCCAACCCTGTTCAGCACATGCGGCCAGCGTGCGGGTTCCATGCGGCCTGCATGACTGGTTTCAACACTTAGTATTTTTTTGAGCTTCAGTTCATGCGACCTCTACGCAGCCATTGTGCGGCCCGCGTGGTTCAACCCAAAATTCTTCTGAACCTTCTGTGGACTCAAGAGAAAAGAAAGAATGTTACACGCGGCCTCTACGTGACTCATGTCCTACCCGCACGTAACATGTTGACTGGTCTTTAAGTGTGTTGACATCCATTGACCAATGTTGACTTATGTTGACCTGAGGATTAAATGCAACATTTCTCCTTCCCTACATCTTCTTTTCCCTCTCAAGAACACCCACCTCCATTGAAGCCCCACACAAAAACTCGATTTCCCGAAGATCTACCCGCCGGAATCCCCCGACCCTCCGATTTAGGTCATTTCTTCCCTTTCCTTAAGCATTGAGGATAATGCTTGTTCTTAAGTTTGGGATGGGGCATTTCCCATTTTCTTTTCTTTTTTTTTCATGCATTTTTAGTTAGGTTGCATATAATTTTAGTTTTAGGTTAATGCATTCATTTTTTATTTTTTATAAAATTCCAAAAAGATTTTATTTTCTTCTTTTCCGCTTTTTACTTTTGCATAACATCCCTTGGATGTCATGGAACATGTTCATAGTTATTGTATCATTATTGGTCCATGATCTTGTTGTTATCTCACACATCTAATCAGGACCATTAGCTGCAGTTTGGGACTTCATACTTGGGATCAACTACTGGAGCTTAAAGGGGTAATTGATCATGGCCAGGTAGTTTCATGAAGAATTATGCATGCGATACTAACAACTGTATGATATACTATAGCAATGGATGTTCTTAGCCCTGCGATCCATACCGCTGAGAGGATCACACTTGATCATGTTTGAACCGTTAGGATGAAGCACTGGTGCTTGTCCCCTAGTAGAATCCATATCCGGTCTCTTTACATCACCGATTTTTTTTGTGATTTTCTTAGGATTCTAGAGAGTCTTTTAGTCCACAACTGGACATTTTCATATTTTTTTTGGGAAATCACAAGTTTGAAAAGGAGCTTACATCTTTATGCTCCACACATGGTCATTTTCACAACTTAGACCATTTAGATTACTATTATTACCCTTCGATTCCACTTACATACTTTTGGGAACCAAATTTTGAGTCAAAAATTTTCTTGATAAAAAGCAAAAATTAAATACGTTAGTGCATTTCTAAAAAGAAAAAAAAATCCAAGCTGCAATTATCTTAGATAGGTGACCGGTTCAATTATTAAACAAATTTTCCCACATTTTGGTCACCTGACGTTTGATATTGATTTATATAGGTTTGTTTTATTGTATATAGATTGAGTTGTTTCTTTTCGCAAATTAGTGATTGTCATAGCTATGAATTTGAAGCCTTGTAAACATTTAACAATGATAACAAATGTAAACCAACAATGGGAAAGCATGTAAGATGCTTATTCATTAACAACCAAATCTCAATCAAACACATCATACATGCACTGTAAATAGTCAACAAATAATTGGGAACCCTAGAAATCCTTGTTTAAGTCCATTTTGGACTAGGATTTCCTTATTGGGCCCAATGGGCCAATAAGCTACCAATTGGACTATCTTGGGCTTAGAACTCTTGAATGGGCTCTAATTAGACCCACTTTCATTTATTTTAATATTTTGGGCCATATTGGGCCTAGAATGAAACAAAAATATTTAAATGGACCGTATTGGGCCATAATTAACCTAATTTAGCTCTAATAGGTCATAAAAAAAATCATATTTATATTTATTTGGGCCAAACATCACTCAACATAACCATGAAATGGGCTTAAGCATACAAGGCCCAATCCTTTTCTTTTCCCCTCTCCATTCTCGGCCCAAGCCTAACCAAAGAAGGAGAGTTGACTTTTCCTATGCCACCTCACATTTATCCATAGGTTTCCCATGCACCATCTCATGTTTTCATGCAAATCAACTCAAAAACCTCTCTCTTCTCCTCTCTCTTTTGCTCTCGGCCGAACTTAAGCACACACACACACACATTTCACTCACAATTCTCTCAAGAAAACTCTCTCCACTCATCTCCATATTTTCGAGATTAAGGAAGCTTTCAAGGAGATTTAACCCATGAACACATCATCTAAGGTAAGTTGATGTTAGATCCATAATCTAGCTATTTCCTTTCATTCAAGAATCATCTCTTAATTCATTCAAACTCATGATCTTGCACCTTAGAAGCATCTAACTTTGAGATCCTCCAAGAAAGGTTGCTAGGATCGAATTTTTCTTCATCTTCTCCATCAAAAACTAAAACCACACTCAAGGTGAGTTTCATACCCCTTCCTTTTTGGTTTTTATGAGTTTTATGGGGGATAATACAAGTAAATGTGTAGATCTATGTGTAAATGTATGCTATGTGAGATTTGATGCATGTATGTGTGTGATATCATGTGTTTTGTGATGAATATGTTATCAAAAAGTGTGTAAAAACCGAGATCTAAGGCATGAGAAAGGAAATAAACATAACTTAAGTTATTATACACTAATCAAGTCAATAAAAATAGTTTATGAGGTTAGGATGAACACATCCTAACATAAAACACATTTTAGGACTTAAAATGTCAAAAATACAAAACTTAGGGTACAAACCGACAAATTTATAGTTTCTGGAGGGTCAAAAGGTTCCAAACAGTTTCTATAATAATTTTTCTGAACAACAACATTTTTAAGGGACTTAAAGTGTAAATTTTGAACTTAATGGGCTAGATTTGGGCTTTTCGACCCAATAAGCCTCAAAATGCGAGATTTATAAGTTTGAGGGGCTCAAAATGCAATTTTCTGTAAAACAGGGGATTTGAAGTGAGATAAAACTATTTCAAAGGTCAAAAATGCTTTTCTAATTCAAAAAGGATCAAAAATGTAAACATTTTCTATTTAAGGCCAAAACTGTAAAAGTTGCAAATTTGGGGATTTTAACTGAGAAGACTGCATTCTGGAAGGGCTAAAGCTGTTTACAAAATAAATTTTGGGTTAAAAATGTCTTTTCAACAAGTTTATGATACAAAAGTGTCAAAAAAATGTTTTAAGGACTAAAAATGAAATTCTTTTATATAAAGGACTAAAAGTGTTATTTTTATAAAAGAAAGGTTGTGAAATGGTAAAAATCTTACTTTTAAACAAATTAATTCATTAAGACAAAATACAAGATCCACGACTACCGACGAAACAGAAAAACAAATACACTCTCAACAACAAAGATCGTTACAAAACGAATTGATTCGGTCTCGAATCAAAAACAAAACAAAAATCAATAACCCAAGTAATTCGTTAAACACGCGACAACTATGATGAGTCAACATACAAACTTTGGGCTTGAAAGTTTCAAATCGTGCTTGTTGGGCCTTTCTAGCCCAATAATAGGATCTTTGGGCCCGAAGGGAACGCGCTTACGTGTTAATGGGCCTCCTATGACCCAATTCCATGTAAAAGGACTTTCAATAGCTCTATTGTGCTATTGGGCCCTAGGGGTCCATTAGTACTGCTAGTGAGGTCGAGAAGTCAAATGCGAGCTGGGCCAAGTGTCTTTCGCATTCCCGATAGCCCGGAATAACTCATGGAAGTAAGAGAGGGCTGCGTACCCTCCTTTCTCCTCGGTTGACCGACTTATGAGAATTCAAGTAAACAGATTCGTGGCATTAATCAAGAGAAGTCAGGGTGGTTGGATTATGTGAGTAGTACGGACGACGCCTTAAGGATCGTTCGTAACCTGTAGTTATAAACTAGTCATTTTCATTAATGCGTGATTGTAACAACTCACAAACCCTAATTAATCCAATGTCACCTGGGTAATCAAAAACATTCGTCGTATCGGTATAACAATAAACAAGTCATGTAATTTACGTATTGGGAAAACATCGGGTTTTCCTGGGAAGTTCAACATTTTCACCTATGTGATGTATACAAAGTTCAACAATTATACATGTTTTCAAAATCGACAAGCATATTTACGGATCTTCACACTTTTTATAAACAAATACCCTTTTTAGAATATATCGGATTTTCTGAGTTTTTCAAACTTCACAAAAATCATTTTTCCATAACATTACTTATGAACTCACCAACATTTCATATGTTGATGTTTTTCCAAAATAACTTGTATTCTCAGGTAACAGGTAAGCCGAAGAATAAGTATCAGGAAATGTCATGGTGTTTTGCTTAAATTATCTATCAGACAGTTTATGTTATGGAATTGTAATGTCTAAGACAATGTACCGAATGTAAACAATATCAGTTGTAATATTCCAATGCATGGTGTTGAATTATGTTATGATTCATGTATATTCATTGTGATGGTATTCAATTCGAGTCACAAGAGCCCTCGGACGTTTCCGCCGTCCGGTTCGGGGGTGTGACAGTGATGTTAGAGAGACTGTCGAGTCGGATACTACGGGAGGTTTGGGCAAATACTAAGTGAACTGATTCCTACAACGGTGCCCGAGCGATGAAACCCAATCACACTTGAGAGTGGCCGACAAACGTGAGATCATGAAACTTTCGCGATAAGAGTGTACACTTAAAATAAAGAGCTCCATACGAGCCCGTCCACTTGCTTTCTCCCTACTACAAATGTTCTTCATTGTATGCATGTTTCATTGGGGCTGCGACTGACCATCCGTCCTTACTCACCTAGAGGATTTGTTTTGGCTGTGGTTTATGATTCCATTGTCATTGGAGGAAAAATTCGTGAGATAATAGCAAGATCAATTCTGACCATGTTAACAAACGGCGATCAGGTTCCGCGATTCTATCTATTCTTTTTATTTTTCTTAGGATAGTTCATCCTAAGTTCATTTTAGTCTTGTCTTACTTGAGGACAAGTAAGGTTTAAGCTTGGGGTGATTTGATAGTTTCATTTTATTTACTTTTTTTATAGTTTATTTTAGCATATTTCATTCATAATTTGGTTAATTTTCATGCATATTTTCCTTTTTGTTATTTTATGACCATTTCGGGTGATTTCTAGTTTCGTGAGCATAATTGCAGATTTTTTGGAGACTAGCGGAGCGGGATCTTTAGGAGGCGATTGAACTTGGTGAACAATAAAGACTTGTGGGCTTAATATCTAGTGGAGGTGATACATAAAATGAGCTTTAGATGGATGGAGCATTGAAGAAGATTGTCTCTTAAATAAACAAAGATGGAAAAAAATTTCAAGCGTGCAAGAATTAATGATCGGGTGATTTCGAGAGCTTTGGAGGATTTGGAAAAAGGCAAATTAGGCTCAAATTGAAGAAAACTTGAAGAAAAATGGGCTAGAAGCTGATGACTCAAACTGGGCTAGTGGACTAAGCAGTGCAGACCCAACAAATGGAAAAGGCCCATTCTTCGTCAGTTCACGCGGCCCGCGTGAGTTCTTGCAAGGGCAAATTCGTGATTTTACTTTTGGATTCTATTTGAAGAAGTTTAGTGGGATTCTTTTGGAACTATTGGACATCCGAAAACTCATCAATTCTCTGGAGATTTTGGAGCACTTTGAAGGCTAAGAACCCTCAAGAACTTCATCATTTTTGCTCTTAATCTTGTTGAATGTTTGGTACAATCTTGTCTAACTTTATTTTCTTGTGTTTAGCCATGTTAGGCTAAACCAAATTTGGTTGACTTTGGTGAAATCCTTTGACTAGTTGTTGAATATTGAAGACTCTATAAACTTGCTCTTGAATCTTTATAGGAATGTTTTGTGTTTTAACATATTATCACTACTTATATGCTTTTATTCATGAGTTTAAATGTGTTTGTGGTGATTAGTTGGCTAATTTCTTGATTAAGTAAAAGATTCTAAAATTAGCAAACAACAAATGATTTTTGTGTTAGTTTTACTTCACACAATCATAAAAACATTTTCTCCAACATGGTAGTGAAAGCATTTGACTCCTCTTAGATTTGGTGACTTTTTGGTTCTTAATGCTAGTTGATTTTCACTAATTACATGCTTAATGGAAATTGTGACTTTGACTAAGGAAATTATTATGAGCTTCTCTAACCATTTTAATAACTAAGAAAAGTCTAGGTAATCTCAAGTTTCTTTTATTATTATAGCCAAATTAAGGATTTAAAACAAGTATTGCACCATTGGATTCTAATGATATGTCCATCAAAAAGTCAAAGTGAGGAAACCTTAATTCAACCATCTTTCTTTTATTGATTATACATCAAATTGATATTTTGTTGAATAGTTTATTTTAGTTTTAGTTTAATTCTAGTTTTAATTGAAGTGTTTCAAAAAGATCAAAACCCCCATTTTTATTTTTATTGTCATTTTACAAGTACTTTTACAAAGAGATTTTTCATTGAGTAACAAATTGAACCAATCTCCGTGGATTCGACCCTTTTACCACTATACATTATTTTAGTGTAAAAGATTTAGGGTTATTAATTTTGTTGGCCTCGACAACCATCACTTAAAATGCTCACATAATGGATTAGGGTTAGCAAGGGACGATTTGGGAGATGGAGGCTGGTGAGGGACATGATCATGAGAAGTTAATGAGGTTTAAATAGTGCTCAAACCCTAAAAATTAGGGTTTAGACATTCATCATGTACACCCGATGTACACTGGAATACGCCCAACGTACTCACTCAAACCCGCGTTCTCATGTAGGGACCAAATTGCAATAAAATTCTACTTTGGGTCAAGATTGAAAATTACCTGAATAACGAAAATTACAATTCTCCCCCACTTAAATTAGATTTCGTCCTCGAAATGGCTCCCTATTACACGCTAGGCCATTCAGACAAGCCTTCCAGAATCCCGATCCGAACTAAGAAGTCGACTCACATACCTTGACTAATAATGAATCCTTAACCCACTAACTTTAACCAAAGAAGAATAACCATCATACCTCTGCCCAAAATCCGGAAATCAAATACCTTGTCGAACTCCCAAGAAGACAAAACCATCTTGGAACATAGTTAATATGACTTCACTTCGCAACCCGAATCATACGGAACCCTTCCGGCCACGAATTATCTCGCTGATGCAACTAGAAAACACAGTCTCTAACTATTCACTGTTGTTGAACCCTCCACTCGAAAACAAGGCGATTCCTAACACGAGTCTCAACTAAATAACCGTTGTGGTGAAACAGAAACAACGCCAACATATTCCACAAACTCCCTTTAATCACTTCAAAATCAAGACATCTTATAAAGAAAACTTGAGAGACCACTTGGAAACGCACCAGTGCCAACAAACAACCCAATATAGCTTGAGAATATTCAATTGCAACAGCTATCCTTCTCTCCTTAACTATAAAACCCAACTTTCGGTGAGAAAAACATAGTCGGGGACTCTCAAAACTACAAACACAACCTAATTTCATCAATATACTTACCGGAATCGGGAAGCCATTAGTTCTAAACTTCAGAAGCAATAATCTAAGACTGATGATCACCCATTCGTCGTACCTAATCCTAGTCCATAACTAGGAAAACCACCAAAACATGCAGAAAGAATACTCAAAACACACCGATCGTGAATTCCATCCATTCCCAAATCCGGGAATTATGCCAAAAAATATTAAATACACACTTGACTTCCTGACAAGTCATCACCAACCCACTGCTCTCATAAGCATAATGATGGTCTGCTCAAAAATTTCACCTTGAATTCAAATCCCTTATCCACTCAGGTGTACATGCCCCTGACAAATCACTCGAGACATTTACAACAAACTTCATGAATCGAGCTTCCATAATCGATACCCAACATTGGTAACCAAACTCCAGATAAACAACCCACAAGCAAAAGGGGTTCATAATGCAACACCCTGCAAGGGAGTTTTGATGCACAAACATTGCTCCTAATAACCTTAAACTGCCCACATGATCCAAACCAACTGGTCACCGAGTCTCTCGACTCCCATAATGCACTAACACCCAAACATGCCAAGAAGACTAACAATCTGACACCTAAGAGTCTCAATCAAATGACTGTCGAGCTCTACCCATATGAATTGTACAACCACTGGTTCACAATACATCGTGACACCCTTAAGCCACTAAACGATAAGCTCACAGTACTATGTCGATCTTGCTGTCATCCCATCATTGTACCCATGTCGAGGATTTGGATGAAGAATATCTTGAGGGAACGACATAGTTTCTTGTGGCCAGGAAGAATACAAAATAGGTCAGGTAGTAACTATGGAGCAAGCTACCATTAGGCCAATGTGTCCTTGACCGACTGATCAGGTGATGCAGATAAGATATTGATTGATTAAGGATTAACTGGGAAGGCCAATTAACATGGTATTATCCTAATACAACGAAAGAGCCGGTTCTGGTTGCGATAGGGTTCAAGGTTCAAGCAAGGAATAATGTTCTTTGGGCAGTGGTAAGCAGTAGAGAAAATGATATGGATTCATGGTTTGGTTCAGGTTGAGGGTTGTGTTAGGACCTCTTTACTTGTTCTTTTCTGATGAAGGCTTTGGGGTTTGAATCATGACCCAAACACCTGCTATAGTCCAGTGCTATAGTCCAGCAGGGAGGGGTTCCGATTCGCAGTGATTTTGGTTAAGCGTTCTTGCGTGTAGTTGGTAAGACCATAGTCTGGGCCCATGGCGATTGTTAAAGCGATGTAAGACTATGGAGCAGTCGTAGCATTCACTAGGTTAGTACACGATTGTGGAAGTGATGTAAGACAATGGAGCATCCGTAGCATTCACTGGGTTAGTATGCGGTTGTATAAGTGATGTAAGATTGTGGAGCAGCTATAACATTCACTAGGTTAGTAGGCGGTTGTGTCAGGGGTGGAAGTCTACTACTTGGCTCGAAGCATTCTCTAAGATGATTTAGATTATCGTAGGATTGGGTGAAGGGTTGTGATTAGGCCACATCATTTGTAATACTTGGGTAGATCGTATACTGGGTTGGGGCCGAATGTGATGTGAGAATACAGTTTGGTTTGTAGCAATCACTGGAGTGAAGCAGACTTGGTGATCGTTCGTATGTTGGTTGGTTGAGTTGCCTTTTAATTGGAATAAATTATTGTTAGAGTCGTAATGGTAGATGGGTTAGGACAACCTTTATCGGTTCGACTCTTAAAGCTGGAAGTCAGTTTGGTGTTCGAAGTAGGATTTCTAGCATAGGTGGATGGTCAGGGTTTATGTTTTCCCAGATATCAGTGAAGTAGTTCAAATCAGATAGGTTTGTTTAATTTGGTTTGCAAAGTTGAGTCAGGGGGCGATTTGGAATGGTTGAATCTGTTTGGAAGTAAGACATTACATAAGGTTTCCAGCTTCCAGGAAGAACGATTTGTTATTCTTTTATTGTCTGAGGGTAGAATATTAAGGTTCGTTCTTGGTTAGGGTATGCGATTCTATTGTGGTTGGGTTTTGCTAACAGTGTTGGTGATCGGTCTTCGATGTGAGATGATTGCTTAGCCTCAGTTAGAAGTTGGTTGGGATATGGCATGATAAGTAGTAAGGAATGATTTTAGGGACAAAATCCAATTTAAGTCGGGGAGAGTTGTAACATCCTGTTTTAGGATATTTCTTAATTCGGGATTTGAGGACCATAATGCGATCATGTAAAGTCCTTGGACTTCATTGGAATGGATTTTAGGATCTATTGGAGGTGTATGAAGATGACAAGTGACTTAAACCTTGGATTGCTTGATGAAAGTTGAAGGGTAAAATGGGAAAAATTGTGCTTCAGGCTTCATGCATATATTAAGGATTTTAGTTCGAGATGTTTTTAGTCATATGTATCAAGATAGAATCGAATATCTCGTGATACCTTTGTGAGGATATAAAGATCTTCGAAAACGGAGTTGGAACAAAGAAGTTATGGTTATTTGAAGTTA
Organism: Lactuca serriola; assembly: GCF_051521515.1. Lineage (NCBI taxonomy): Eukaryota > Viridiplantae > Streptophyta > Magnoliopsida > Asterales > Asteraceae > Lactuca > Lactuca serriola. The sequence continues at coordinate 139,214,204 of NC_136416.1, forward strand.
AGCTGGAAAAAGAGAGTCTGACAGTACGATGGGCGTACAATAGGAGTACGTTGGGCGTACTAGGCTGAGGAAGTCGCGTTTTTAGGGCGTTACGCTGAGCGTAACTTTAGGTACGCTGGGCGTACCACCATAGAGTAAAAATCCTATTTTCATGGTTTTGATCTGTCACACCCCAAAACCAAGAACGACGGAAACGTTGTGGGGCGGAGAACATCATGTATAGTATCATAAAAATGCAAAGTAGTAAACAAGAAAAAACATCATCCATTGCATTAATAGTAGAGTTTTAATACATGTATGTTCTTTGTAATTTAATAGACACCAAAAATAAATGATCAAAATAAAATACGAGTCTTGAATGTGCTCCGTCTTCTCAAAACCTGTCACCAGTACCTGTCTACTGATGACCTGAGAATACAAGTTATTTTGAAAGCGTAGATCAGCATTTAAGCTGGTGAATTCATAAGTACTTTAGTGTCATTTATTTGCATAATTTTGATGTAAATACTAGTAAATGTTCAATGTAAATGTTTTTATACGTTTGAAAACCCTAGAAAATCTCATATTTCCTACTAGTATAAAATGTAGTCTTCTACCAAGACCCGACTGTTTTGAAGGTTTGCTTCTCTTTATGAATGAAGGTTTTTCCTATATACAACTATTATTATCAAAACATAGTCTACCTCATCGTTTATGTGAATGTGTCACAAAATAAAGATAATGGGGAAAATTATATAGTCATTGAAATCGTATCCATTTGTCTAGGATAAACACGACGCGGTAAATCTACGAACAGTACAACCGAGAACATCCGTCGATGAACAGGTCCCGCTGTAGCTAGCAGCCATGTATAGGATGGTCAGTCCCGTATAGTATGTAGTAATTCTCCTTGTATAGTATGTAGTAATTCTCCTTGTATATTATATAGTATTTCTCTCCGTATAGTATGTAGTAATTCTCTTTGTATAGGATGTTTGTATAGACTCATGAATGAACTGACTCATGTATGTTCCCTTGTACTAGGAATGGTAATTGGTATCTCCTAAACTATACCTATTATAGTTTACTAGAATATAGTTTGAATGTCCAAGTATGTTCATACACCTTTGTTACTCAAGGGTGTTGGAACTGAAGAAGAAATAAAGCTCTCATATCAATACATATATACTTGATACATAAGTGTATAGATATGGTTTTTAACAATATATAAGTTTGAAAGAGGTTTTGTAATACATTTAAAGCTTTTGAACAATAAATAATAACGACTTGATGTCAGTTTATAAAACGATTCAAAATTAGTTTTTTTGATAACAAAGTTTAAAGTAACTGAAATCCATTGTTTGAAACACAGTTTGAAGTATATGAAATCTGTTGTTTGAAAACATGGTTATAAATCACATGAGATTGATTCTATAATTATGTGTTTTCTACTTGTATTCCCCACCCCCCATAAAAGCATTTAAAGTCATTTAAAAGGATCGATTACGGGGTATGAACTCACCTGGAGTGAGTGATGCGAATGTAAGATCGGTAAAGGATGCTAAGTGTCAAGTGAGGACTTGAGCACACACGGATCCTATTTAACATATAATGACACATATATGCTTACAATTAGTGTTTATAACAACTAGTTATGAAATGGAACAACCTTAGGGACTAGGAAACACTTGTATTTAAGTGTTAAACCATATAGGGTTGCATATAAGGAGTGTAGGGCCTCTTATTGGAGTTTATGGCCCATATGGTAATAACCACATGATTTTACACTCAATGGGTAATTTCCCATGAGTTTACGACCGTAAACTCATGGTACTAAGTACCAAGTTGTGTTATAAGGTCCTACATGTCAATATGAAGTGCTCTTTGATCAAGTCTAAGCCTTAGGAAGGAATGGTGGCACCATTGCACCACTAACTAGTGTTTACGGCCCAAGGAACATTTCTCCATGAGTTTACGACCATAAAATCATGGTATTATGTACCATTTCAATGTTTAAGGTCCTTAGTTCATGTTAGAAGTGTTCTATACTTGATTCCAAGGCTTTGGAGGGGATTAGGGCTCATTTAGACCCTTAAATAGAGTTTACGGTCCAAGGAGGTTCCTTGGCCGTAAAATCCCTTTTGATCTTGTTTTCTTGATGATTTCTAAGTGTAATATAGTTGATTGAAGCATAGAAGAAGGTAAGACAAGAGTACTTACAATATAGAAGCTTGTAAAGGTGCTTAAGGCTCAAGAACACTAGTGTGTGTTCTTGGTGAAATGAAGAACACTTGAATATCTATCAAATGAAGAGATTTCATGGATGAAATCATACGCAAACACCAGATAATGAAGATTATTAACTAATCAAGTAAGAAAACACTTACTAAGTTGAAGATCTAGTGAAGAACTTGGATGATACTTGAGAGAGAATGAGTTCTAGGCTTGAAAATGGTAAAAAAAAACTAAAATGACTAAGCGTCATATTTATACCTTAGAGTTTACGACCGTAAACTCCATGTTATGGTGGTAAACTCCAAACTCTTGGAGTTTTGAGACTTAAGTGTTGTACATTTAACTCTAGAGTATACTTCCTAAGGTTACCTCTGATGTATTTAAGATCAAAACACCCAAACTGACTCCAAAACTACTAAAAATTTGCAGCAGTAGGTTTGACTTTGATTAAATGTAGGGTTGGTTATAAGATAGAAATTTCGGGTTGTCACATGATCCCTATTTAAGGACTCTAACCCACCCTTTAGGATCCTTCCTAACATCAGCCTCCACCCTCTTGATCCTCCAACTCGAAACCCTAGCCCCTGGAGCAAATCTTGAGCCTTTTTATGTGTTTTGGGTGCATTTTGGAAGAAAGAGTCATTGAAATCGTATCCATTTGTCTAGGATAAAAACGACGCGGTAAATCGCCGAATAGTACAACCGAGAAAATCTGTCGATGAATAGGTCCCGCTGTAGCTAGCAGCCAGGTGTAGGATGGTCAGTCCCGTATAGTATGTAGTAATTCTTCTTGTATAGTATATAGTATTTCTCTCCGTATAGTATGTAGTAATTCTCTTTGTATAGGATGTTTGTATAGACTCATGAATGAACTGACTCATGTATGTTCCCTTGTACTAGGAATGGTAATTGGTATCTCCTAAACTATACCTATTATAGTTTACTAGAATATAGTTTGAATGTCCAAGTATGTTCATACACCTTTGTTACTCAAGGGTGTTGGAACTAGAGAAGAAATAATGCTCTCATATCAATACATATATACTTGATACATAAGTGTATAGATATGGTTTTTTAACAATATATAAGTTTGAAAGAGGTTTTTTAATACATTTAAAGGTTTTGAACAATAAATAATAATGACTTGATGTCAGTTTATAAAACGATTCAAAATTAGTTTGTTTGATAACAAAGTTTAAAGTAACTGAAATCCATTGTTTGAAACACAGTTTGAAGTATATGAAATCCGTTGTTTGAAAACACGGTTATAAATCACATGTGATTGATTCTATAATTATGTGTTTTCTACTTGTATTCCCCCCATAAAAGCATTTAAATTCATTTAAAAGGATAGCTTAAGGGGTATGAACTCACCTGGAGTGAGTGATGCGAATGTAAGATCGGTAAAGGATGCTAAGTGTCAAGTGAGGACTTGAGCACACACGGATCCTATTTAACATATAATGACACATATATGCTTACAATTAGTGTTTATAACAACTAATTATGAAATGGGACAACATTAGGGACTAGGAAATACTTGTATTGAAGTGTTAAACCACATAGGGTTGCATATAAGGAGTGTAGGGCCTCTTATTGGAGTTTATGGCCCATATGGTAATAACCACATGAGTTTACGGCCAAGGGCAAATTTTCCCATGAGTTTACGGCCGTAAACTCATGGTACTAAGTACCAATTTGTGTTATAAGGTCCTACATGTCAATATGAAGTGCTCTTTGATCAAGTCTAAGCCTTAGGAAGGAATGGTGGCACCATTGCACCACTAACTAGTGTTTACGGCCCAAGGACCATTTCTCCATGAGTTTACGGCCGTAAACTCATGGCATTATGTACCATTTCAATGTTTAAGGTCCTTAGTTCATGTTATAAGTGTTCTAGACTTTATTCCAAGGCTTTGGAAGGGATTAGGGCTCATTTGGACCGTTAAATATGATGGGTTTTATACAAACAAACCTATGTATTCATGTAACCCTAGAGTTGGATCTATGTTTTCACTATTAGTTATACAACTTTATGAACACAAAAAGAAACCTGGCATGCTAGTACTATTTTCGAAATCCACATAAAAGAATAGAATACATACCTTTTGTTGTTATATTGTAATAACAACTAGTTCCTTGAATCTCCTTAGCTTTGAAAGCAATTACCACAAGTATAGTACCTCTAATGGCTCACAAACACACTAGGTGAAAGGATGAATATGGGAGAGAGGAGAAAAGGGTATCTTGCCCTAGAATTCGTCCCTTTTAGGGTTTCCCAAAGCTTGGACGAAATCTTAGTGCCTTAGGGTTCTATTTATACTTATGGCTAACTAGGGTTTCAAGGTGTAAACCCTAATCCCTTAGCTTAGGGCCTAAGCAAGTCCATGGACTCCTTTCCTTAAGCCCGTGGACGAAAAATCCTAGATCCTTCTAGGATTTTCGTTCAAGCCTTAATAAAGGTGATCCAATGGCCCAAAGCCTCAACTATTGAATAATTACAAAATAGCCCCTGCACTTTCAGTCAGTTCCTTTAATCCCAAAATTAATTCTAAATTAATTTATGATTAAATACTAATTAATAATATGATTCCAAATTAATATATTATTCATATAATATATTAACAAATCATATTTATACACTAATTTGTTATTCTTAACAATAAACCAGCCTCTCTCCTCAACAATCATCCTGTCTAGTCACCAGTGTGAAGGCAACCCAAAAGGACCACACTCACAATCGGGTCAAGTACATACCAAAATAGTTATGGACTTAGACACTAATCCAAAAGTCTCCCACTTGGATAAGTATAATCACTATTCCGCGTATGACTTCAGAACCTGATCAGCAATCGTAGCTTTCAAAAGCCGCTGTCAACTCTGATCGTATCAAAAGCATGTCCTTTAGATAAGGGATCATATATTCCTCCATTCTTGATATCGTATAGTCATGAGACATGGATTGAAATCATTCTCTCAGTCTATGTTTTGTTTTCCGATTTCCGATTTATGACGACTGACAACAGACTACAATTGAACACATCAAATTAGTCCCGGCTTGGCCAAGTGCTTAGGGTGTCATCACTAAATCATCGAGGGTCCCACATATATCACTTTTATCCCACTTTGGGAAAAAGGAACGGATAAACTTCGACTCAATGCTTGCTTGTATTCACTCATCGAATCACACACAACAATAAGTTTTATAACACCAAGTTACTGGTGCGTTTACTTATCATCAATGTGCAACCAACCAGCAAATAACAACTCACACGTCTCGGTTTCAAGAATATACAATATTATCGACTCACAATCACTCGTGATAAAATCCATGAAGTGATTCTTGTGAGCGTGGGTTTAATCCAATGCTCAAAATCATATTCATAAGCACTCACGAACGTTGCAGCAAACCTTTGCTATGTCTAATACACTTTAGACAATCTACAAACCAATTCATGACAGTCTTCATTCATACCTACTTCCAACATATGAACGACTGTGGACCATTCGAATAATTTGATTATTCTGAAATAATTAATTATTCAGGAAGTCAAAACATGCAAAGTGAAACACAAGAATAATACTAATTCTATATAGTCCCAAACCTTTGAGTATAAATAAAACATCTTTTATTTATCACCATATCGATTACTCATTATTTGTTGTTTCGTTAATTAACTTATTACTTGAATTATTACTATAATTGTCCCATGCTCTTAGCATGCACACAATGTTTACTTATGGTCCTTACTTTGTGAAATTGATCAAATGAACACATTTCCAATCATAATCATTTCACAACTCCCAATCCTTATCATAAGTATAAGAATATCAAATTCTTGTCACTTATAGAATATGCTAACATTTTATGCAATGATCCTTTCGTAAAGTCATAGCTCAAAATCATCAAGACTTGGCCAATCTCTATCAGAAACAATTCTATAGATATGATGTCTCTCACTCAAAGTACATTCCTTTGAACATCCTTCTAGCATAAAAGTTTCTATTCTAGACATAGATTCTCAATATCCAACTCCCAATATGGAAACATTTCCATATTTGGCATATGACAACTCATTCTTAATAGAATCTTATCTATTCATAATAATGTCGATATGGTCCATCCAATACCATACTTCCAACTACTCACAAGCAACCAATCTTCAGCGAACTTTGGATCGTCCTTTGATAGTTGTTTAATTATTTTATTCAAAACCGATTCTAGTCTTTTTTTCCCTCTTAATGCGCTAGACATTTGGAAAATTTTAGAATGGTCAAATATTATAGCATTTGCAATCGATCCTATACCAGAAGCGTATGGGACACGATGCAAAATGTCTTACATAAAGATATGATACTTTATCAATCTTCTGCCATAATATTTTATGTGTCACGTTCTCATAATTCGAAGTATGAAGAGGGATGCCGTAATCATAATCGAAATTTGGGAACACACTATGTATCCTTGACTAAATTTATTAACTTTCCACAATCTAAGCCCTTAGATTTGAAATGAAGCATAATATTCTCTCCCTTAATTATAGCAAAACAACTTTTCAACCCTTACGACTTTGCAAAGTATAACTCTTGTTTTCTATAATTAATATTGCTAACTTGCAATACTTGCCATAATAATCATACAAGCATAACACTTATGCTCCCACTATCATATAAGCATAACACTTATGCTCCCACTAGCTTTGACATGTATTTAGAAAACAACTGAACTTCCAGAAAACAATACTTATTGAATTTCTGAAGTTCATATTTCTTGTACCAAATGCTTCGATAAGCCTTTATGTAAGCTTCTTAACCTTATACACCTTTTCCTTAGAAAGCTCACATGTGTGTATAGACAAATTCAGAACTTATATTACTAAGCCCCAAATGTTCAGACTAATTGCCAAATCTCACAATTCGAACTATGAAGAGGGATGTCGTAATCATAATCGAATTTGAGAATACAATTTACACAACTGCTATCTCCTTAAAATCTCTCTTAGTGAAAGCATTTCCTCATAATCATTTTCATGAAGGAGGGAAATCTTATGACACTTAGCTTTTATGGTGTATGTGTTCCTATCCATGTGAATTTTCCAAAACCAAAGTTTGCGACAAATCCAAACTCATATGGACTGAACTTTCTCAATCTTGATTTCTTGCCTTATGGTAACACGAGTGCCCACCATGTCTTCCAAGTAGTTAAGCAGCTCATCCTTTCCTACCAACATACTTTTCATTGATCAAGGTGCTTGCCTTTTATGCGTTCAAATGAGAACTCATAGAGCTCACATGCATAATTAACTCAATTGGAATGGCACAGAAACAAAATAATGTCAACACGATAGGTTATAAACCTCAAGTCGTGTGCTAGTGATGATCAATAAGGTTTATTCTTGATTAGTTCTTGAAACCTTTTTCAAGATCATTAAAACTCCCACTGACCTCTTGACATACATGATTCTCTTGTCATGAAACTTTCCTAGACAAAAGAAATATTCAAGAGTTAGTGTAGTTCTTATCAAGACAAAACACTTCACATAATTGGTCCTAGTTGGTCTTTGTCTTATCCAAGACAACACAACTTACCAATTTCAAATGTGCAAAAATAAGAAAACTTTTCCAAATTCCACATTTGTTGAGTGTTATAAACCTTCTTAAGATTTGTCACTCAATTCACAATCTTGGAGTATAACTCTAAGACTTGATATTGGGACGAAGTATGATTGACTTCTTGATTTTAACCATTTCCATAATTCTCGAATCCTCTTCTTAGACATACAAATGCACTAAGACTCACTTAGAGGATCAATTGAGATATGGTTCTTAATCATTAAGACTTATCATAAAACACAATAAAAGATACTCTCCCTTCTTCTTAGAATGGAGAAACTTTTATCCTTCTGCCTTCTTGATTCTTCTTATTCGTTCTGCTATTCATTGAAACTCTTTCAATCAACTCAGAATTACACTTAATCTTATAAGTATAATCATATTTACTAAACTTTAGTAAATCATGACGAATATCTTTGTCACTCTTGTGGTGGACTTGATCAACACACAACCTAGTATGCTCGATCTCCTAGTCCTTCACTTGACACTTTGTCAAAGAATTAGTCTAATTTCCAAAATATGTAGTCTCTCATTCATCACGCAACCAAGTTGTATGATTCCAAGTTTCTGTCCAATTGAAACTTGGGCGATGAGAAACTCTCCCTATTTGGTAAATTTTCGACATTTCCACAAATAACCTAATTAAGAATCAAATCCATCTTCGCTAATAATAGAAACCTTCAAACATCAATTTCTCATACATGCCATTGCAAGGATAAATAAATAATATAAAATCAAAATTTATTTTATTGCAGAAAAATTTGTCCTTACAATGCAATTCAATTGAAAACTATGTTAATACATATTTCTTAGAAATCTATCCTAACTCCAAGTAGTAGCTCAAGAATCTAATCTTCAAGGAATGCGATCGAAATCCATTTCTTCATGTTTAGATTCAGCTCACTTCTTCCCTTAAGCTTCCTCTCTTTTCTTCGATCCTATAAAACATCAAAATGTAATCTTATCACATCATGTATTAAGAATCTTAGAATAGGAACTTAAAAGAGTTAGTTAATGGATTTTACCTGAAGTAGAGTCATACGTCTTGACTCTCCCATCTCTTAGATCTCTCAGGTAAATAGGACAGCTTCGTCTCCAATGCCCCTTCTCTTGGCAATAAAAGCAAATGGACTCCTTTGGCACAACACATCGGACAATCATAGACTTAGTTCTTTCTAGACTTCCGATGTTGCCAGTGTTCATTGCAGTTTGGGAGTTTGACTCACCAGATAAATTTTCTTGACCGGCACGCCAAATCATTGCTGATTCAACAGCTATAAGCAAATAGGTGAGATCCATGAGGGTCACGTCGTGATCCATCATATAGTACTCTCTAATGAACTCACTATATGATTCAGGAAGCGACTGGAGAACCCAATCAACAGCCAACTCACCTAAAATCTCAACACCCAACATCCTTAACCTATCAATGTGTGACTTCATCTCTATGACGTGTGTACACACAGGTTTCCCATCTTCGTGTTTACTTGTCAAAAGGGCTTGAGTGAGCTTGAACTTTTCAATTCTTCAAACTTGTGGGCGTGCTTAAGGCTCAAGAACACTAGTGTGTGTTCTTGGTGAAATGAAGAACACATGAATATCTATCAAATGAAGAGATGTCATGGATGAAATCATACACAAACACTAGATAATGAAGTTTATTAACTAATCAAGTAAGAAAACACTTACTAAGTTGAAGATCTAGTGAAGAACTTGGATGATACTTGAGAAAGAATGAGTTCTAGGCTTGAAAATGATAAAATGACTAAAATGACTAAGTGTCATATTTATACCTTAGAGTTTACGGCCGTAAACTCCATGTTATGGTCGTAAACTGCGAACTCTTGGAGTTTTGAGACTTAAGTGTTGTACATTTAACCCTAGAATATACTTCTTATGGTTACCTATGATGTATTTAAGATCAAAACACCCAAACGGACTCCAAAACTGCTAAAAATTTGTGGCAGTAAGTTTGACTTTGATTGAATGCAGGGTTTGTTATAAGATTGAAATTTTGAGTTGGCACATCATCCCCCCATTAGAGGGAATTTCGCCCTGAAATTAGAGTTTAAGCAAATAAGTAGTTACAAATAACTAAGTAAAAAAGATGAGTATATTTGATCCTCGCGCTCCCAAGTGAATTCAGGTCCTCGCTTGGCGTTCTAGCGAACCTTCACTATCGGGATACGACTTTGTTTCGTTTGCTTGACCTCTCGGTCCATGATCTCTACAGGTTCTTCCACGAAGTTGAGGCTCTCGTTGATCTTGATCGCGTCGAGTGGGATTACAACAGTCTCGTCAGACAGACACTTTTTTAAGTTTGAGACGTGGAAAGTAGAATGTACGTTACTGAGTTCACGCGGTAGATTGAGTTTGTAAGCTACAGGGCCGATTCTGGCAATAATCTCGAAAGTCCCTACGTATCTTGGATTTAGCTTTCCACGCTTTCTGAAGCATATCAAGCCCTTCCAAGGTGAGACTTTCAAAAGGACTCGGTCTCCCATCTAGAATTCCAAAGGTTTCCTTCGTTTGTCTGCGTAGCTTTTCTGTCGGTCTCTAGAGGCTTTCAATCATTCACGAATCTGAACGATCTGCTCTATCGTTTCCTGTATGATTTCCGGACCTGTGAGAGTGCTGTCAGGAACTCGTCCTTTATCTAACTGGGTGTCACCCACCTCAGCCCAGCACGGAGGGGATCTGCACTTTTGGCCATAGAGGGCCTCGAATGGAGCAACCTTTATGCTCGTTTGGTAACTGTTGTTGTAGGAAAATTCGACAAGGGGTAAATGCGTATCCCATGCTTTCCCGAAGTCAATCACACAGGCTCTCATCATATCTTCCAAGGTTTGGATAGTTCTCTCACTTTGTCCGTCAGTCTGTGGATAGTAGGCTGTACTCATGTCCAGCCTCGTTCCTAGGGAACTTTGTAGTGACTGCCAGAACCTTGAAGTGGATCTACTATCTTTATCGGAGATAATGGATATGGGAACACCATGCAGTCGTACGATCTCCTTAATGTATGTTCTTGTTAGTTTCTCCACCTTTTCAGTCTCTTTGATTGGTAGGAATGCGCGGATTTGGTCAATCTGTCGACGATGACCCAAATGGTATCAAGTCCACCCGTTGTCTTGGGCAACTTGGTTATGAATTCCATAATAATCCACTCCTATTTCCATTTTGGTATCTCTGGTTGCTGAAGTAAACCTGATGGTTTCTGGTATTCGACCTTAACCTTTGCGCAAGTAAGGCATTTACTCACGAAGGTAGCAATCTCTGCTTTCATGTTAGGCCACCAACATAACTTTTTAAGATCCAGATACATCTTATCCGAACTTGGATGAACGGAATATCGAGTGTTGTGTGCCTCGGTCATGACAAAGTATCTGAATCCACCATGTTTCGGTGTCTAGATTCGGTCCATGAGATATAAGGCTCTGCCACCCTTTACCACTAAGTTCTTTTCCATCCCTTTTAGGGATTCACCCGCCACATTTTCAGGTTTCAAAGCTTCGAGTTGAGCTTCTTTAATTTGTGTGGACAAGTGCGAATGGATGGACATAGTCAATGATTTGACTCTACGACCAGAGTATTCTTTCTGACTTAGGAAGTCAGCTACTACGTTGGCCTTGCCAGGATGATAAGAATTTCGCATTCGTAGTCATTGAGTAGCTCGACCCACCGTCGTTGTCTCATGTTGAGCTCCTTCTAATCAAAGATGTGTTGAAGGCTTTTGTGGTTTGTAAAGATAGTGCTTTTCGTACCATACAGATAGTGTCTCCAGATCTTTAGAGCAAACACCACTGCTCCTAACTCAAGATCATGCGTGGTGTAGTTGATTTCGTGTGTCTTCAGCTGTCTTGAGGCATAGGCGATGACCTTACCTCGTTGCATCAGAACACATCCGAGCCCTTGGTTGGATGCATCACAATAGACTACAGTTTTCTATTCCTTCTGGGAGGGATAGTATTGGTGCGGTGCATAAGGCTCGTTTCAACGTTTGGAACGCCTTCTCTTGTTTCTCTTCCCAGTCAAAGGCCACACCTTTCGGGGTCAGTGTGGTAAGTGGTTTCGTGATACTAGAGAAGTTTTGTATGAACCTGTGATAGTAGCCAGCGAGACCTAGAAATTGACGAATTTATGTAGGTGTCTTTGGTGCTGACCAGTTCTCAATGGCTTTGATTTTGGAAGGGTCCATGTGAATTCCCTCTTCACTAACAATGTGGCCCAAGATTTCGACTCTTTTGAATCCAAAACTCGCACTTAGAGAACTTCGCATAGAGCTTCTCCGATCGTAATGTTTCTAAGACTCTTCATAGGTGTTGACTATGCTCCTCCTTACTTCGAGAGTAGATGAGTATGTCATCGATGAAGACAATGACGAACTGATCCAAGTAAGGACGGAACACCCTATTCGTTAGATCCATGAATACATCTGGTGTGTTGGTTAATCCGAATGGCATCACTACAAACTCGTAGTGTCTGTAACGAGTTCGGAAGGTTGTCTTGGGAACATGCTCCTCTAACACTCGTAACTGGTGATACCCGGATCGTAGATCTATCTTCGAGAAGTAGTTGGCTCCTTGAAGTTGATCAAATAAATCGTCTATGTGGGGTAGAGGATAACAATTTTTAACGATAAGCTTGTTGAGTTCCCTGTAGTCGATGCACATACGAAAAGATCCGTCTTTCTTCTTGATGAACAAGACCGGTGCTCCCCATGGTGAGAAGCTTGGCCTAATGAAACCCTTCTTGAGAAGTTCGTTAAGCTGACCGGAAAGTTCTTGCATCTCTGCTGGTGCCATTCGATATGGAGATTTGGCTACTGGAGTAGCCCCTGGCACTAAGTCGATTCTGAACTCGACTTGACGTTGCGGTGGTAATCCCGGTAGTTCTTCTGGAAAGATGCCGGGAAAGTCGCGTACTTCTGGAATGTTCTGAATGTCCTTCACTTCTTGACTCGTATCGACTATGTGTGTGAGGAATGCATGATTTTCCTTTCGCAAGCACTTCTGAGCTTGGATACACGAAATGATACGAAGGTTCGTACTAGGTTTGTCGCCGTAGATAACTAGATTTTCGTTGTTAGGGAGGTTAAGACGAACTGCTTTCTCAAAACATATGATGTCAGTGCGAAGACGACTTAACCAATCCATACCGATTATGACTTCGAAACTTTTTATTGGGACCAGCATGAGGTTTATTTTGAAAGAATGACCATCTATAGTTAGAGTACAACCTACGTATATGAAGTTAGTACTTTCCATTTTCCTGTTTGCCATTTCTACAGTGAATGATTCATCTAGTGCACGTGGTTTTTGTTTAAGCAAGTGTGCAAATTTCTGGTTTACGAAACTTTTCTCCGCTCCACTCTCGAAAAGTATGCATGCATATGAATTATCGAGGAGAAACCTACCAGTAACTATCGTAGGATCAACTATGGCTTCCTCGTGACCTATAGCCAGAACTCTTCCCACTCTTCCAGCATTCCCTACCTTCGGGCAGTCCCTCTTGAAATGACCAACCTCGCCACAACCGTAGCAGGCTTGACCTACTCCACCAGCAGGTACTTGGTTAATCGGTTGGGATGGTGACTTACAGAATCGGGCGGTATGCCCTTTCTTGTTGCAGTTACGACACAACATCTCTCGTCAATTTCCGTTATGGTGAAAATTTCACTTGCTGCATTTAGGGAGATTACCAGCATAAGGCTTAGCTAGTAAGGGATTAGCAGGGACAACAGGAGTTACAGTGGCAGCATTGATTGTAACTAGTTGTTGTTTCTTTGAGGATTCTTGTGAAGTCCCGCTTTTCCTCTTGTTCCAGCCCCTTTTCCTGTTGTTGTTGTTTCCCTTTTGTTGCTCGGGTGTAGCAATTGTTGCGTTCTGGTAGTTTCCGTGATCGATAATAGATTGTGCCAGTTCTTTAGCGCTGTCAAAAGTAATAGGCCTTGATGCTAACACACTTGACTGAATTTGGGGCGACAGTCCCTAAATATATCTCTCTATTTTCTTGCTCTCAAGAGCAACCATATCCAGGCAAAGCATTGCCAGATCACAGAATCTATTAGTATAGGTTGATACGTCAGAACCAACCATTTCAAGACCCCAGAGTTCCTGCTCGAGTTTTTGAATTTCCCCTCGTGGACAATACTCTCTCATCAGCATGGCTTTCAACTTATCCCAGCTTATCGAATTTGCCACAATTAGAGTCAGTGACTTAACGTGGCCATTCCACAAAGTTAAAGCCCTGTCAGAAAAGGTACAAGTAGCAAACTTGACCTTGTTGTTCTCTGGGCAGGCGTAGATTTCAAAGACTGCTTCTGTCTTTTCTATCCACTGCCTTAAAATCATCACCCCTCCAGTTCCATTGAAATTCATGGGTTTGGCATTTGTAAAATCTTTGTAGGTGCATTCTCGAGGGTGCCCATGACTCTCGCCATGGTTGGAAAGAGGTGCACTAATTCCCGATCCACTAGGGACAAGAGTATTGATGTGTGACATGGCAACCACTACGGCCGCCGTGACAACTGCTTGGAACATAGCAGCGTGGAACTGAGGAGGTGGCGGCGGTGGTGGTGGTATTGGTGCTTCGTTATTATTGTTACGTCTTGGATTTCTGCGAGGAAGCATCTTTTAACTTCAAGTTTAAAAGATAGAAACAATGATAAGAATCCAATAGTATAGAAAATGAAAGTGTCTTGTGAACTAAGTCACCAAAGTTCGATATCAAATGAGAGTAATTTCTGAATAGATTAGATAACTGCCGAAATTACTGGTATATAAGATGTAAATAAGTTCGGGAAAATGACCTGACTATAGGTCTTACATCATACCATAAGGGAAAATGTTGACAGTTTAGAAGTCAAATAAAGTACTTGAGAGACAGGGATATTTTACAGAAAAGTGCTTCATAAAGCACCGATACGAAAGGCTATTCCTTAAACTAAAAGAAGGGATGAGTCAGACATCTTCTACCGGCGATGGGTATTCCTCGGGTGAACCCTTAGATTTGCCAGTTGACGTACTACGTCTTGAAGATGTCCCTCATGAGCTCTCTGACGCACTCAAAGTTCTATAACCTCAATGCGGGATGCAGCTAGCTGTTGCTGCAGAGCCTCATTGGTTCTCCTAGTCCTTTCCATGGCGTCTTCGAGTTGGCATATGTGGACCGTGTTAACGCCAGAGTTAGTGTCAATTTCCATGACTCGGTCGATAGCTGCTCTACCTTGCTCGGTGTTCCGAGAAATCCTGCGGACCATAATGGGCAGGACTCGGTCAGCAGAGCCACCCTCGCTTATGTTGTAAAAGCTTCGGTCCCCGTTGTAGAGTAAGGCTTGACCCTGTTTATCACTCCAGCGATTCAAGTTTGTCGCCCACAAGGGTGTGGGATCTTGAAACGCGGGTCAGGGGTTAAGATTTGGGGCTTGACCCACTTAAGGTAGGTTGTTGACTTCGGGCTCGGAGTCGGAACCATCATAAAAGCCTTCTGCGAGGTGATCATCCAAAAGGATTGGATGGTCATCTTCCGGCTCATTGTCAAGCCATCCAACATTGCCTTGGTTTGGGAAGTACGAGTCTCCGGGGATGTGGAATCCAACCATGATATCTACGCGAGAAAAGGGGTATAAGAAATAATTAATAGACGTAGATAATTATAAGATGATCCTTATTAGTTACTCCAACATTTGCGTAGTGCATACCAATCCTACGTAATCAAAACAGGATAGACCTTCGAATAAGTGATCCTAACCCTAAGTCTACAACCAAATAAGGAACAGGAAGTAAAGCAAAGATCACAGATTCTAAGTCTATGCCACCCTAGTTACATATAACCATAGTGTATCCACTCAGCAACTATTGACATACTAATAAAGACCTGTTTATTTCTCAAATAAGTAATTATATTAACACAAAATACTCCTATAGTATTTTAAGTTTATGTTTTGTTCTAATGTTCTCATTGTAGTAGTGTTGGTATGTTTTTAGACTTGTTGTCATAACACAACCATTCCTGGGCATATGCTAATCACTTCTCGGACCATCATAGTTGATCAGGCTATGCCACTCCCAAAACTGACCATACATCCCCAAGCCTATTTGTGATATCCAACAATCATAATAATTTTGTTATGTCCTAGTGACACTGATTTTAGTATGAATGCAGGTATGTATACTTAGTTAAATATTTTATTATTTAAAAGTATAAACTCTTGTTCAGAGTACTTTAATCCATTGTGTTTATAGTTAGTATATCTTTTATGGGTTGATATACTCAATTCATTATAAACAATGCTCTAATACCAATCTGTCACACCCCAAAACCAAGAACGGCGGAAACGTTCTGGGGCGGAGGACATCATGTAAAGTATCATAACAATGCAAAGTAGTAAACAAGCAACAACATCATCCATTGCATTAATAGTAGAGTTTTAATACATGTGTGTTCTTTGTAATGTAATAGACACCAAAAATGAATGATCAAAATAAAAGACAAGTCTTGACTGTGCTCCGTCTTCTCAAAACCTGTCACCGGTACCTGTCTACTGATGACCTGAGAATACAAGTTATTTTGAAAGCGTAGATCAACATTTAAGCTGGTGAATTCATAAGTACTTTAGTGTCATTTATTTGCATAATTTTGATGTAAATACTAGTAAATGTTCAATGTAAATGTTTGTATACGTTTGAAAACCCTAGAAAATCCCATATTTCCTACTAGTATAAAATGTAGTCTTTTACCAAGACCCGACTGTTTTGAAGGTTTGCTTCTCTGTATGAATGAAGGTTTTTCCCATGTAAAACTATTATTATCAAAACATAGTCTACCTCATCGTTTATGCGAATGTGTCACAAAATAAAGATAATGGGGAAAATTATATAGTCATTGAAATCGTATCTGTTTGTCTAGGATAAACACGACGCGGTAAATCTCCGAACAATACAACCGAGAACATCCGTCGATGAACAGGTCCCGCTGTAGCTAGCAGCCAGGTGTAGGATGGTCAGTCCCGTATAGTATGTAGTAATTCTCCTTGTATAGTATGTAGTAATTCTCCTTGTATATTATATTGTATTTCTCTCCGTATAGTATGTAGTAATTCTCTTTGTATAGGATGTTTGTATAGACCATGAATGAACTGACTCATGTATGTTCCCTTGTACTAGGAATGGTAATTAGTATCTCCTAAACTATACCTATTATAGCTTACTAGAATGTAGTTTGAATGTCCAAGTATGTTCATACACCTTTGTTACTCAAGGGTGTTGGAACTGAAGAAGAAATAAAGCTCTCATATCAATACATATATACTTGATACATAAGTGTATAGATATGGTTTTTAACAATATATAAGTTTGAAAGAGGTTTTGTAATACATTTAAAGGTTTTGAACAATAAATAATAACGACTTGATGTCAATTTATAAAACGATTCAAAATTAGTTTGTTTGATAACAAAGTTTAAAGTAACTGAAATCCATTGTTTGAAACACAGTTTGAAGTATATGAAATCCGTTGTTTGAAAACACAGTTATAAATCACATGTGATTGATTCTATAATTATGTGTTTTCTACTTGTATTCCCCCCCCCCCATAAAGCATTTAAAGTCATTTAAAAGGATAGATTAAGGGGTATGAACTCACCTGGAGTGAGTGATGCGAATGTAAGATCGGTAAAGGATGCTAAGTGTCAAGTGAGGACTTGAGCACACACGGACCCTATTTAACATATAATGACACATATATGCTTACAATTAGTGTTTATAACAACTAGTTATGAAATGGAACAACCTTAGGGACTAGGAAACACTTGTATTTAAGTGTTAAACCACATAGGGTTGCATATAAGGAGTGTAGGGCCTCTTATTGGAGTTTATGGCCCATATGGTAATAACCACATGATTTTACACTCAATGGGTAATTTCCCATGAGTTTACGGCCGTAAACTCATGGTACTAAGTACCAAGTTGTGTTATAAGGTCCTACATGTCAATATGAAGTGCTCTTTGATCAAGTCTAAGCCTTAGGAAGGAATGGTGGCACCATTGCACCACTAACTAGTGTTTACGGCCCAAGGACCATTTCTCCATGAGTTTACGACCATAAACTCATGGTATTATGTACCATTTCAATGTTTAAGGTCCTTAGTTCATGTTAGAAGTGTTCTAGACTTGATTCCAAGGCTTTGGAGGGGATTAGGGCTCATTTAGACCCTTAAATAGAGTTTACGGCCCAAGGAGGTTCCTTGGCCGTAAACTCCCTTTTGATCTTGTTTTCTTGATGATTTCTAAGTGTAATCTAGTTGATTGAAGCATAGAAGAAGCTAAGAAAGGAGTACTTACAATTTAGAAGCTTGTAAAGGTGCTTAAGGCTCAAGAACACTAGTGTGTGTTCTTGGTGAAATGAAGAACACTTGAATATCTATCAAAGGAAGAGATTTCATGGATGAAATCATACGCAAACACTAGATAATGAAGTTTATTAACTAATCAAGTAAGAAAACACTTACTAAGTTGAAGATCTAGTGAAGAACTTGGATGATACTTGAGAGAGAATGAGTTGTAGGCTTGAAAATGGTAAAAATGACTAAAATGACTAAGTGTCATATTTATACCTTAGAGTTTACGGCCGTAAACTCCATGTTATGGTCGTAAACTCCAAACTCTTGGAGTTTTGAGACTTAAGTGTTGTACATTTAACTCTAGAGTATACTTCCTATGGTTACCTCTGATGTATTTAAGATCAAAACACCCAAACTGACTCCAAAACTACTAAAAATTTGCAGCAGTAGGTTTGACTTTGATTGAATGTAGGGTTGGTTATAAGATAGAAATTTCAAGTTGTCACATGATCCCTATTTAAGGACTCTAACCCACCCTTTAGGATCCTTCCTAACATCAGCCTCCACCCTCTTGAGCCTCCAACTCGAAACCCTAGCCCCTGGAGCAAATCTTGATCCTTTTTATGTGTTTTGGGTGCATTTTGGAAGAAAGAGAAGTCCAAGCTTGTTGATTGTTGAAGCTCCGACTTGTGGATCCATAACCTACATTTCTTTTCTCTACTCCAAAAGGTATAAAGTTTGATACTTGATGATTCATTTGTTAGATCTAGCTAGTGTTGGATTTTATGAGCTTTTTGTCCTAAAACCTTGGTCTTTGTGAGTATAGACTACTCCAAACCATTTAAGTTGTCATTTTAGACGTTTTAGAGTGCATGGTGTCATAAAAATTCAATCTTGATCCATTCCTTTCATCTATGCATGAGTTATGGAGTTTTTGGTGATGTTAGAAGTTAGAGTTTTAGAATTAAGCTCTCTTTGTCCATGCAAATGCATAAAGTTTGAGACTTTATGGATTAGAATGTCTTTTAGAGTTAGATATGAGAATTGGGTAAAGTGTCTTAATGATTAAGACCTTAAAAGTTGAGGTTGGATTTAGACCGAGTATGTTGAGTTTGGATTTAGGCCGAGTATGCCAAGTGTAACTTTGGCTACGCCTAACAAAGCCAGCTGCAAACCCACTTTCTACCTTTGTGCTCTATGCTCAACGTGGAGCTTGAGTACGCCGTGCGTAAGGTCAAAAATGTTGACCATTGATTTTCGTTGACTTTTGATTAAGTGTGCCTTTTAGCCAATTTGTGAGGGTTTGGGGTCTTAGAAGGGGTAAAATGGTTTTCCCCCAAATTATGGATTAGACTTGGCTTGGGACTAGTTGAACATAGAAAAATACCTTAATTATTAATTAGCGTTATTTGGTGTGATAAATAGGCGGAGTCCAGTTCCGACAGTTTAGGTGTGAATTCTATCAGTCATCTGTGCAATGTGAGTTTCCTCCTTATACTAGTGGGTCGAAGGAACCAATGTCGAACCACTGGATTATCCTGTAGGATAGTAGTGAGTCTTCTCACTATACTTGTCTGTATGGTAGTGTGTGTGTATATATATATATATATATATATATATATATATATAAAATCATAAAAATGCATAAAAAAAATACTTAGAGATCACAAATCTTTTTCTTGACTTTTTTTACCAAAAAATCGCAGGTTTTCTTACCAATTCGCTGAAGAAAAAAAAATCAATTTTTTTTTTGGTTTTTTTTCAAAAATTTTTTCAGCAAATTTAATGCAAAAAGTAGCGATTTTTGTATATATAAATTCAAAAAAAGATTTGTGATCTCTAAGTATTTTTTATACATTTTTATGATTTTAGGTTTTTTTTTTTGTTTTCTATAGAACCTATATATATATATATATATATATATATATATATATATATATATATATATATATATATATATATATATATATCTGTGTGTGTATGTTGGCTATCTGAGTCTATTTTTTGTTACTATGATATGTGTTGCTGTGTGTGCTGAAACTTTGGGTAGTCTCCAAGGTTGCTGATAACCCACAGAGCGTGCTGTTTGTCCACTAAGAATTTGGGGAGTCTTCAGGGTTGCTGATAACCCATAATTGTTTATTCGTGTTGTGTTGTATGTGGTACTTTGGGGAACTTACTAAACTTTGTATTTACAATTATAAATTAAATATTTTTCAAGTACTTATCGGGCGGCGAAAGCATGACTGTATACACACATCAACAATTTTATGATTCAAGATTCCGTATTGTCCTCTTATTGACTTTGATTTTGGAATAATGGTTTATGAACAACTGGTTTAACTTTACTAACAACAGATGTTATATTATTTTAAAAGTGAAAAATTTAACCTTGTTTTTTTGTAAGTTACAATATCGACTATGGAAGGTGTAATACAATGTCTAAGCTTTAGATTTATCTAGAGTCTTATTAAGCTCCTAGATGCCTCTTACAAGAAGATAACGTAAGAACAATCGCTGCATACATGGGTGGACATAGTAGGTTTCCCAGGGGTGGCACAATCAAACTCTAAAAATTTACCACTAAGTGCAAAATTTTGTGTATATTTGTCAAAATCCGTCAAAAATTCATCACAAAATCCGTCAGATCACAAATCCATTGGAAATCCGTCATAAAGTCCCAATAAGTGTAAATTTAATGTAAATCTATTGATAAAATCCTTTTAGCGATGATTTTGGTGAAAGATGCTGTCGTCGAAAATGAGATTTTTTCTAGTAGTGCTTCCCTTAAAAAATTATGCAACCTATGCTATAACTTTCTGAGTCCGCCACTAGTTGCACAAAAACATTATCAAGAGGTTCCCTTATATTATACTAATAGATCTTAATCATTTTTAGGACACAAACTTCAAAGATTTGTCAATGATGCAAGATCTTCATTGAGACATTTTTTGTAGGATTATATCACAAAATTCACAAAAGCGAAATCCCATTAATGGAAAAGAGGAGGTAGGAGGTAAGTCCCATAAGGCTATACAATGTACAAGTAACGCGAAACACGTTATGCCAATGTGGTGTATGTTAGGATGCATGAACACTGCCTCTCTCTTCGTTATCCGACACGACATGATGGTCCGTTCACTTCTTCACAACACCTTAAGGGAACATTAAAAAAAATGGCATACTTCATTCGCATTTAGTCCTAGAAACAACAAATATATATCAAGAATTCTAGAAATACTTAACCCCAGAAACGCACATTCACTTTCATCCAGATTCCAGATTTAATGGAACACATGTGGAACACTCAACATGCCAACAATGATTACGATGAAGAGTAAATTTTTCCGGGTTTTTAAGTAATTTTCAATTACTTATTTTTTTAATGTTTTGTATTTTTTTAAATTAGTAAAATGATTTTATTTTAATCTAAGAAAATTTGTTTTAATTACATAAATAGTAAGGTATAAATTATTTTAAGTTTATGAAGTGGTGAATATTTCCTAAGATAAGTGGCGATTAAATGATGTTGATATGACCATGAAATAACATCATTTTTTATATTATAAGGTTAGAAATATATTCATCGTAGTCTAATAATAATTAATAATGATAATAATAATATGACATGTTATGTGTCATGTCATTAAAATGTCATTATAGATCATAAAACATTAACTCATAATCAACACAACTGTATTTAACATGAAATATAAGGTAATAATTATTTTAAAAAGATTTCTCAAGTTTAAACGAACTAATTGATCAAAAAGATCAATCATGATTTTTATATATTTACCCGAATATGCAAGGAGTAATAATGTTAATATAACAAAATTTCTCTAAGTTTAAATTCCTTAATCGATCTAAAAATTAAAGATCAATCATGATTTTGATATATTTATCCGAATGTGAAAAATATATTATTTGTAGACGTATGAGTAAAGTTTTCCAAAAATTAAATGGCCATTGTTTCATTGCGAAGAAAAAGGATTTGATTCCAATTTCCAAGTCTCGCCCAAGTCGACGAGGAGGAGGGTCGTGATGGACGACCCCCTCAAACACTCCAAGAATCTTCAGGGCCATTTCAGTAATTGCAAGTATCGTGGCAACACTCTTCCGAAAGACAAGGCATCATCGATCTGGACGACCCCGTCGTACACACCAAAGCCACTGGGGGTATGTCCGTAATTTCACACGTAGTCTGACGTGGGGATCCATGGGTTTTAAGATGGTCCGCCTCTCTCCTAAATCCTAATCCTCTCGCACAGACGATCTTCTCTCATCCACTTAACCTTCAAACTTTCAGACATAAAGAAAAAACAAAAAAAAAGGGTCGTCTGCTATCGTGCGCCATCTAAGTTTCCGGCGACTGTATGAGCGGATCTGGTGGAAATAACGGTGTTGCAACGATGGCAGGAGGAGCAGCAGAACAGCAGTACGCGAAGGCGAAGATATCGGTCTGGTGGGACATAGAGAACTGTCAAGTGCCTAAAGGCTGTGAACCTCATTCGATCGCTCAGAATATAAGTTCCGCTTTAGTTAATATGAACTACTGTGGGCCAGTATCGATATCCGCCTACGGCGACACCAATCGGATCCCTGCCTCCGTTCAGCAAGGTCTCAACAGTACCGGCATCGCCTTGAATCACGTGCCCGCCGGTATATACTCATATTACATCACATGCATAATTCTATGAAACGTAGTCTAGTATCATTTTCAACTGGAAATGATAATTGTGTTTGTTTTCCTTGCTTTAAATTATCAGATTGTGTTGAAAACCGAGTTCATAAACCCTAACACGAAGTATTAAGTATACGTATACTATATTTATTCAAATACATACTAATATTTAAGGAAAAAATAGTTTTTTAAGTTGACTTTTCTTAGTTAGAGTGTTGCACTGAACGGATCATGGCGAATTGAGCTTATGAGCCCTGATATTGGTTATTTGTTTTAATTCAAGGTTAGATCTGTGGATTCAGTGTGCCAAAGGCCTTTTTGATGTATTTTTTGGCAATTTGTAGATGAAGCATGTGGTCAGTGTTGATGTCTGTACTAATATTTGTCATCTATTCTGAACAAATAAAAATTTGACAGTTCTAATGCTTCTAAATGATTCATGCTCAAAGAAAATGCAGTTATCATTTGCTTTTCCAAAATTATCTTTTTGAATTTTGTATATTTGGATTTAGATGACTATGCTTTGGCAAGTTATTATTGTTGATTTTTAGGGTTGATCTTATACCTTTGATGTTCATTGTTTTTCGAAAACATGTTGGTTGTTAATACACTAGATGATTTGCAACGATTTTCTTTTGCATTTTAGGCTAAGTTTTTAATTCAATTTACTTTTTTTTTTATCGCCAGCAATCACCACAAGATATTGGTGCCATTGATTTTGGTTCATATGTTTTCTTCATTTTTTTCCCTCTTATTTGTACAATCAAACTATGTTGTAAAATTATGTATTAAATCAAACATTGCATTTGTTTTTGAATGAAGGGAATATTCTAAATTTGATCAAAGTTGGGTATGAAAACTATGGAAGTACACAAATGAACATATTGAATCTATTTATATTGCATTAAACCCTTTTTCTTTTTTCTGTATGCCTGATCTATTGTTATTTACATGATAGTCCCTACCTATCTTAATTAAACTTTTTTTTAATGATCAGGTGTGAAAGATGCAAGTGACAAGAAAATTTTGGTAGACATGTTATTTTGGGCAGTAGATAACCCTGCCCCATGCAATTATCTGTTAATTTCTGGTGATCGGGATTTCTCAAATGCATTACATCAATTAAGAATGAGGAAATACAACATTCTTTTAGCTCAACCTCAGAAAGCTTCCATTTCCCTCCTTGCAGCTGCTAAAAGTGTATGGCTATGGACCAGTCTTTTGGCCGGAGGTCCACCAATAACTACCGGTGAATCACCCACACCTGATACCACCTACAACCACACTCCACCTCCTAACTCACTACATACTCCGGCTCCCGAGTCAACTCAGAATCAGATGCATCAACCTTTAGATAACAACATATATCCAAACCCCCATCCGGGATTACAGAAATTTTCAAGTTTGGAAATAAGAAGATCAAATGATAGTAAACAAAAAGGGAAGCCTTTAAGGAAAAACCAAAGTCAACCGGTTATTTCAAGAACTTTAAGTCCACCAATTGGGGTGTTAGAAAACCAGACCCATGAGCAATTTTACGCTCGTACCCCTACAACCGGACCAAACCCAAATCACATTCCTATTGGTCAAGATTATTCATGGAACAACACTAGCTACCAACCTCACGCTCCACCGCCTGTAAAGCCGCCCAATAATCTTCCCGGAAGTTTCTTTCCACCTCATTTTATGCCGCCAAGGCCCAATGGATACACCTCTACTTCCTCCACACCGCCATTTGCTCCCGATATTATTAAGCTTAATTTTTCCGACCACCATCCTTTAATGACTAAACCACCACCATCGGGTGGTGGCAGCAACGGGAACGGGCAGCCGAAACAAAACTCCGGCGAGCCGCCGAATTACACAAACAGCCCACAAAAAAGGGGGAATAAGTCTTTGAACAAAAGTCCAGATGTCCAACCAGGATTGGACAGTAGTGGTAGTGGTGTGTGGGGGACACCTGGATGCCCGAAGCCTTCGGAATACGTGCAAGGGCTTATAGGGGTGATTTTACTTGCCTTGAGTACATTGAAAAGTGAAAAGATTATGCCTACTGAAGAGAATATTATTTTTTGCATTCGTTATGGGAATATTTCAAAGCAACGGAATATTGATGTTAAAAAGGCGTTAGAGAGTGCTGTGAAGCAGCAGCTGGTAGTGAAACAGAATCTAGGGAAGTTACCTTTTTTTGTTGGTAAAAATGAGAAACTATGGAGGTGTGTGAACCCTATAGGAAATAATTATAAAGATCACTCCAAAGCTACGTGGGATGAACTTGAGAAATATTTATCAACTCCTTCTGGTCGATCTGCAATTGCAGCTTCTCAATGCAGGTGATCTCTAATTGTGTAATTGTCTACTGTTATGTTTATTTTGTTATTTTTGTAAATAATATGAAGAAATGGAAGTAGAAAGGTATCTGACAAGTTGTTTTTTATGCAAATAAATAGATACGATGCTGCAACTATTATAAAGAATACATGCCTAAAAGATACTGCCTTGGGTGACATACTTCAGATTCTAAACTTGGCTGTCACAGCAAAAAAATGGATCATACCTCATCAATCTGGATGGCACCCCGTTACTATTACTCTCCCCGAGACAACATCCCCCACACCCACCCCTGAATTCGAATGGTAGCCCCACACCCACACCACTAAAAAAATCAACGAAACAAACACCCTGTTTTTAGTTTTATTAGGTTTAGGAGGTTACACAGTCAATCGCACTTAGTTTTTTCTTTCAAGATCCACAATTGTCAAATTTACTGGCCATTAGTGGCCAACTGTCTGTTGATTTTCTCAAGTTTCATTCACTCTAGAAATATTGTTTGACTAGATCCAGGTCAAACATGCTGGAATGAAATCCCTTTAGGTTGTATCTGTAGAGAAATAGTTGCTTTGAAAACAAGGTCTATCTATCTATGGATCTTGATCTTTACTTTATTTTCCAAGCCATCCATCCATCTATCTGTATACCTCGACAGCTGGACATAGATAAATACCCACCCACCCAACAATCGAACCCTAAGTTGGAACAAACAACAAAATTGAAGATCTTGGTTGCTGATGTTACATAATATGTCCTATACATCGCGGAATGAATTCAAGTGTTAATTTCTATTTTGACAAAAAAATTTCATTGCTTAGGTGAGGGTCTTTGGATGGGGAGGTAAGGTTAGATGAAATCTTGTACATGGCACTTTTTGTATTTGTGCTGGAAGATTGATTGACTTTTCTGGTGAAGTTTTTAAGGGGAAGATGGATGATGAGGAAGTATTTGAGTATGTTGATGATGGAGTAATTGAATATGTTATGTTCTGGAATTGGAACTGGAGAAGATGATGATGAAAAAGTATCGAATATGTTATGTTGTGAAACAATATTGAAGTTTTAAGGCAAACAACATCATGATGATGATGATGATGATGACAAAGTATTTGAACATGTTATGTTATGTTCTGAAACAGTGAAATTGATGAAGTTGTAAGGGGAAGATGATGATCAATAGCACATTACAGTTGCAAACCATTGATATGTTTCAAAGTGGTTGCCAGTAAGGTAAGGTATGTTTGCCAAATTTAATGAAACGGATGTATTTAAAGATGTGTGTTAATGCTCATCAAGGAAGTAAGTAGGCACCTTGAAACTCTTCACTTGTGTTTGTATATGTATTGTTTTTGCCTTACATAAACTTTTTGGTTTTTGGAACTAAGCTTGGTTTTGTATTATATGAACGAACATGAATGAATGTTTATGGAGTTATTTTGGCTTGATTCTAATAACTTGCATGTGGTATTAGATCCATGACAAATAAGTCGTGTACATGTCATAGTCAATTTTGGTTTGGCTTGATGCGTGTTTCTGATTCTAGTGAACATGACCACCCATTTAGTTGGTCCCTTAACTGTTTTTTCTGAAGAAAACTGATGCTTATTAACTGTTCCTGGAATTATTCTGTTTCGGACCCAAATTAGTTAACCCAAGCCCAGTAAATTGATTTTGAAGATTACGTGCAAAGAGGAAAAATGAGTCTTTAAATATGACTTTTTGTTTTATATAAAAATAAATATCATTAGTACTACTATAAAATTCAACACAAACCGTGCATCTACAAATAATCATAGGGATGGCAAAAAAGCCCGAACCCGATGGGGAAACCCGAAACCCGATCATTTTGGGTCGGGTAATGGGTTGTTATCGGGTTCGGGGCAGGGAGTGGGTTATCCTCGTCCCGCCCCACCCCGCCCCGATTATATATATATATATATATATATATATATATATATATATATATATATATATATATATATATAATGCTTAAAAATTTTTGCTGTTAATCGTACGCGTTCAAATATAAAATACTTATTGTGGACAATTTTTTTAGTTATTAACAATCTGGTGTTAATGATTATTTTTATGTGTTTTGACGTATTAAACAAAACTTAAATCAAATAATTTTTAATATAACGTCCAGTTTATTTTATTAAAGTGATGCATCATGTTTTTAATTTAAAAGAGTTGTTAGAACATGTATATTTTATAAGACATTGGGGTAACCTAAAAGAGAATAAAGATTTCGTTATCAATTGTTGTAAACCCGATAAGATACCCGAAACCCGACGGGGAAACCCGAAACCCAATGGGGCGCCCCGATAAGATACCCGAAAGTTATCGGGGCGGGTTTAGGAATCCATGCCCCGCCCTGAACCCGCCCCATTACCATTCCTAAATAATCAGCGGCTGGTTAGGGACAAAAGCCGGATTTCAATGTGTGTTGTTGATACAAGCTAATACATTGCTAATTCTATCTCTATGTCCCTAGCTAATTTCGTTGCTAAGCCTTTCGCTAATTCAGTTTTTGACTTGTTGGCATTTATTGATGAATTTACAATGGAAATCTCCACGTCGATTCATATGTTTCTAGTAAGTAAAAAAATCCAAGCCCCTTTCGTGATCCAATGTAAGATTGAGTAGATTATAGAAGATAGAAATCAGAGGCTAAGAGAAAATAAGATCTTGTTTTGATTAGAGGACAGAAAGTCAGATTCAACACACGCAAGGTAAATGGTATATTGTTTTGTAATTAGATTCAACACACGAAGGTAAATAGTATATTGTTTTGTAATCAGATTCAACAAACGAAGGTAAATAAGATATTGTTTTGATTAGAGAACAAAAAGTTCGTTATAGATCTTAGCAAAAAGTATTCTCTCTATTTATCTAACTTCCCCATTATATAGGTTCACAACCCAGAGAATCGGTTAGGAAATGACCAATCAGGTCAAGACATTTAGGCTTGGATAGACCGTCAAACTATTAAGAATTTTTTTTTGAAACGACAAATATATTAAACTACACCTAAATTATTCTACATTTGTCCACGGCGAGACTTAAACCCTTAACCTCAAGAAAAGAAGGCAACACCGGATACCGTTGGGCTAGAAGCCCTTTGGTAAACTATTAAGAAATAACCATTGTGTACATAACTATGAAACATTACTTGCTATCGAAGACTTATATATCTCCCTCTTTGTGCTGAGTCGCGAAAGAAGTCTTCACTTGTTGTGGAACAAAATTCAGAACCACCATTCGTACTGTAATCCACGACCTTGACATCTCACAAACACCAACTTGATCTCGCTCTTCGAATTAATCATGCAAAGCTCAGCTTTCGCAAGAATGTTATTTAGTGTCGTAGTCTTGAAGCAATGTTTATCTGGCAAGTACATCATACAATTTTTCATCACTTTGTTAACCATTGTTTTGTAAACAATACCCCTTGGTTCTTGTTGAATTTGTCCATCTCTCATCTCATCATGCCACTTGGCTGAGCGCAAAGGCCAACAAAAATCTTCTTTAAAAAATCTGCAATCTCTACACCCATCTTACATAACTCCATAAAGTAAAATATGATCATATTATTTAAGTGCAAAAGTTGATTCACATACTTTGTCTTCTCTTTAGAAAGAATATATGAACCAATTATATGGATTTAACTGTGGTAGATTAGCAAAATAGAATGCACAATCTTGGTTGTCACTTCCCCTTAACGCTTCGAATTTACGATTCAAAAATTCATCATTCATACTTTCAGCTTCACACTCGCAAACAACTGATATCTTCTTCAAACTCCAAACCTCGTATTGAGGTCTAGATTGCGACACATAAAACTCAAAAAGTTTTCTGTTCATTGCACCAAGCAACCTTATATGTGTTCTGAAAGCTTCTAAATAAAAAAGCTTTAGCTGTCATCAGGAAGTCCAACCGGAAATCTACTTTGTTATCAACAATAAAAGATCTCAGATTAAGCCGATATATATTGAGCCTTCTTTATCGCTTCATCCATCATACGTTTAACGATCCATTTTGGCCATAATGCATTACGAGTTAAGTCCACAACTTCTTTTTCACTTTGCTCTGCCTCCTTTTGATCCAATTCAATCTACAATTATTTCAATCCTTCAACCTCCTCATCATTCTTCCTTTTTTTTCTTTTTCGTCATTAGGATCAACTTCTGGTGGAGTAGAAATTGTAAGAGCAGAATTTGACCCTGAAGGTATAGACAGAACAACACCTTCTAATCTCTTCTTTATATTTGGATAGCCTAGGGCAATCTTGTTAGCAGTAACATGTTTCTTAACCATTTTGGAACAAAATATGGATTAGCAATACGAACCCTTTTCCCCCCTTGTTGTGAAGTAGAACCACTACTCACAACACCATATATAGGCAACTGCGAAAGCAGGGGTTGAAGCTTCTGATTAAGCATCTGTAACATGTAGTCACCATGTGGAGCATCCTTTTCTTCAACGATGCGTACAACCCTTTGATTAATTTCAAAGTTCTGGCCCTGCACTAACAAGATCTCATCATCTTTCTTTTCTAGATCAAGTTTGAATCGAGAAAGTTCTTGTTTTAGTGAATTGATTTTCACATTTCTTCTCTAGATCTCATCAACCATATGTGCTTCAGTGTCGTAATGTGCAACCAAAGTGTTTATATAAGAAGTAAAATTTGCATTGTGAACTGAGTTATCATTCAAAATCAAAGTCTTCAAATCTTTCACTTCTCGAAGAGTTGCCTCCATCTTCATAGCATTCTCTTTCACAAACTTCTCATTCTCCTCAAGCAATCGCTTATTTTGCGAAAGCAGAGTTTTCACTATGGCTTTATGTACTAACATCATATTTTGAAAATTGCTTCCAAAGAACTCCCCAAGGAAGACCCATGCATAATAGAGTAAGCCCGACAAAACCTCGTGTCCGCGGGCTCCCCTAAGCACATGGCGCCCGCGGAGAAGGCTTGGCCCCGCCAGTGGCACCTTCTACTCTATGACAAAGCATGACAACTCTAGACGACAAGGGGGATGCTCAAGGCATTACCACCTGAACCAATCGTTAGCTCTAACAAAACGAGGATCATGATTGCCCAATCAGCACGCCCGATCCTGTCGGGTGTGATGCCCTTGTCTTGTACGAACTATCAAGAGGCCTCAGTATAAAAGGCCTCCTCCAATGCCCAGAAAGGTAATTCGCTCTCTCCCAGTTAATCTCAAAACAATCCAAGTCTATCCACTGACTTGACCGTCAAAGCTTTTTCTCGGGACCACCCTCCCAGAGAACTACTGACGGTTCTTTCCTATTGTGGCCTTGTAGGTTCACCGAAGTAATCAGAGCTAGTGAAGAATGTCGCCGAGAGATGAGGTCACATCATTTGGCGCCATCCGGTGTGTTACGAACAACAAACCAAAAGCACACCTCACAACACCTAAAGAGGACAAGCGGCAACAATGGTGGAGTTAGTGGAACACCGATGAGCCCCATCAGATCCATGATGTCGTTGGAACCAATCACCACTCCCACATTCATACCTCAGCAGCTAACAACGGTTATTGGTGAAGCACCACAACAAGGTGGCTTGACAATAACAAGTGTTTCGATAAGCAAACTATGGAGGCCTGCCACCAAAGGTTTGACGTCCTCTGCCACTGCATTGACACAAAATGATCCACCACATAGCCAACAACTGACAACGATATCGAGTAGCACGACACCACCAACGATAGACAATGCTAGCGGTATGCTCACCTTTTCACAAGCACCTTCGCTAAACTAGATGATAATAGAAAAAATGACAGCCTTCTAAACACCCTCTGTAACATCCCAAAATTCAAGACCAAAAATTTCATTTTTAATATAGCAATTTATGAAACAATTTATAGAAAACATCATCAAGTTAATTCATTTCATAAAATCCATAGATCATAAGTCTCATAAACATGTCATAACATCGTAACAATGTCAGAGTACAAATCCCAAGAATCTCATATGCGGAAATCGTGTGTGCGATGCGCTGCTACCGTACCGGCTTCTTTCCCTTCGAATAAGAAGGACCTAAAACAATACTGAAAACCGTAAACATAAAGCTTAGTGAGTTCCCCCATCATACCACATACCATACATATCACATACTCTCTAACATATCCAGGTACTAGCAACCCCTTCGGTCTCTTTCAACCGGTATCTTGCTATAACACCTGATTCCTGGTATGCCTTTTTATTCAAGTAGTTTGTGTTTTTCTCTAGGAATCGACGAGTTGGGGGATCAAATCGTCGAGTAGGATCGTGACCCGCAGACATTTTAAGTGACCCACTCGACGAGTCGGGTGACTAACTCGGCGAGTAGGTGCTAGAAGAGTGTAACCCTAAATCTGAGGGTTTGCACCCTGTATAAACACCTTAACTCAGCCTCTCTTGTCCCTAACACTCCCCTAAAGGTGCATATCGAAACCCTAGCCGTTTGTGTGTGTGTTAAGGCCATTTTGGTGTTCTTGGTTGGTTTGTGGAGCTTGGAAGGAAGGAGGAAACTTGGGACTTCGAGTTGGGACTTGTGGATCCAGAGATCTTACCTCATTTTCAGCTTCATCAAAGTAAATGCCCCTGTCTCGACTGATCTATGTGCTTATTCATCTTTGGAATTGGGATTTTATGGCTTTCTAAGCCATTTTCGGATTATGAGGGATTGACTGGGGATTGACCTCAGATTTGGGCCTTAAGAGGGGTCTCATGGCATAAAGGTGCCAACTTTATGGTCATGAGATCCCCATGCACATTGTAGAGCACTTTCTATGGATTTTTGAGCTAAAAGCCCCATGCATATGCATCAATCTTGGAACTTTACGTATAAAATGGACATTAGAAGGCTAGATCTATGGTTTTGGTGTGTTAAATCCCATTTAAATCGCCTGTATAGTAATGGTCAAGGTTGGACTCGACGAGTTGTTCTTGGAACTCGGCGAGCCAGTGAGCATTGAACACCAAATCCTTTCTGAGGATGGATCAGTTGTTAGGAAGGAGGTCCGTTGGTTGTTTAGACACAAAAAGGACCTGGACCTCATGGGAGTCGGCGAGTGGATTGAGCAGACTTGGAGAGTCTAAGGCAATCTCCTAACATTTGAAGATGGACCCGACGAGTTGTTCATATAACTCGACGAGTCATAGACTAGACAAGTTCTTATGAGGGAGATGAACTCGAAGAGTTCAAGAATGAACTCAACGAGTCGGATGAAGATGGTCCCGATGTTACTATTGAAGGAGAACCCATCGTGTTCTTGCTAGACTTGACGAGATGAGTCGGGGTTTGTATCGGGATAGAGGAGCATGGACTCGACGAGTTGGTAGGCCAACTCGGTGAGTCAGGTCAACTTGATGTTGACTTTGACCAATGTTGACTTCGACTGGACTTAGGTTGACCCTGGTTAGGGTTGTATGTTTTATTCATTGACTTAGAAGGGTTTTCATGTAAGGAGTGAGGAGTCGAGGAGAGTCGATCTTCATGCAGAAGACAATTCAGACACTACACGACATCGAGGTGAGTTACCTTCCAGTAAGGGTGGGTAGACGGCCACAATGCCGCCCCACCAACAGGGGTATTTGGTAGATGATTGTCTTTATGATAATTATCTTGGTATGGTTACATGTTTTGTTCATGAGATATGCATGTGTGATATACTATGTGTTTAGAAGGGATTGGTTGTCCCTGACATCGGTCTTTAGGATCGAAGGGTAGGATAGTACCTAGTTATGCCTGACTGTATGATTATATCTTGTTACTGTATGCTAGTGCTAGGGGTGAAAAAACCCCCAGTGTAGTTGAAAGATACTGCTGGCGTGTACCGGTTGAAAGATACCGATGATGGTTACTGGTTGAAAGATATCGATGGAAGTTACCGGTTGTAAGATACCGATGATGTTATATGGTATGTGGTATGATGGGGGAACTCACTAAGCCTCGTGCTTACAGTTTCAGTTTTGGTTTCAGGTACCTCTTTGTCTAAGGGGAAGGAGCCAGCAGGGTAGCAGCGCATCACACACATGGGTTCCACATCGGATTTTCTGGGATTGTACTATGATTTTCATTGTTCCTGATGATATGGTTTTTGAGACATGACTTTATGTTTTATAAATGATGTAATGTTGACAATGTTTTGGTAACATGCTCTATGATTTACTCAATCTCAAAATGAAATTTTTGGCCTCGAAATTTGGGATGTTACAAGTTGGTATCAGAGCTCTGGTTTGAGGGATTCGGACACACCCTCAGGAGTGTCTAAACTCAAACCGAGGGACTAAAAGATTTTTACAAAGAAAATGGTTTTCTAAAATCTAAGTTAAGGAATTTTGAGAAAGATAAGGTGTGTGATACATGTGACCGGCCGGGCTCAAGTAAGTTTTCCCCAAGATACCATACTTGCTATGTTATGTTTATGATTCTGAGAATTGCATGCTAGATAGGGCTAAGGACCTAGGGAGGATGCCTTGAATGCCTGTTGTATGAGCTGTATGCTAGGACTTCTTAGTCAACAGTAGGATGGCCTTATTAGGTTATGTTTGATTTGGTTACTCAATGCGCAAATGCTGCTTGCTTTGTGCTATAGAGTTCTGGTCAACTTTAACTAACTAGTGAGCGGATATGTAGCAGTATCCGCAATCTAGTTAGAGGGAGGTGGTGAGGACTCCTAGTGCAACTGATGGCGGAGAGTAGGTCGGGGGTGCCCTAGGGAAGCCTAGGATGAGGTCAGTGGAAAAGGTATCGGTAAAAGGGACTTGATGAAGTCGAAGCAATCCTTGAGGAAAGTACGGATAGATGTGGAAGGTAGTATGGGCCCGTACTACTGGAAGCAGAGGATCCGTACTCGAGTCAAGGACGGCCGAGATGGAACCAGGAAACTTGAAAGTGTGGGAGACCTCTCGGAAGTATATATGATCCTGATATTTGTATGTTTACTCTCAGAATGGTGGTCACGCGACATTGAGCGGGAGGTTCAGGATCTGGATCAGGATCGGGCTTGGGTGCGGGATCCGAGCATGTTGATGATGGGTTACCCTAGTTCATCGCGTTTGTGATCATGAGAGGTATCCTTGATGTGACCCCGGTCATTTTCGGGTCGATTAAGGAGGGGATCGTGGAGCTGATGGAGGATCGCCTTCGAGCATTCAGGAGTGATGTGGAGTCTAGCCAGACGGGCACGTGTATACTGTCCTTTAAGGACTTCAGAGGGAGTGATGCGCTGGATTTCCATGGGGTGAAGGACCCATTGCTGCTAGGAGATGGATCACAAACATCGAGTCTGCGTAGTTGACAAGCTTCTGCCCAGAAGGGTCGAAGGTCCGTTTTGCTGCAGGATGCTTGAGGGATCGAGCCGGAGATTGGTAGGAGTTGATTGGTGATACGTTGGGAGCCTTAACCATCGAGGCTATGACGTGGTAAGAATTCGTGACCCGATTCAGGGTCGAGTTTGCACCAGCTGTGGAGCTTTAGCAGCTGGTCAAGGAGTTCTTGGATATGAGATAGACTACGGAGATTGTGGCGGAAATCACCGCCAAGTTCTGGGAGAGGCTTTTGTTGGTGCCCCAGTATGCGGGAGATGAGGACATGATGAGGACCCGCTACCATGACATGCTACGAGCTAACTTCCAAGAGCATGTCAGTTTTTCAGCTTGCCCTACCCTGGATTCCATGATTGCCAGGGCAAGGGAGAGGGAGATTGATTTGGAGCACATCTGGAAGAGGTAGGCAGAGGAGGTACAGACGGCAGGGGCTTTGGGGAAGAAGCCCAAGGGATCCGATGGTAGGCCGAAAGGCCAATCAGGGCGGGACCGATGTGAGAAATACGTTCGGTTACATGAGGGAGTTTGCCGCACTGGGCCGGGTTCAGGCTGCTATAAGCGTGGCAATATTGGGCATTTTGGTAGAGATTGTACTGGACCTACTCTTGTGATTCAGACGTCAGACCTGATTTGCTTTCATTGCAATCAGAGGGGCCATAAAAAAGCCAATTGCCCCAGGTTAACAGCAACAACAGCAACAACGGCGCTGACAATGGCGCCAACTCCGGTGACTGCGAGGGTTACAAATGGCCGGAAGGTCAAGTTGGAGGCTCCAGTGGTGCAGAGCCGAGCATTTCAGCTGTCAGCCGAGGAGGCACACGGTGCACCCGATGTGGTGACAGGTATGATTCTTCCTCTCAGATCTTTTATTTTATGTCGTTATGATTTTTATATGTTATATGTGTGTGCTCTGTTTAGGATTGTTCCATGTGAATGGTATCCCAGTTCAGGTGCTACCCGATCGTTTGTCTCTCTTGTGCTTAGTAAGAAGTTTCCTGAGTCTTCGGGTATGTTGGATTGCCCTCTAGAGGTCGAGATTGCGGACGACCGGTCAGTGCGAGCATCAGAGGTGTACTGGGATTGTGTTTTGAGGTTGTTTGAGGAACATTACCTGGTACACTTGGTTCCTATACATTGCGGACGACCGGTCAGTGGGAGCATCAGAGGTTATTATCGGTATGGATTGGCTAAGTCCCAATGAGGCGGTGATTGACTGCGCGCAACAGTTAGTGCGGATCAGGGCCCCAAGTGGGGGAGAGCTGGTAGTTCAGGGCGAGAGGCCACAACAAGGACCAGCTTTATGTTCGACAGCGAGGGCTAGGCGCTACCTTCAGCAGGGTTGTGTAGGATATGTCGCCTATATTGTGGATACTCGGGAGGCGGGAAGGGTGACGGTGGGCGATGTGCCCGTAGTACGAGAGTTTGCGGATGTATTGCCTGAGGAGTTGCTTAGGATACCTCCGTAGAGGCAGGTAGGGTTCAGGATCGACCTAGTTCCCGGTGCCGCTCCGATAGCCAAGGCACCGTATCGGTTGGCTCCTCCTGAGATGCAAGAGTTGTCTACATAGCTGCAGGAGCTGTTAGACAAGGGATTCATTAGACCGAGCAGTTCCCCCTGGGGAGCCCCGATTCTATTTGTGAAGAAGAAGGACGAGTCGCATCGGATGTGTATAAATTATCGAGAGCTGAATAAGGTAACGGTAAAGAACCGTTACCCACTCCTGAGGATCGATGACCTCTTTGACCAGCTACAGGGAGCATCTTGGTTGTCCAAGATTGATTTGCGTTCAGGGTATCATCAGATGAGGGTTAGAGAGGACGATGTGTAAAAGACTGCTTTTTGGATACGTTATGGGCACTATGAGTTTGTGGTGATGCCTTTTGGGCTCACCAATGCTCCTGCCGCGTTCATGGATCTCATGAACCGTGTGTGTAGACTGATGTTGGATCGGTCTGTGATAGTTTTCATCAATGACATCTTGTTCTATTCCAAGACGCGAGAGCAGCATGAGGAGCACTTGCAGGAGGTTCTGGATGCTTTGAGGAAGGAGAGCTTGTATTCTAAGTTCTCCAAGTGTGAGCTCTGGTTACGCGAGGTGTAGTTTCTTGGGTACCTAGTCAACCAAGATGGGATTTCGGTTGATCTAGCCAAGGTAGAGGCCGTGATGAGGTGGGAGGTTCCGAGGTCTCCACTTCGGAGCTTCCTGGGACTGGCATGCTATTATCGGAGATTCATTCATGACTTCTCTAAGATAGTCGTGCCCTTGACCTGGCTGACGAGGAAAGCCGTGGTCTTTCGTTGGGGGCCTGATAAGCAGGCTGCATTCGAGACATTGAGACAGAGATTGTGCGAGGCGCCGATCATAGCCCTGCCAGAGGGCATGTAGGATTTTGTTGTATACTGCGATGCATCCATCTCGGGCTTGGGCGCAGTATTGATGCAGAGAGGGCATGTTATTGCTTACTCTTCGAGGCAGCTGAAGCCTCACGGGGCGAACTACCCGACACATGATTTGGAGTTGGGGGCTGTTGTGTTTGCCCTCAAGATTTGGTGTCATTACCTCTATGGGGTTCGTTGTACTATTTACACGGACCACAAGAGCCTGAGGTATCTCATGGACCAGCCAAATCTAAATATGAGGCAACGTCGGTGGTTTGATGTGGTAAAGGATTGTGACTGCGAGATCCTCTACCACCCGAGGAAGGCCAATATGGTGGCCGACACGCTTAGCCGCAAGGCAATGCTGATCAGGGATATTTATATGAGGATGACGGTGGTGACTACGTTGTTGGAGCGGATTCGGGAGGCCCAACAGGGGGCCCTAAAGGAGGAACATTGGAAGAGTGAGCGGATTGTGGGTCAGGTTCCCTGCTTCGACTATGACAATCGGGGATTGTTGACTCTTCACTGTAGACCGTGGGTTCCATATCATGGGGGTGTGAGGCAGGTATTGATGGAAGAGGCGCACAGATCCAGTTTCTTTGTTCATCCCGGGGCGACGAAGATGTACAGGGATCTCTGTCTTGATTATTGGTAGCCCTGTATGAAGAGGGATGTGCCTGGTTTGTGGAAAGGTGCCTGACCTGCAGGAAGGTCAAGGCTGAGCACCAGAGACCTCACGGCAAGGTCCTGTCGTTGGGTATCCTGTTGTAGAAATGGGAAAACATTACGATGGATTTTATCACAAAGCTTCCCAGGACCGCGCGAGGAGTGGATTCGATTTGGGTCATCGTCGATCGATTGACCAAGGGTGCCCATTTTATTCCGATTCAGGAGAGCATTTTGGCCGAAAAGTTGGCCGACATCTATATCAGGGAAGTGGTGGCACGGAACGGGGTGCCAGTATCGGTGATTTTAGAGATGTACAGTTCACTTCGAGGTTTTGGAAGAAGTTTCATGACGAGCTGGGTACTCGTCTACATTTTAGCACTGGTTTTCATCCGCAGACTGATGATCAGAGTGAGTGGACCATCCAAACTTTGGAGGATATGTTGTGGGCATGCGTTCTAGATTTCAGAGGTAGTTGGGATACTTATCTTTCGTTGGCAGAGCTCTTCTATAACAATAGTTATCATGCGAGCATCGACCGTCCCCCTTTCGAGACGTTGTATGAGTGGAAGTGCAGGACCCCGATATGTTGGCGTGAGGTAGGCCAGAGGGTCATGGGGTGCATCAAAGTGGTACTAAAGACTACAGAGAGGATCCATCAGGTCCGGAGCAAGCTTCAGACTGCTCAGAGTCGGCATAAAAGTTATGCCGACAAGCGTCGATCAAACCTGGAGTTCAGGTCGGGGATATGGTCCTCCTGAAAGTGTCGCCTTGGAAAGGCGTCATTCGATTCAGGAAGCAGGGCAAGTTAGGCCGCAGGTATATCGGACCTTTTAGGGTTATAGCTCGAGTGGGCAAGGTGGCGTATAGGCTGGATCTGCCAGCTGAACTCATTCAGATTCATAGCACCTTTAACGTTTCCCAGATGCGGAAATGTTTGGTGGATGATCCGACAGTGGTGCTTTTTTAGGACATTCGGGTCGATGACAACCTGAACTACATCGAGCGGCCAGTGGCGATACTTGATAGGAAATCAAAGGATCTGAGGGACAAGAGAGTGGAGCTGGTAAAGGTGCAGTGGCAGCACCGAAGGGGCTCCTGGGAGCCAGAGGACGAGATGAGGGAGCATTACCCCGAGCTTTTTCAGGATCGAGCAACAGTCTTCGAGGATGAAGTCTAAGATAAGTGGGGGAGATTTGTAACACCTGATTCCTGGTATGTCTTTTTATTCAAGAAGTTTGTGTTTTTCTCTAGGACTCGACGAGTTGGGGGATCAACTCGTTGAATAGGATCGTGACTCGTGGACATTTTAAGTGACCTACTCGACGAGTCGGGTGACTGACTCGGAGAGTAGGTGCTGGGAGAGTGTTACCCTAAATTTGAGGGTTTGCACCCTATATAAACACCTTAACTCAGCCTCCCTTGTCCCTAACACCCCCTAAAGCTACATATCGAAACCCTTGCCGTTTGTGTGTGTTAAGGCCATTTTGGTGTTCTTGGTTGGATCAGTTGTTAGGAAGGAGGTCCCTTGGTTGTTTAGACACGAAAAAGGACCTAGACATCATGGGACTCGGTGAGTCCAAGGCAATCTCCCAACCTTTGAAGATGGACTCGACGAGTTGTTCATACAACTCGACGAGTCATAGACTGGACAAGTTCTTATGAGGGAGATGAACTCGACGAGTTCAAGAATGAACTCGACGAGTCGGATGAAGATGGTCCCGATGTTACTATTGAAGGAGAACCCGTCGAGTTCTTGCTAGACTTGACGAGTTGAGTTGGGGTTTGTATCGGGATAAAGGAGCATGGACTCGACGAGTTGGTAGGCCAACTTGGCGAGTTAGGTCAACTTGATGTTGACTTTGACCAATGTTGACTTCGACTAGACTTGGGTTGACCCTGGTTAGGGTTGTATGTTATATTCATTGACTTAGAAGGGTTTTCATGTAGGGAGTAAGGAGTCAAGTAGAGTCGATCTTCACGCAGAAGACAATTTAGACACTACATGACATCGAGGTGAGTTACCTTCCAGTAAGGGTGGGTCGACGGCCACAATGCCGGCCCACCAACAGGGGTATTTGGTAGATGATTGTCTTTATGATAATTATCTTGGTATGGTTACATGTTTTGGTCATGAGATATGCCTGTGTGATATGCTATGTGTTTAG
This sequence comes from Lactuca serriola, assembly GCF_051521515.1. NCBI lineage: Eukaryota > Viridiplantae > Streptophyta > Magnoliopsida > Asterales > Asteraceae > Lactuca > Lactuca serriola. The sequence goes on from NC_136416.1 coordinate 139,253,942, forward strand.
AAGGGATTGGTTGTCCCTGACATCGGTCTTTAGGATCGAAGGGTAGGACAGTACCTAGTTATGCCTGACTGTATGATTATATCTTGTTACTGTATGCTAGTGCTAGGGGTGAAAAAACCCCCAGTGTAGTTGAAAGATACTGCTGGCGTGTACCGGTTGAAAGATACCGATGATGGTTACCGGTAGAAAGATACCGATGACAGTTACCGATGATGTTATATGGTATGTGGTATGATGGGGGAACTCACAAAGCCTCGTGCTTACAGTTTCAGTCTTGGTTTCAGGTACCTCTTCGTCTAAGGGGAAGGAGCCAGCAGAGTAGCAACGCATCACACACGTGATTTCCGCATCGAATTTTCTAGGATTGTACTCTGATTTTTATTGTTCCTGATGATATAGTTTTTGATACATGACTTTATGTTTATATAAATGTTGTAATGTTGACAATGTTTTGGTAACATGCTCTATGATTTACTCAATCTCAAAATGAAATTTTTGGCCTCGAAATTTCGGATGTTACACTTGCCTAGCATATCAGGGTGCTAGCCTACCCCGTCGTTCTTGTCGACCGGTACCGGGGACTATTTCATCCCTTACTTCTACCACATAGCATCCTAGTGCATAAACATACAAGTCATATACTGCCTAGCTTATCTGGGTGTTGGCATACCCCTTCGGCCCTATCGAACGGTACTGGGGTCTATCCTACCCCTCCTATCACATATCACATAACATCATAGCATACTAGCATATAAACATAATAGATAGCGACATACCAGATAATTATCACAAAGACAATCATCCCTACTATAACTCTTACTAGTGGGCCGACCTTGGTGCCTTAGACCGACTTCTACTGGAAGGTAACTCACCTCAATGTCGTGCAGTAGCTGAGCTGTCGTCGGTTCTAGAAATCAACTCTCCTCAAACTCCTACACATAACATATCTTTTAATTACTCATTCATACGCAGGGTCAACTCTGGTCAATGGTCAAGGTTAAAGTTCAACTCTCTCGTCCAAGTCTTCTGGTTAACTTAACTCACTGAGTTGGTCAATCAACTCGTCGAGTTCCTAGGTCCATAAAACTCTGGGGTCTTGATCCTACTCATCAATTTCTTCCATGAACTCGTCAAGTTCCCCTTCATACAAATCGGGGCATTCCACTGACAACCCCCTGAGTTCGTCCTTGAACTCGTCGAGTTCCTCTTCATACCAGTTGGGACATTTTGCTCTCAGCTCGCCGAGTTCATACTTGAACTCGTCAAGTTCCTCTTCAGATCAGTTGGGACATTTTTCTTTCAACTCGTCGAGTTCATCCTTGAACTTGTCGAGTTCCTCTTCATATCAGTTGGGACATTTTGCTCTAAACTCTCCGAGTTCATCCTTGGACTCATCGAGTTCATTGATCTTCAAGTCTATAAACACGCCCAACTCGCTGCGTTATCTTCTAGACTCAATAAGTTTGCTCAGTAACAACAAAGGTTAGGGGAACCACGACCCAACTCGCTGAGTCGTTCAAATCTATATAGTCGTTTCCAGTTGGGCTTAATGCATCCAAAACATAGATCTGGTTTCCTAGGGTTGATATAGCACGTAAAGTTACAAACTTTACGTTCATGCATGGGTTATTTAGCTCAAAAAGCCCTAAAAAGTGGTTCATATGTTGCATGGGATTCTCATGGCCATAAAGTTGGCACCTTTATGCCATGGAGTCCCTCAAAGACTCTGGATCAAATTTATTACCCCAAAATATTCTTGCATCCATGAATGGTTCCATAATATGCTCCAAAAGGCCCTAAACCACCCCATGAAGGGATCTAGTAAATGAATATTCAAGGTATAGACTTTATACCTCAAACGAGTCAGAAATGCAGCAGAAACTCTGGATCTACTTGCTTCCCCTAGAACCCCCAAGCTTCCTCTTCCTTCTCAAGCTTTAAAATCACCAAGAACACACAACAATGGCTCAAGAACACTCAAAATGGGCTAGGGTTTCGTGACTAAGTTTTGGAGGTGATGGAGGCTGAAGTTGAGGCCAGTTAAAGTGTTTAAATAAGGTGCAAACCTTGAAAATTAGGGTTTCACTCTGGCAGCCCTACTCGTCGAGTCGAGGCTCTCGACTTGTCGAGTAGGCTTCAATTCCCGCGTCCAATCATTCTTTCCTACTCGATGAGTTTGGGGCCACTAACTCGTCGAGTTCCTTTGCAAAAATGAATAATTCTTTATCAAAATACATACCAGGAACCGGGCATTACAAATCTCCCCCGCTTGTTTTAGACTTCGTCCTCGAAGTCTGCTGCATCTGGAAACAACTCGGGGTAGTGCTCCATCATCTCGTCCTCCGACTCTGATGTCCATTATGAGCCCTTGTAGTGTTGCCATTGCACCTTCACCAACTCGACTTATTCCTCAGATCCTTCGTCTTCCTGTCGAGGATGGCTACCGGCCGCTCGATGTAGTTCAGGCTGTCGTCCACCTGAATATCCTATAGAGGTACCACCGCGGAGTCATCTACCAGACACTTCCACAGCAGGAAGACATGAAAGGTACTGTGGATCTTGCTAAGATCGGTTGGAAAAATCTAGCCTATACGCCACTTTGCCTATCCGGGCTGCAACCCGGAAAGGACCACTGTACCTGGGGCCCAACTTGCCCCGTTTCCTGAACCGGATGACATCTTTCCAAGGTGACACCTTCAGGAGAACCATATCCCTGAACTGGAACTCCAGGTCCGATCGGCGTCTGTCGGCGTAGCTCTTCTGCCGACTCTGAGCAGTCTAAATCCTGATCCTGACCTGTTGTATCCTCTCCTTCGTCTTGAGTACCACTTTGGTACTCTCTATGACCCTCTGTCCAACCTCACCCCAACGTACCGGGGTTCTACACTTCCCCCCGTATAACATCTCGAAGGGAGGACGTTCGATACTCACGTGGTAGCTATTATTGTAGGAAAACTCTGCCAAGGGAAGATTGGTATCCCAACTACCACCAAAGTTGAGGACGCATGCCCATAACATATCCTCCAGAGTCTGGATGGTCCGCTCACAATGACCACCCGTCTGTGGGTGAAAGGTCGTGCTAAAGTGCAGACGAGTACCCAACTCGTCATGAAATTTCTTCGAAAATCTAGAAGTAAATTGCACGTCACGGTCAGAAATCACGGAAACTGGCACTCCGTGTCGAGCTACTACCTCTCTGATGTAGATATTGGCCATCTTCTCGGCCGAAATCCTCTCCTGGATTGGTATGAAGTGGGAACTCTTGGTCAATCGATCAACGATGACCCAAATCGAATCCACTCCTCGTGCGGTCCTGGGAAGTTTTATGATGAAATCCATAATAATATCCTCCCACTTCCACATAAGGATATCGAATAGTTGCGTCTTGTTGTGAGGCCTCTGGTGCTCTGCCTTGACCTTCCTATAGGCCAGGCATCTCTCGATGTACCAGGCTACATCCCGCTTCATGCAGGGCCACCAGTAGTCAAGGCGAAGATCTTTGTACATCTTCGTCTCCCTCGAATGGATGGAAAAGATGGATTTGTGAGCCTCATCCATCTGAATCTATCGTACTCCACCCCAATACGGAACCCATACCCTCCAATGCAGGTTCAGCAGCCCACGACTGTCATAATCAAACGAGGCCACATGGCCTATGATCCGCTCACACTTCCAGCGCTCGTCCTCCATACCCTCAACTTGCGCCTCTCAGATCCGCTCCAAAAGTGGAGTAACCACCGTTATCCTCAATCAAATGTCTCTGATCAGGTCTGCCTTGTGGCTAAGCGCATTGGCCACAACATTGGCCTTCCCCGGGTAGTAGAGGATCTCACAGTCGTAATCCTTCACCACATCTAGCCACTGAAACCGCCTCATGTTCAGATTTGGTTGAACCATGAGGTACCTCAAGCTCTTATGGTCTGTGTATATGGTATAACTAACCCCATAGAGGTAATGCCGCCAAATCTTAAGGGCAGAAACAACCACCCCCAACTCCAGATCATGCGTCGGGTAGTTCGCCTCATGAGGCTTTAGCTGCATCGAGGCATAAGTGATGAAGTGCCCCCTCTGCATCAATACCGCACCCAAATCCGAGATGGAAGCGTCACAATATACTACAAAATCCTCCATGCCCTATGGCAGGGCTAAAATAAGCACTTCAAACAACCTCCTTCTTAGTGTCTCGAACGCTACCTGCTACAGGCCTCCAGCGAAAGACAACGACCTACTTCGTCAGCCGGGTCAAGGGTACTGCTATCTTGGAGAAGTCCTGAATGAACCTCCGGTAATAGTCCGCTAACCCAAGGAAACTCCGAATCTCAGATGGAGACTTCGGAACCTCCCATCTCATCACGACCTCTACTTTGGCCGGGTCAACCAAAATCCCATTCTGGTTGAAAAGGTGCCCCAGAAACTGCACCTCCCACAACCAGAACTCGCACTTAGAGAACTTCATGTACAATCTCTCCCTCCTCAGTGTATCTAAAACCTCTCGTAAGTGCTCGTCATGGTGCTCCTGCATCTTGGAGTAAACCAAGATGTCATCAATAAAGACGATCACAGACCGATCCATCATCGGTCTGCATACGTGGTTCATGAGGTCCATGAACGCAACAGTAGCATTGGTGATCCCAAAGGGCATCACCACGAACTCGTAGTGGCCATAGCGAGTCCGGAAATCAGTCTTATATACATCCTCATCTCTGACCCTCATCTGATGGTAGCTTGAATGCAAATCTATCTTGGAAAACCAAGATGCCCCCTGTAGCTAGTCGAAGAGATCATCAATCCTCGGGAATGGGTAACGGTTCTTCACTATTACCTTGTTCAGCTCCCAGTAGTCTATACACAATCGATGCAACCTATCCTTTTTCTTCACAAACATGATTGGGGCTCCCCAAGGTGAACTGATCGGGCTAATGAATCCCTTGTTTAACAGTTCCTGCAACTTTGTAGACAACTCCTGCATCTCAGGAGGAGCCAACCGATATGGTGCCTTTGCTATCGGAGCTATACCAGGGACTAGGTCGATCCTAAACTCCACCTGCCTCTCTGGAGGTATCCCAAGCAACTCCTCTGGAAATACATCCGAGTACTCTCGCACCACTTGTACATCACACACAGCCGCCTTACCCGCCTCCTGGGTATCCATAATGTAGGAGGCATACCCTGCGCAACCCTGCTGAAGGTAGCGCCTAGCCCTCACTGCCGAACACATAGCCGGTCCACGTTGCGGCCTCTCTCCCTGAATCACCAGCTCTCGCCCACTTGGGGTCCTGACACGTACCGACTGTTACGCACATTTGATCACCGCCCCATTAGGGCTCAGGCAATCAATGCCGATGATAACCTTGTTCTCACGCAACGGAATGGGAACCAAATCCACAAGGTAACACTCGTCATACAACCTCAAAATGCAATCTCTAAAAACCTCTGATGCCCGGACAGAGCGGTCGTCAGCTATCTCGACCTCTAATAGACAATCTAACATGCCTGGACACTCAGAAAACCTCTTGCTAAGATCAAGATAGACAAATGATCGGGTAGCCCCCGAGTTAAATAACACTTGTACTGGAATTTCGTTCACATGGAACGATCCTAAACTAAACACATAACATAGCACATAAATATCATAACCGACATGTAATAAGTGTTAGGGAGAAGAAAACATACCCGTCACCACATATGGTGTGGCATGCGCCTCCTCGGTGGGCAGTCGGAAGGGTCGGCTCCTTAGTACTGGAGCATGTGTCTTGCCCTGTCGGTTATCCGTGATCCGCAGGGCCGCTGGAGCTGGCGCCGCCACTGGTGCTCCTGATGTCAGCCTCAGACAGTTAGCCTTCTTGTGGCCCTTCTGATTGCAATGAAAGAAAATTAGGTCTGAGGTCTGGAGGGTGGGAGTAGGGGCAGTACACTCCATACCAAAGTGCCCAAGCTTGCCACACTCATAGCAGCCCGATGATCTCAGTCTACAAACACCCTCATGAGTCTTGCTGCATTTCCCATAGTGGCTCCGGCCCTGCCGGCTCTTCGACCTAGTGGCGGATCCCTTGGATTACTTCCTCGAAACCCCAGTAACCTGTCCAGCCTCTGCCTTCCTCTTCCGGATGTGCTCAATATCAATCTCCTTCTCTCTCGCCCTGGCTATCATGTCTTCCAAGGTCGGGCATGCTTAGTAGTTGACATATTTATGGATGTCATCTCTCAACATATCATAGTACCAGATCTTCCTCATCTCCTCGTCCCCCATATACTGAGGTACCAGTAAGGCCCTCTCCCCGAACTTGGTGGTAATCTCTGCCACCAACTCAGTCGTCTGTCTCATGTCAAGAAACTCCCTGGTCAGCTGCTAAATCTCCATAGCTGGCGCAAACTCAGCCCTAAACCTGGTCACAAATTCTGACCAGGTCATATCCTCAATGCCTAGGCCTCCCAAAGAATCACTGACCGCCTCCCACCAATCTCGAGCTCAGTCTCTCAAACGACCTGCAGCGTACCGGACCTTCGACCCCTCAGGGCAGAAGCTTATCGACTGTGCAAACTCGATGTCTGCAATCCACCTCCTGGACACAATGGAGTCCTTCACCCCATGGAATTTTGGTGCACCACATCCCCTGAAGTCCTTGAAGGAGAGTGTGCGTGTCCCTGTCTGGCCAAATGCCATGTCGCTCCTAAACGCACCGAGGCGATCCTCCATCAGCTCGATAATTCCTTCCTTGATTGACCCGAAAATCACCGGGGTCGCCTCAAGGATGCCTCTTGTAATCTCTGACGTGATGAACTCGCGTAGTCCGTCATCCAACGGCTCGGAATTTGCACCCGAACTTGAACCTGATCCTGACCCAGACCCTGAATCTCCTGCTCCGTGACGTGTCACCACCATTCTGAAATAAAACACATAATCGACAGGGTCATACACAACCTCAAGAGGTCTCACACACTCTATAAGTTCCCTGGTTCTATCTCAACCCTCCTTGACTCGAGTATGGATCCTTTTCTTTCAATAGTACAGGCCCATACTACCTTTCACATTTATCCGTACTTTCCTTAAGGATTGCCTTGACTTCACCAAGTCCCTTCTACTACTGTTGCTCGCTGCACTATTCTCATCCTAGGCTTACCCTAGGGTAACTCTCCGACCTACTCTCCGTCATCAACTGCATAAGAAATACCTGCTACCTTTACCTAACTAGCTCGCAAATACCATTACATATCACTAAGACCAGATAATTCTTTGAATGAGAGGTCCTACTCTACAACGGTTGGACTCAAACGAGAGCGGCAGAATATGGCTAGACCTAACCTTCTGAAATTATTTAGTCCCCGTAATATGTAACTTAACGTATTCATTTACTAGGTAATTAAAGATAAATAGGAATCCTAAAAGGACAAAGCAAGCAGTATTCGGGCATTGAGTAACGAAAACCAAACATATCCTAATCGGGCTATCATCTCACTAACTAGTCAATACTATCATGTAGCTCAACAAGCACATAAAGCAGGCACATAAGGCGTCTTCCTATATCCTTAGCCCTAATCTAGCATGTAGTTCTCATAATCATACAATAGGCATATAAGGCATCCTTCCTAGATCCTCAGCCCTAATCTAGCATGCAGTTCTCATAATCATATCATATATCATAGCAAACTTGTATGGGTATCTTGGGGAAAACTTACTTGAGCTTGGCCGATTGCACCCACCTTGTTCTTTCTTGAAAACCTCAATTTTAGATTTTAGAAAATTTATTTTTCATGTTAAAACTTTTTCTGATATCAACTTGTAACATCCCAAAATTTAAGACCAAAAATTTCATTTTTAATATAGCAATTTATAAAAAAATTTATAGAAAACATCAAGATAATTCATTTCATAAAAGCCATAGATCATAAGTCTCATAAACATGGCATAACATAGTAACAATGTCAGAGTACAAATCCCAAGAATCTCATATGCGGAAATCGTGTGTGCGATGCGCTGCTACCGTACCAGCTCCTTTCCCTTCGAAGAAGAAGGACCTGAAATAAAACTGAAAACCGTAAGCACAAAGCTTAGTGAGTTCCCCCATCATACCACATACCATACATATAACATATTGTCTAACATATCCGGGTACTAGCAACCCTTTTGGTCTCTTTCAACCAGTATCTTGCTTAGCATATCAGGGTGCTGGCCTACCCCTTCGGTACTTTCGACCGGTAACTTGCCTAGCATATCAGGGTGCTGGCCTACCCCTTCGGTCCTGTTGACCGGTACCGGGACTATTTCACCCCTACTTCTACCACATAGCATCTTAGTGCATAAACATAAAAGTCATATACTACCTAGCTTATCTGGGTGCTGGCATAACCCTTTGGCCCTATAGACCGGTACTGGGGTCTATCTTACCCCTCTTATCACATATCGCATAACATCATAGCATACTAGCATATAAACATTACAGATAGCGAAATATCAGATAATTATCACAAAGACAATCATCCCTACTATAACTCTTACTAGTGGGCCAACCTTGGTGCCTTAGACTGACTTCTACTGGAAGGTAACTCACCTCAATGTCATCTAGCAGTTGAACTGTCCTCAGTTCTGGAAATCAACTCTCTTCAAACTCCTACACATAACATATCTTTTAATTACTCATTCATACTTATAACCCTTTTAAGGGTCAACTCTGGTCAATGGTCAAGGTCAAAGGTCAACTCTCTAGTCCAAGTCTACCTTCTAGTTGACTCAACTTGCCGAGTTGGTCCATCAACTCGTTGAGTTCCTGGGGTCCATAAAACTCTGGAGTCTCGATCCTACTCGTCAATTTCTTCCATGAACTCGTCGAGTTCCCCTTCATGCAAGTTGGGGCATTCCACTCACAACCTGCCGAGTTCATCATGTCGAGTTCCTCTTCATAGCAGTTGGGACATTTTGCTCTCAACTCTCTGAGTTTATCCTTGAACTCATCGAGTTCCTCTTCATATCAGTTGGGACATTTTGCTCTCAACTCGCCGAGTTAATCCTTGAACTCGTTGATTTCCTCTTCATATTAGTCGGGACATTTTTCTCTCAACTCTCCGAGTTCATCCTTGGACTTGTCGAGTTCTTTGATCTTCAAGTCCATAAACACGCCCAACTCACCAGGTTATCTTCTAGATTCAACTAGTTTGCTCAGTAACAACAAAGGTTGGGGGAACCATGGCCCAACTTGCCGAGTTGTATGAACGACTCGTCGAGTTTCCCAAAGTCCAAATCTATATAATTGTTTCTAGTCGGGCTTAATGCATCCAAAACATAGATATGGCATCCTAGGGTCGATATAACACGTAAAGCAACAAACTTTATGTTCATACATGGGTTATTTAGCTCAAAACGCCCTAAATAGTGGTTCATATGATGCATGGACTCCCATGGCCATAAATTTGGCACCTTTATGCCATGGAGTCCCTCAAAGAATCTGGATATGAAGTTATTACCCCAAAACATGCTTGCATCCATGAATGGTTCCATAATATGCTCCAAAGGCCCTAAACTACCCCATGAAGGGATCTAGTAAATGAATAGTCAAGTTTTAGACTTTATACCTCAAATAAGTCAGAAATGCAACACAAACTCTAGATCTACTTGCTTCTACTAGAATCCCCAAGATTCCTCCTCCTTCTCAAGCTTCAAAATCACCAAGAACACACAACAATGGCTCAAGAACACTCAAAATGGGCTAGGGTTTCGTGACTAAGTTTTGGAGGTGACGAAGGTTGAAGTTGTGGCCAGTTAAAGTGTTTAAATAGGGTGCAAACCCTGAAAATTAGGGTTTCACTCTGGTAGCCATACTCGTCGAGTTGAGGCTCTCGACTCGTCGAGTAGGCTTCAATTCCCGAGTCCAATCATTTGTTCCTACTCGACGAGTTTGGGGCCTCCAACTCATCGAGATCCTTTGTGAAAATGAATAATTCTTTATCAAAATACATACCAGATACCGGGCATTACACGCTCATTCATAATAACATACTATTCAACACAACAATCCCACAACATTTTCCGTTCATATCAAACCACGTGTTCACACCAAACCCGCCACTCCTAGCAACCCAACCACCGATTTTCCCATTCCAACACCAAAGCTTTTATGGTTCAACACCAAGACACCTCTCAACATACAACAACATGTTGGTACTGTCGTACCTCATTGCTCAATAGTCCAACCCCCAGGGCATCTTCCCAATCCCAAACCAAGATGGTTTGTCGAGAAATGTGACATCTTCGTTCGCTAAGGAACTTCTAGAATATGAAATCCCAAATACAGCAAAATTGCCACACCTTAAGTCCTAGACTGGAACCACAAATCCAGATAGTTACATAGACACATACGAATGGACAATAACTTTATTAAAGTTGGACGAGCGATTTTGGTGTACGTATTTCCCGACAACCTTAAACGGCAACACGAGAACGTGGTTCAAAACGCCGCGCCATGGGAGCATTTACAATTTCAGCCAGCTAAAGTATTTTTCTTGATGAATTTCATGCAACTATGTAAGTACAAAGGATATTCACACTCGATCATTGGCTGCAAGCAAAAAGGAAGGAGTGACAGTGCTGGAGTACTACACCAGGTTCACTAATGCTACATTAGATATTCCAGGACACGATGAAGGACTAATAGCACGAGCCTTCACATGGGGCCTCCTCCCAGGACCACTATCCCAGAAGCTCATGGGAAAGAAGCCCCAAATGTGTGCCGAACTAAAAGAAAAGGTGGAGCGATACTAAGACAAGAAAAAGGAGAAACAATTAAACAAGCGTACTTGAACGCCAAGACCGCCTCATCCAAAAAGCACCACAAACCACCGCCACACCACCAGGAAACTCCTGGCGGCGGCAAGCACTTTGGCCGCGGGAAATGCCTGCAAGGACGTTGTAGGCCATTTAAAAGAGACGATAGGAGAGGAAGATGACCAAATTTCTATGTAGTCTCTGATAGACAACCTACAAGTGGAGCAAAAGGACGATACTATGAATACCATAAGAGTAAGACACATGACACTATCAAACGTTCAGTACTAAAAAGTGAAATGGAGGAGCAACTGTTGGGTCAAAAATATGGTTTATACTTTGCTTTTCTAGGAAAATAGATTTTTCTGTAATTTTGTGGTTGTGTACGGCTGCACATGTGTGTGCGGCCACACACCCTATGTACGGCCGCACATGCGTGTGCGGCTGTACACTCATGTGTTGCTGGTGGCCCATGTCTCATATATATAGGGTGAGGAGTGTATGGCCAGAGAAAAGAGAGGAGAGAGAAACTAGAGAGGAACTAGTGTGTGTGTGTGTGTGAATCTCTTGTAAGGAGCATAACTCATATCATCAATACATTAGATTCATCTTAATTCTTCTTCTCCTTCTTTTCTATTTGATCTGACATCATCCAATTGATTGGGATTCCGCACCATCAATTGGATGTGATTAATACACAAGCAATTTGAGGACTAACAATTGGTATCAATGCCAATTCGGTATCAATTGAAGTATTTTTGACTGTGCGGTTGAAGAAATTTGTGGTTTTTGAGATACATACATTCTTTTGAATTGAAGAACAACTACTAAATCATTGTGTTTACTAGTTTGGAATTAAAATTTGTCCAAAAACACCCCGTTATTTTGCGTGTACGGTTGTGTTTTTGAGTGTGCGGCTGGAGTTCTTTGAAGGTGTGCGGTTGGAACTTTGAAGGAGTACGGTTGAAGTGTGCGGTTGAGTGTGTTGTTGCTTGTGCGGTTGACTTCGCTGCTGAGTGTGCGGTTGAGTGTGTTGTTGCGTGTGCGGTAGATTTTGTTGTTGTGTGTACGGTTGCGTTGGTTGCCGTGTGTGCGGTTGCTTTTGCTGATTGTGTGTGCGGTTGGGTTTACTGCTACGTGTACGGTTTGCTGCTTTGTGTGCGGTTGTGTGTACGGTTAATTGTGAAGATTGTGTGTGCAGTTTCAATCATTCAAATTGTTCAAAGTTTTAATCATGGAATCTCAAAACATGACAGTACATCAAGAGCTTGACTCCATCATGGGAAGAACTTCTCGGATTCCTCGACTTTTGAATGTTGAAGGCTTTCCAGAATGGAAATACCGAATTGAAAAGTATATTAAAATGAAAGATTTCAAGATTTGGCGTAGTATACTTAGAGGACCAATTCGAATCACTATAGTAGTGGATGAAGTCATTGTCGACAAACGAATTGAAAATTATACAGATGAGGATTTCGAAAGAGTTGAAGAACAGGAGAAAGTCCTTGCTACGCTTACAATGGCATTATCTCCAGAAATTGCTCAGGGTTTCCGTGAGTATACATCTGCGAAGGCACTTTGGGAAGCTTTAATCGAAGTCTGTGAGGGTAATGAGGATATGAAGCAGAGTCGTCAGGACATGCTTCGACAAAAGTTCAACATGTTCAACTATGTCCTGGGAGAAACTCTTGAGAATCAGCTCCAAAGGTTCATTACTCTCACTACATAAATGAGTTCTGCAGGTGTTTCAGTAACAAGATCAGAAATCAATAAGAAATTGTTAAACTCTCTTCTAAAATCCTGGGACATGAATGTCTCAGTGATTAAGAAAACAAAAGACTTAAACAGGCTGAGTTTGGCAGAAACAATGGCTATCATCAAAGCTTGTGATCTTGATGACAAGCAGATGGAGATTAATCATGTTAATTCTTATTCCACTGCAAATCTAGGGATCCAAACCTCAAACAAAAATGCTTTTTCAAGTTTCATAGTTGCACAAGCTCCTCAAGTTATTCCAGCTACACATGTTCCACAAGTTCAACCCTTCCTGACTCATCAATCGATTCAACCTACATCCTATGTTCCTCTTTCCATGCCACAAGTTCAAGTCTCTCAACCTCAAATCATGCCTCAACAAGTTAATCTCAATGCTGGATCATCTAACGTTGTACCTTCTCAGTCTCATGTTTTCAGCTCTCAAATGAAAGAAAAGGAAGAAAATATGGCTCTTGCTACAGGTTTGGTAAATTGCTATAATGCTTTCATGGCTGGAGAACTCTCTCCACAACTTTCGTTTGCCGATCTTGATCGAATTCATCCTGAAGATATAGAACAGATGGATATAACCTGGAAACTGGCCATGGCTTTGTTCAGGGCAAAGCAGTTCTCCAAGAAAAATGGTAAAAACAACTGGAGTGTAAATTCTGACAAAACGGTTGGGTTTAACAAAGGCAAACTTTACTGCTACAACTGTCATGAGCCAGGGCATTTTGCTAGGGAATGTCCAAAGCGTGACAAAAGGGAAAATTCTGATCAAACCGTGGTGCCAGTTACCTATGTCCACAGTAACAACAACAAAGGATCATCATCAACAAATCAATCTGCAAATTTGGCAATGGTGGCCCAATCCTTTGATTGGGAAGATCAAATTCAAGCCCTGAATATCTCAGGACCTGAAAATACCTTTTTGGCTCAGATCGAGGATTGCAAGGAGAAAGAGACGGAGGCAGATCCTGAAGAAGAAATGATGAATCTCCAATTTGCCTTCATGGTGCAAACTACTTCTGAGCTATCCAAACCCGAGGTAAGTGAATCTGGTTGTTCTCCATCTTGCGTTAAAACCATTAAATATTTGCGAGAATCAATAGAATTAATCAAGAGAGAGAACGAGGACTTGAAATATGAGGGATACACACTTAGGAAAAACCAAAAGCCCTTAAAAACTCAACTAGAAAATAAAATAAAGGATTTTAGGAAATTGCAAGAAGACTACAACAACAAATGTGAGAATTATGATCATCTCAAACGAAAATTTAAAGTTTTGTCCACTGAAGTTGACTCATTGAAAACACGTTTTGAAAATGCTGAATTTAATTTTAAAAAATATGATGGGTCAAGTGAAACAATTGCAAAAATGATTGAGGGACAAATGCATTGGAGAGATATCACTCATGGAAATCAGATAAAAGTTGGTTTAGGATTTGAGAGTGTCCCCCCTCCCTTCAATCACAACTATACTACAAAACCTTTGACTCAGGAAGAGATTGACCAAGAACCATTTATGGTATACGGTAAACCAGCTGTTGAACAGGCAACTGAGGGCGTTGAGCTAAACGATACTAATGCTTCTACTTCATGTGCAGGTGAAGTAGCAGAGGATGAGAACAAGGGGAAAACAGTTGAACAATCCAATGACTCCTTGAACTCTGAATCTGTTGCTTCGAATTCAATTGCTTCTGATCAACCTGCTGTTGAGAAATACAGGCCACCAAATCAAGTGAAACAACTGACGACTTGTTGCAAGTGTGCATGTGGGAACAATCAGAAACGAGGCAACGACACGCCACCAGGGACAGGAAGAAACAACTTCCAGTGAATAAAAAGACATGCTTTCACTGTGGAACACCTGGACACATTGCCCGAAACTGTCCAAATCGCGCATACGTTCCCTACTATGCACAAGGGTGGTAGAACGTGCCAATAGGGAGATACTCCAAAAGAAACCCCTCAAGGTCACGTCCAGACAATGGGGACTGGAATGCCACGAAGGGCAAGAGTTCAACTCCCAAGCCCAAGAAATTAAATCCCAAGGTCAAGAAGGGAATGTCGGCCAAGAAGTACAATCCAAGAGATGCTCCAGTGAAGCCAAGACCGGTTAGGTCAAAGTCATCTCGACAATCGACTTTAAGTTCAAAAGCAAGCGATAAGGCACCCATCGGATCGAAAAAGAATGGGTCAAACCCGACTACAGATGGGTACCAAAGGTTCAATCTCCCAAATCTCCTAATGCTTCTAACGTTTCTTCATCTTTTGTTTGTGATAAACAGGATATGTCTTGGGAGAGAGTTCCTTGCACTGATGACAAAGGTCGACCCAGTTTCAAAATGGGCTGGGTTCCAAAGACCAACTAATCCTGCTATATGTCAGAGCAGCTATGGAGGCATATCATCAGACTTCAGTTTGTTGATAGTGGTTGTTCCACGCACATGATAGAAGGCATCTCTCAACTGTACAACACCCGGAATTTTGTTTGAGAGTATGTGTCCTTTGCAGGAAGGGAAGAAAGGAAGGGGTCACTCATGGGGTTTGTGCTTAACGACATGAAGAATTTTTGGATCTGTTTTGAGGTTACGTGTGCTGTTCTCAGACCTTCTGGATGCAAATTTAATCGGTGAATTACGGTTTGGGTTTTCTTCTCTATACTCCTGAGTTTATCTTTATCTGATTCATTTTGAACATATCTTTTTTTTTCTTATAGTTTTTCGTTAGTATTGTTTGGGAAGTGATATCAACAAGTGATAATAGGCAATCTGAATCTGTGTAAGGTACCAAAACTGAATTGTCTAGGCTCTGTGTTCGATACGCTGGTAGGCACGAAGAGTTTAACGGACTTGACTAGGTGCATATGAACTTAAGGAATCTATAGACTTGATAAATCTTGACCCAGATAGATCCGTTTAGCCTGACAATACGACGCTTGGATAGGTTGAGCAGGGAGATATACATGAGAATCCACCAGTCACACTAAAGAACCCGTATCTAGAACTGAGTGACGAATGAACAGTGATTTATATGTGTGTACTTTCAAGGTGTACTTGACATTTATTCGTAATAGATGTGTGCATGCTTGATGTTATTTCTCTTCGACTTCTTTTACATTCTATTTTGATTGTTAACTTGCTCTCTATGCTCCTAAGTTTATCTTACATTGATTCATTTCAAAGACATTTTTCTTTAATTTTCTTATAGTTTTTCGTCAGTAGGTATTATTTGGGAAGTGATATGAAGTTACAGTGATAAAGGGCAGTCTAAACCAGTGTAAGGGACTGATTCTGAATTGTCTAGACTCTGTGTTCAATATGCTGGTAGGCACGAAGGATTTGACAGTGTGGATTTAGATAGGATTGTTTGGACTGACCATACGACGCTCGGGTAGATTGAGCAGTGAGATAAACACGGGAACCTGCGGGATACACTAAATTAATACGTATCTAGAACTGTGGTTTTACTTTTCCTCGATGTACATATTCTGTCCTTAATTCTGATATTAATGGAGCGACTGGGGAATTCCGATAAAGTAGGTCTGTAGAAAATTATTTTCTTTCTTTCTTACTGTTAGTCATATGTTGCCTCCTCTAGGTGATTGGAAGAGATCCGACCTGGACTGCAACATATGCAAATCTATTTCTCTGCATCTTATATCTATGAAATTCTTCATATCTATTAGCCATATGTTGTCTCTTATGTGTGATTAACAATCCGACCTGGTACACAGCATATGCAACCTTCTACTTCTCAATCCCTCTAAAACTATAATTAATCATAATCTAAATCTATCCTCTCTAGGAATAATAGTCTGCTCACCTAAAGTAAGGAGTATCTCGGAAGTTCTTGATTATTGGGGTATATCAGGAAGCGGGAAACATGTTCTAGTACATCTAAAATTGAACAATTCTAGATTGTTTGTAGATCTTGCTACCCAACTTAGGTGGACAATAATATCCTTGGTCGTCGTCAGATGAATGGTCCTTAGGAAGTTTTATCTAGGAACATAGGATCAACTTGTCTTGTCACTTATAGCTTGTCCAAAATTTGTCACAATTTTTCATGTTTAAGTGGACCACAATACTGGCGATCGACCAGATCTATTCATGAAGGGGAAGGTATTGACAAACGGATTAAGACTGTCTAACAACTTTGATCCCAAATATTTTTGTTTTTGTTAAATTTATTCATAGTTTTCCTCTATGCATAAATTTAGGGGGAGAATTAAAAAAAAATATTAAAAAAAATCAGAAAAATTCAAAATTCAAACAAAAAAAAATAGAAAATTAAAAAATATTCAAAAATCAAACAAAAATCAGAAAAATTCAAAAATCAAACAAAAAAATAGAAAATAAAAAATAAAAAAAATAGTGTTATTTCTGTTTTATTTTTTAGAAAATATTAAAAATCCAAAAATATTTTTTGTCTGCTTGTAAGGTCAAACCTTGAAATATGATAATGTTTAAAATAGACTCAGCGTCAGCACATGTCTCAGTATCAGCGCCAGCGTGTAACTGCTCAGTTTGTATTTCAGTGCATTGTAACAAATCTTGTATTTATCCTGTTTCCTTAGTTATCCTGATTAATTAGGTAGCGTATCCCTGAATTGTAGGGATTGTCTAGAATAGCAGTATATATTATCTTGTACATGTTTGTGAATGGTCACGTCTTTCACAAACCCTAATCGTCGCTTTGTGCACACGATAATCTCTTTGTGAGATTATCTTTCTTAGTGAAAGTTTTTCTTCGTGAATTTCTCTTGTTCTTATTTGTAGTCATTGTTTGATATTTCGATTGATCTAAAGGCCTCTTCAATTGGTATCAGAGCAGGTTTCTTTTATCAAAGAAATGGCTTCATCTTCTTCTTCATCAAACTCATCAAATCATCCTTCTGCTAAAATCCCTCCTTTCGATGAAACTAACTTTGCTATGTGGAAAATAAAGGCTCTATATGCCTTGGAGTCTGTTGATGAAGACATGCTGGACATCATTGAAAAAGGTCCTTATGTTCCGATGTATCAGCCTCTTAAAAATAATGTTCCTGATGGCACTATGAAGAAAACTCCCAAAGAAAACTGGACGACAGATGACAAGAGAAAACATGGTTTAGATGTTCGTGCCGCTATCAGCTACTCGTTGCCATACAACATCTTTGGGCTGGTTCAAAATTGCATCTCAGCAAAAGAGATGATGGATACTCTGACTGTATCCTTTGAAGGAACTGAAGAAGTCAAGGCTACTCAAATAAATGATCTTAACCGAAGGTATGAACATTTTTTTGCTAAGAAAGGTGAAACCTTGACTCAAACTTTTAACAGATTCAATACTCTTGTTAATGATCTTCGGAGACTAGATCAGTTGAAGCATAAAACTGTTCTAGTGTAAAAGTTTTTGGATTCTCTAGGTACAGGTTGGGAGAATCATGTTGATGTGCTGAAAAACAGTGAGAAGATCAACTCTATGGACTTACAAAGTCTCTATGGAAATCTTCGATACTATGAAGAATCCAAGCTTCAAAGAAAGGAACTAATGAAAGATTCTCAGCGTGAATCTTTTGTAGCCTTGTTCTCCAACAAAAAGCTGGTGTCAGATTCAGACACTGAAAGTGATTCAGACACTGATTCATCTAAAACTGACACTGATGATCTTGAAAAGGTTGTAGCCAGTGCAGCTTTGATTGTGAAGACCTTTGAAAAATCAGGTCGAAACTTCTCAAAGTTTCCAAAGAAGATTGGTGGAAAATTCTCAAAAGGGTCAAGAGCTGATAAAAGGCATGGTGCTGATAAGAAAGAGAAGGCTCAGTGCTTTAACTGTGGGAGCACTGATCATTTTGCAAAGGATTGTAAACAAAAGAAACAAGGCTCAGATGAATACTGGAAGCAGAAGTACAACAAGCTGATTGAGAAGCTGAAAGCTGAAAACTTGGAACATAAAGTGTTTGTAGCTGAAGAAGAAAAATGGAAAACTGATGAAGAGTCATCAGATGATGAAGTCAAGTGTCTCATGGTCAAAATAGAGGACCCGGATATTCCTGATAAAGACAAAAGTACTTTTGACACTGATATGTCTGATGCTGAAAATTCCAGGAAGCACAACATTGACTCTTCTTCAATGTACTAGGTTAAAAACTTTGTTTCCTATTCAATGAATGAAAAAATCAAAATGTTTGAGTATTTGGGTGTCATTAATTCTAAGAAGAATCAACCATAAGAAATTTGCAAAATCAAATTGATCTTCTTGAAACTGATATATCCATGAAAAATAGCATTATTGAGTCCACTCAGGAAAATCATAGAATTACTAGTTTGTCAAATTCATCCTTTTCTGCTGAAATTGACGATGTTAAAAATCTTTTGATCAAAGAACAAACTGTGCTTCACACTTGGGCAAAATCTCATAAGAATGCCAATTATATTATTTCAGCTCAAATTCCACATTCTTGTGAGAAAATTCTTGGGGGTAATTTTGCAGAAGCTGAAAAAGTTTTTAAATCACAAGAAAAGGAATCTGAGGTCGATTCCATGAATGAGATGAAAAACAATTTCAAAAATAAGTTTGTCAGTAACTCTTTTATTAATCAAAGTTTAATTGATGAATATTGTACTATTAATTCTGATGGTATTACTGAGTGTAATGTTGAAATTACCGGAATTGATCCTACCTCTTATCCTGCACATCTTGTTAGACCAACCCCTCTAACTGAGAATATTATTGCTTTTCCTATCTCTAATGGAGTGTTTCATGCTGTTCATGAACAACTCAAGCACTTCCCTGATTGCAATCCATCTGTGAATGAGTCAAAATCAGATACTGATAGTTCATCTCCTAACACTGATCAAATTCCTTCTGACACTGAACTCAGTCGTGACTCAGTGATAAACAAAAGGACTCAAAGCTCTATTGGTGAATCTTACATATCAAAATGTGTTAAATCAAAAAATTTGCTCACCAAGAAGAACTTTGGAAACTAGAGTTTGTTACAGATGTGGTGATTCCTCTCACAAGATCAGTGAATGTTCTTTTGATAAATCATCCTCAAGAGCTGAAAATATAAAAGTTAGGAATGAAAAATGGACTCTTAAGTCAAACTCTTTAAACTGTCTTCCTAAGGAGTGTTATAATTTATTATCAAATAACTTTGTGAATGACCTATCTTCGAATGGGTCAGTGTGTTCTAACTAGTTTCTCAGCACTGCAGGGTCAGGAGCATCTTTGGTACTTAGACAGTGGTTGCTCAAGGCATATAACAGGATCAAAGTCTCTCCTGGAAGATTATGTTAAGAAAACTGGTCCTGCAGTTACTTATGGAGACAATGGAAAGGGGTTCACTAAGGGATATGGAAACATCAAATGCAATAACGTGGTTTTTCAAAACGTTTCATATGTTAAGGGTCTCAAACACAACTTTATTTCTATCAGTCAATTGTGTGATGCTGACTATGAAGTTCACTTTACAAAGAAAGAAGGAAGAGTTGTAAACACTGACAAGAACATCGTACTCTCAGCAAGTAGAAAAGATGATATATATGTTCTTGACATGTTCTCAAGTGACAAGGCACTGATGCAATGTTTCTTTACAAAGTCTCAGACGAATCTTAGCTGGATTTGGCACAAAAGGTTTTCTCATCTGAACTTCAAGAATCTATCCAAGATATCCAATCAAGACCTAGTTAGAGGGCTCCCAAAATTCAGCGTTGTGAAAGACAAGATGTGTTCAGCTTGTGAACAAGGAAAACAAACCAAGTCCTCTTTCAAACCCAAGTCATGTTCCAGTATATCAGTCCCTCTTCATCTACTCCACATGGACTTGTTTGGACCTATTCCTGTTCGTTCACTAGGTGGAAATAAGTATACTCTAATGGTCGTTGATGAGTTCACTCGATTTACATGGGTAGTTTTCTTGAAGAAGAAAAGTCATGCTGCACAGGAAATTATCTCACTGATTCGTAAAAATGAGACACTGACAGGTCTTAAAGTTAAGCAACTAAGAAGTGATCATGGTACTGAGTTCCGAAATTCAACTCTTGAAGAATTTTGTGATCATAAAGGAATTGGACGAAACTTCTCAGCTCCTCGTACTCCTCAGCAAAATGGTGTTGCTGAACGAAGGAATAGAACACTGATTGAGGCAGGAAGAACCTTGATGATTCATGTTGGTCTTCCTATGTCGTTTTGGGCTGAAGCTGTCAATACAACATGTTTTACTCAGAATCGATCTCTAATTCACAGGATTCACAAGAAGACTCCATATGAAATGCTGAAAGATCGAAAACCAGATGTATCTTTTTTTCATGTGTTCGGATGCATTTGTTATATTCTAAATCTGCTTGACCCAAGATCCAAGTTTGAACCTAAAGCTGATAAAGGTATTTTTGTTGGGTACTCATCTATTTCAAAGGCTTTTCGTGTTTTTCATGTGAACAGGCAATGTGTTGAAGAATCCATTCATGTGAAGTTTGATGAGGAATCATACACTGATGAAAAAGTCACTCATTCTCCTTCTATCTTTCAAGAGCTTTTCTCTTGTCCATTCGATGAAGCTCCTTCTGCTGAAGATAAGACTGATTCCTCTGATCCTATCATTCCAGTTCCATGCTCCTTGATTCAAGATACCGCAGCCACATCAGCAGATAATTCATTAAGTGCTGATGAAACCCTTGAAGCTGAAGATTCTCCTGAAACTGACAATGTGTCAGTGTCTATCTCTCCGGAATCAGCATCAGTCATTGAACATCGAGATCATCCTTTTGATCGAATTATAGGGAATATTCATGATGGTGTCCGAACCAGATCTAGTGTACTTAATAACTTTTGCATGTATGTTAACTTTGTTTCAATGATCTTACCTGATAAAGTACACACAGCTCTTCAAGATGCTGATTGGATCAAAGCCATGCAAGAAGAACTGAATGAGTTTGAAAGGCACAAAGTTTGGACTCTTGTCCCAAGACCATCCGGGAAGACTATCACTGGAACTCGCTGGGTCTATCGTAACAAGGTTGATAAAGATGAAATCATCACTCGCAACAAGGCAAGGCTTGTAGCTCAAGGGTTTACTCAGATTGAATCTATCGACTACGGGGAAACTTTTGCCCCAGTTGCTCGCATTGAAGCTATCAGATTGTTTCTCGCATACGCATCCTACATGAACTTCATTGTCTATCAGATGGATGTGAAAACAACATTCCTTCATGGTGTGTTAGAAGAAGAAGTGTTCCTAAATCAGCCCCCAGGCTTTGTGGACAAAGATCATCCTGATTACATGTACCGGTTAGACAAAGCTGTTTATGGACTGAAGCAAGCTCCCAGGGCTTGGTATGAGACGCTGACATCGTATCTGCTTGAAAATGGATACAGACGAGGAGCAATCGACAATACTCTCTTCATCAAAAACCAAGGCTCAGACATGGTTCTTGTTCAAATTTATGTCGATGACATCATTTTTGGCTCTCCAAATGAGACACTGAGCAAGGAATTTGCAGAGATCATGTCTCACAGGTTCGAAATGAGCATGATGGGGAAGATGAGCTTTTTCTTAGGTCTTGAAGTTTAGCAACAAAAGACATGTATTTCTATTTGTCAAAGTAAATATATTTCTGACTTGCTTGTTAAGTATTCTCTCAGTGACTGCAAACCAGCCTCTACCCCAGTGTCTAAGACTGATAAGATACATGCTGATCCAACTGGAACTAATGTCAATCACTCTCTGTATCGAGGAATGATTGGATCCCTCTTATATCTCACAGCAAGTCATCCTGATATCGTGTTTGGAACCATTCTCTGTGCTCGATTCCAAGCTAATCCAAAAGAATCTCACCTCATGGCTGTCAAACGTATCTTTCGATACTTGAAGGGAACTCAAAACCTTGCTCTATGGTATCCTCGCGACTCAGCATTTGAACTTTATGGATACACTGACTCAGATTATGCTGGATGCAATTTAGACAAAAAGAGTACATCTGGTGGATGTCACTTCCTTGGAAATCGTCTCATCAACTGGTCTAGCAAGAAACAAACATCAGTAGCCATCTCAACTGCAGAAGCTGAGTATGTTGCCGCTGGGAGATGTTGTGCTCAGCTCCTATGGATTCAAAATCAGCTTCTCGACTATGGGTTCAAGTTCTCAAAGACTCCCATCTATTGTGACAACACAAGTGCCATTCAGATCACACAAAATCCTGTTCAGCACTCAAAGACAAAGCATATCGAGATCAGACATCACTTCATCAGAGATAATGTTGAAAAGGGAAAAGTTGTTCTTGAACATGTCAAGACTTCGGAGCAACTTGCTGATATCTTCACAAAGGCACTGGATTCTCAATCAACTGCTTACATTATCGGAGAACTGGGAATGATTTCCTTGTAATTAATTTTGATGTTTAATTGTGCTAATGTTTGATTTTGTCTTATAAGCTGATGTACATTGTGCTGATGATGACATACTGATGATATTTGCTACTGAGCACTTTGGTTTGATTTCTTATCTTTATCTCTTCTTCAAGTCTTCTAAATAAAAGTTGAATGATTCACTGTATTAAACCATACACTGATAACGACTTGAAACTCTTTGCTGATGGTTAGATCAAAACACCAAGATCTATCACACGCAACTACCCCTTCTTACCAATCTTACACTGATTCTGTGTGCAAAAACACACGCTGATGAGAGTCTAAAAATCTTTGCCGATGGTTAGATCAAAACACCAAGATCTATCACACGCAACTACCCCTTCTTACCAATCTTACACTGATTCTGTGATTCAGTGTGCCAAAACACACGCTGATGAGAGTCTAAAAATCTTTGCCGATGGTTAGACCAAAACACCAAGGTTTATCACACGCAACAATCCATTCTTTACCCTCCTCTTATTCAGTGTCTAATGATTCAGTAAGATTAACCACCCACTGATGAAGTCACAACACTCTGTGCCGATGGTAAGATAATGTAACTAGTATCTATCACACGCACCAATCTCCTTGCTAGCCCTGAATAAGCAAGCTGTACCTTGAATTGACGGAGAAATATTTTCAGCATGTAACTTTTGTGACACTGAGCTCAGCGCTTCCGCAAACACTGATTGACGTTTCACCTTCAGTCAACGGCTCTTTTATCCAACGACTATTTTCTACTCTGACAGGTTGTTACGATGCGCCGTTATCCTTAATGAAGATAATCATCACCTTTTTAATGAAGATAATCATTACCTTTTAAAAACCCCCTTTTCATTCCATATTTCAACCTCTTTCTCCCTTGGTTTAATTTTTCCTTCCAAAACCTTGAACTTCTCTCAAAAACCCTAGAATTCTCAAATACTCTCCAATGGCGGCATCTCTGTTCACATACTCCTCAACCTCTCGAAGAATCGTTCCTGCCCCAAACTCTCCCCTACTTCCAATTCACATTAAGGCAACCAATGTCGTCTTCAACCCTGACATTCCAGAGGTTCATCGAGGTCTTGGACTCGATGATTTCGTCAATTTCTTGGCTTCTTTCCGCCTTCGATATGCAATCAGTGATGTACCGTCCGAGTTCTTCCCTGAACAAGTATGTGAGTTTTACTATACTGCAACAGTTAATGAAGAAAACAATGCCATCACCGGAACCATTGGCCATGGCAGACACTCTGTCTTCATCACCGCAGAACTACTCAGTGCTGCGTTAAGGTTACCGATTTTCGAACCCTTTTCTGAACCTCCTACTATTGAAAGATGTAAACGCATGTTTGATCAACTGGGCTATGATCATTCAAAGGCTGGCACTCGATCAGCTCTTATTTTGCGTCAGTGCATGACCCCAGGTTGGAAGTTTTTCACTGGTGCTTTATGCAAGTGTGTGGGTCACAAGTCTCGCAGTGGTGATCAATTGAGCAACTACGAGCAACAAGTCGTCTGCTCCCTTCTTCTCAACAAAAGATTAGATTATGGGGAACTATTCTTTGATCAGCTTGTTCAGCTTCTACGTGCAAATGTGCGTGCTGATCATGTTCCCTTTCCACGCTGGATTGCCTTGGTGTTCGATAAATTCTTCGTTGCTGACTATTTTTCTCACTCTGGGAATCCAATCCAATGCCCTCGAATGTCAGTTCGTATGTATCAGGATGATCCTTTGGATACTGACATTGGAATCTCCGATAGGATGAGAGAATGGATTGCCAATCCATACACTGTGCATTCTCTCACTGCTGACACTGATGAAGGAGGTGCTGATGGTAATCATATGGATCATGCTGATCAAGAGGTGGAACATCATGATGGCGGTTATTTCTCCCCTCAACTGTCTCATCACCTCATCTCGGACTCTGGAAAAGCCTCCTCAGCACCATAGGATTCCATGCCTCTGGGGGAGCAACCATCTCAGGGGGAGCATCCCTCACAGGGGGAGCATCAGTCTCAGGGGGAGCATCCGTCACCAGCAGCTCATCACTTCTCTCCAAGGATGCCTCCTAGCTCTCCAGTTGCCCCAGGTACCTCAATGGTTCAAATTCCCGCTTCCGCATTTTCTGAACTGATGTCAATGACTCGGGACATGAGTCAGTGTCTGCTTCGAATTGAGGCTGATGTTCAACAAATCAAGGAGGTTCTCTTACTTACTCCTTCCGCTAGTCCCAAATCTGATGATGCTCAAAAAGGGGGAGATACTGATGATGATGCTGATGCTGATGATCATGCTGGTGGTGAACCAAATGCTCATGCTGATGGTGAACCAAATGAGAAAGACACAGAACCTGCTGACAACATTTTCATTCAGCATGAATCTCCCAACCCCGTTCGTGAATCTGATTCTGAGGGGCATAATAGTCCAGCAGCTACTGAAAAATTGTTTGAAGACAGTGAGCATGATGAAGAGCATGATGAACCTGATGACGAATGTCAAATTCTTGACATGAACTTCATTGATCCTCTCATTCCAGTTCAGCAAGAGAGCTCAGATGACCTTGAAGAATCTCATCCGATACTAGCCAATCCTATTGCTGATCCCATCATTCCGGTCCAAGGAGAGGATTCGGACGTTGCCAGTGAAGAATCTCATCCGTTGTCTCGAAAGCGGAAGGTGGCAGATACTGACTTGGATCATTCTCAAACTGATACTTCTTCAACTGTGAAGAAACCCAAGTCCATTGTCAGTATTTCAAACCTTGCCACTGAATGGAACATGTCCCCTGATCAAGTCAAGCAAATTCTTGATGAAGCCAATCGAGCTCAGCTTCTAAAGAACATTGCTCAAGTTGATGAATCTCTTATTCAGCATAAACTTCAGGCCAAGGGATCTTTTGAAGCTCAGATGTAGAAGTTTCTGGAATTTCAGTCCAAGGCTCAGTCTTCTCAACCTCCTCCTAGCTCTAGCATGCCTAAGACTGACAACGTTCTTGACCGGATTGATCGAAAGAGATTTGAAGATGTTTTTAATCGGCGAATGTGTGGAGACAAGATCATCAAATTCAAAGCTTCTAAACCTCGAAACGAGAAAATCCTTACGTTGCTGATCACTCGTCAAGGTTCTCAGCATTCTTATACTGAAGTTGTTAAGAGGGATGAGCTGATCAGATATGGGTATTCGGAATGGATGGAACTGCTCGATCTAGCATCCAAGCAAACCTCAGCTCACTCTTCCGAACTGACTTGTGCTCTTCATTTGCTGATCAAAAAGGTTCAGTGTTTGGATCTTGTTCCTAAAGAACGACCTCAGCGTCAAGGCCAAAGGTTATCAGTTCCTAGATCTCGAAGAACCAAGTTTCATGTTGATGGTGAAGATGTATTGGTTTTAGAATTTGGTACTGGTGTTATTAACAATTCACTTCCTCTAGGTGTTGATCCGGTTCAGCATCAATTCATCTCAGCTCCTGAACACGGGATGTTTTATCTCGATAAAAACAGGAGGATGTGCTTTCAACGAACGATTGAGATCCCAAAAGCTCCAACCACTCACCTTGTTGGCTTAAGGCAAATGTGTATGAGTCATCAAGATCTGTCGGGAGAATTTCACATTCTCATTGCCATGGAGCTGCTGAACAGAAGACAGGAGTTGCTGGACAGTCCTTACTGGCCAGTCAAAGTTGAAGCTGAAGCTGAGTATGAAGAATTTCTCTCCAGAGGTGTCTTAATTTAGTTTGTTTTGAACATCATCATATTGGGGGAGATTGTAAGGTCAAACCTTGAAATATGATAATGTTTAAAATAGACTCAGCGTCAGCACATGTCTCAGTATCAGCGCCAGCGTGTAACTGCTCAGTTTGTATTTCAGTGCATTGTAACAAATCTTGTATTTATCCTGTTTCCTTAGTTATCCTGATTAATTAGGTAGCGTATCCCTGAATTGTAGGGATTGTCTAGAATAGCAGTATATATTATCTTGTACAGGTTTGTGAATGGTCACGTCTTTCACAAACCCTAATCGTCACTTTGTGCACACGATAATCTCTTTGTGAGATTATCTTTCTTAGTGAAAGTTTTTCTTCGTGAATTTCTCTTGTTCTTATTTGTAGTCATTGTTTGATATTTCGATTGATCTAAAGGCCTCTTCACTGCTAATTTTTCTTTTAGTTTTGTTTTGTCTTGAAAAGTGATTTCAGACGTAGATGAGACTTGTGGAGACTGTATTGAAGATTTTCTGAGCCAAGGCTTCATCCCTGAGCATCGAAGAATTTTCATTCGAAGGAGCAAGAAATGAAGATTATTCTTTAAACATTCAATCCTTCAACCCCATAAGCAAGGTCAAGCCGCGCTTGAAGATTATGTGACAGATTGTATTGAAGCCTCCTCAATCAATCTGCTGCTATCTATTAACCTGCGAAAGTGATCCAGAAGATTCATTCTCTTTGTTCTGTCTTAAGATTCTAATGCCGAAAGCGCCATCTTTCATGAATCTCTACAAGAAGCCTCCTCACTCAATGTGCGTTCAATGTCAAAATCTGCAGAAATCCCAACTGGTCAAGATGAAGTCATTTACTGAAGATTCATATGTTCATCTTGATGCTGTGAAGAAATTTGAAGATTGATGCTGAAGCCAAGCTCCCAATAAAGATTAACAAGAAAAGCCAACTACTTTTTAGGGGGAGTTTGTAGTTATAAACCAAGGGGGAGATTGTTGGGTCAAAAATATGGTTTATACTTTGGTTTTCTAGGAAAATGTATTTTTCTGTAATTTGGTGGTTATGTATGGCTGCACATGTGTGTGCAGCCGCACACGCGTGTGCGGCTGTAAACTCGTGTGCAGCTGGTGGCCCATGTCTCATATATATAGGGTGAGGAGTGTATGGCCAGAGAAAAGAGAGGAGAGAGAAACTAGAGAGGAACTAGTGTGTGTGTGTGTGTGTGAATCTCTTGTAAGGAGCATACCTCATATCATCAATACATTAGATTCATCTTAATTCTTCTTCTCCTTCTCTTATATTTGATCTGACATCATCCAATTGATTGGGATTCTGCACCATCAATTGGATCTGATTGATACACAAGCAATTTGGGGACTAACAACAACAACTAAATGGGAACCTGAGAGAACACGGAGCCTCCGCGCCAAGTTCGATGCCGAAAATGCTAAGGACGCAGCGAAGGCGCATGACCAACCCCAAGAGATCATGATGATCAGATCCAAAAGAGGGAGGGAAGAAGTATGCAATGGGGTAGAAAACCTCGCAAAATCCATGCAAGGCTTAACATTCTCGGCAAAAGACCCATGACCTATAGGCTGGCGAAGAGACGATCCGCTCATAATTCAGGGATCAATTAGAGACATCACTATCCACCAGGTGTACATAGACACCAGAAGTTCAGAAGATATTATCTACGAACATTGCTTCCGTCACCTTCCGGATAAGTGGAAAGAGAACCTCAAACCTGTAACAAGACAATTGAAAGGTTTCACAGGACACAACCGGTGGCCCCTAAGAACGATCCACCTGTTGTTCATTCTGACCAGCTACGACAAGACAGAGAGGAAGACTACCCTCATAGGCTTCCTTATAATCAGGCATCTAACGGAGCACAACATTATCCTTGAGCAAACGAACCTACTCAAATTCAGAGCAATCTCGTCAACATTGCATGGAGTAGTAAAATTCAACACAACAGAATGACCGGGGACAGTCCTGGCAACGCTGCCAAAAGAATTATGATGCTATGAGATCATGCAACCGAAAGAAATCACATAGGAAACTAAAAGGTCACGGGTAGAGCCAATCAACAAAAATGAGATCATCAACATAGAATACTTGGATCAGCCGGTATGCATAGGAAGCAACCTTCCTCCATCGACAAGCGATCGACCTCCTAAAGACATACAAGCACGTCTTTGCCGGACCCCTACCGACATGGTAAGAGTAGACAAGGAAGTCATAAAACACAAACTCATGATCAAAACAGGAGAAAAGGAGGTCAAATAGAAGAAGCAAGTCCAAAGGGGAGACAGGAACATGGCAATCAATGTTGAGGTTGCCAAGCTGACCAAGGCAGGAATACTCCGAGAGGCAATCTTCCCAACGTGGATCGCAAATCCCATCATGGTCAGAAAACATGATGGTACATGGCATATGTGCCTTGACATTCTAATTTAAACAAAGTTTAACCCAAGGATTGTTACCCTATATTAGAAATTGATCAAATGGTAGAATCTTTACAAGGATTCAGACTGAAGTGTTTTCTAGACGCATATAGGAATATCAGCAAATCCTGATAACCAAGGAGGATAAGCAAAAGACCACTTTTTATACGGACCACAAAGTGTTCTGCTACACCAAAATGCCATTTGTCTTGGAGAACGTAGGATCAACCTACCAACGTCTCGTCGACTCCATATTCGCCAAGCAGATTGAAAGAAACATCGAGGTATACATCGACAATTTGGTCATAAAAGCCCAGATGAGAAAAGACCACTGGAAGACATAGAAGAAACACTCGGAACATTGGATAAGGTCAAGATGAAGTTGAACCCATGGAAGTGAACTTTTGGCGTAGAAGGGAAATTCCTGGGGTATTATGTTACCAAAGAAGGAATCCAACCCAGTCAGATCAAAATTGACAAGCTGAGGGGCGTACCATCTCCACACACCTTGAGAGATGCTCAAGGGATGAATGGTAAACTAACCGCTCTAATCCGTTTTCTCCAAGTCGCCAAAGAAAGCCATGCCACTCTTTCACACTCTCAAAGGATGCATTGAGAAAAGAAACTTCCAAGAGATGCCAGCAGCAGAAACAACGCACCAGCAGATCAAGGAGGCTCTACATAAACTACCTACACTGGCTAGCCCCATCCCGGGTGAAACACTACAAGTATACCTGTCAGCATCAAATGAGGCCATCTCTTTGGTGTTGGTAGTAGAAAAGGAATGAAAGCAGACACCAGTCTATTTTGTCAGTCGGGGTCTACAAGGGCCAAAAACCAACTATCATATCCTGGAAAGGCTAGTAGTCACACTCATCTATGCAATGTGACGTTTGAGATGATACTCAAGCCATATATTAATCAAGCCAGAAACATTCGGGCACTTGGAAAAATGGGCAATCGAGTTAGGGGAACACGACATTAGCTATCGCCTATGCACCAACATCAAAGGGAATACGTTCAACACGACATGCCGCTCCTGGATGACATCAATCATCGAATACGTTCAACACGACATTCTACCTAACACCCACAAAGAAGCTAGGAAAGTAAGAATTAAAGCACCGCTATATACGATCATAGAATGAGTGCTATATCGAAAACAGTTCATAACACCATGGTTAAAGTGCATATATGAAGCTAATGGAAAGGAAACACTTCGAGAGGCGCATGGTTGGTCAGCCGGCGTACATGAAGGAGCAAGGGCTCTCATGGGGAAGATACTACTAATGGGAATTTATTGGACAAGCATACACCTGGTGCCGACGGTAGTGACACGAATGTGTGTAGAATGCCAAACTTAATATCCAATACAAGGGGTTCCCTCGGCACCTCTAACGAGCATCACTAGCCCATAGCCTTTCTACCAGTGGGGAATCGACATTGTCGTTCCGTTCCCGGACGCCCCTGTAAAGGTGCAGTTCGTAGTAGTTGAAGTCGATTACTTTACCAAATGGATAGAGGCTGAGCCACTAGCATGCATATCCAGAAGGAAAATGATCATTTTTTATGGAAAAACATCATGACAAGGTTTGGAACACCTAGGGTATTGATCAGTGACAACGAGTTACAATTTACAGAAAACCCATTCCGAAGTTGGTGCGCCGAAAAAGGCACTGGTGGTATAGAAAAGCTCTTGGCAATCTTGGAGTTTGTACTTGATCAATTTTTGGACCATTGTAAGTGTTCAAAATCTAAACTTTATGTTGATAGCTTCTAGATATAGGCTTCTTGTCCCTTTTTCTTCATGTTGTGGAAGTTTGGATGGAAAGATTCAATAAAGTTGCCAACTTTATGGGTCCTTGTGGTCCTTTGAGGGTTGTATTTGATGGATCTGAAGTCTGGATAAGTTTGAAGACATATATGTTAGCGGGGTTCCATTTTTCATCCTTCTGACCTAATATGATATCAAGACATACATTGGACATGCATGTCTACAAAGCATCGATTTTTAGAATGTTTATGGAGTAAGAAGGCCCTCTAGAAAGTTGGAATGGAAGGCTTAAAGGATCAAGGCATGAATGCATTAAGTTGTCCCAAATTGCAATATGACGACGTGAGATGATAATTACCGATTGTCTTAGACCGGCTCTATCACGACGTGGGGGCATGTCCATCATGAAGTGACAACTATTTTGATCATGGCTGAGTTGTTCATAACTGGAGTTTTGGATTAGGGCTAAGTTTGTTGGCGATGACGTGACCATGGACTGGTTACGATGTGAGTATTAACTAATGGTGATGTTGATTGTTGACTTTGACCTTAACTGTTGACTTTTGACATGTGTTGACTTTTGGTCAATTTAATGGTTTTAGAGTATAGACTAAGAGGGTACTTCCGTATTGATGTTAGGTGTCTCGTAGTATCAGTCTGCATTAAGTGAGAGTTGTTGTGTTTAGTTGTTATCTACTAGTTGAGTCTTCTGACTATACTTGTCTGTGTGGTAGCATATATATATATATATATATATATATATATATATATATATATATATATATATATATTTGTGTGTGTGTGTGTTGACCAGCTGGGTCTTATTTGTTGATTGTTGCTATATATGAACTGAGTTGCTGATAATTCTTGGACTTCCGTGAGTCCTTGGGACTGTTCTGTAGATGTTAGTTGTAAAAGTCGAATAGTGTGTCTTGTAATGATTCGCATTTTGTATGTTATTTTACTAAGTCAATTTTAAATGCGAAGTGTAGTATGCGAAGTTTCATAGTATAAGACTTAGTATACTTTTTGTAAGTTCCCTATAAATAGGGACTTAGGCTTGAAGTAGAGATACGATAGCGAAACACAATATCTCTCTTTAGCTTACTCTGTAATCAGTCTTAATAAAACGAGATCTGATTAATATTTACTTCGTGTGTTCATTATCTTTTATCATTCAAATCTATTGTTTCGTATCTTAATTCTCGATAACAATTCTCTACAATTGGTATCAGAGCAGGATTCAAACTGCTTAGATCTGATTTTCGTATAAGAATCATTTGCTTTTTGAGTTACAAAATTTACTCAAAATTTTCCGCGCAATTTTGGTTTTGAAAATCACTTTTGATCTTCAGATTTGAATTGATTCTGCATTTGAATTGTTAAGTCGAGTATTCGATTAGCGATTTTTGATCAATTCGTTTGATCGATTTCTAAAATTCATCAAGTTCTCAAGTTTTCAGAAATTTTTTTGTTCATCAATGGCGAACTTCAACATGAACACAATGACTTCTTTCTCTCATTTGCTTGGTTCTTCAACCAAAATTCCGATGTTGATTCCAGAATACTATGATCAGTGGGCTGATAGAATGGAAGATTACTTAAATGGAATTGATGAAGAACTTTGGAATTGTATCGATGGAACAGTTCAAGCTCCTGCAAATGTTCAACAAATTGGTTCATCCACTGGATCTCCTGATGTTGAAGATCAACGAAAACGACTGAAGGATAATGAAAAGAGGTGCATGAGGGAACTAAGAGGTGCTCTTCCTCCTGTGGTTTACAATTACATTCGTAGTTGTAAAACAGCAAAAGACATCTAGAATACTCTAAAAGAGAAGTATCAAGGTAGCGAAAAGACGAAGATCAATTCTGTGAAGCAATGTCTGATTGAACTAAAGGAATTCAGACAAAAGGATGCAGAAACTCTCGAAAGTTACTATGATCGTCTGAATGAGCTTGTGTTTCGCTGCAATAGGTATGGTATCACTAGATCTATCATGGAATTCAATTTAACGTTCATTATGGGACTTCGCAAGGAGTGGCGAAGTGTGAGCATGATGATTAAGAATCAACAAAGTTTTGATACCACCAAATTGAATGATCTCTACAATCAACTGAAAACACATGAATCTGAGGTCTCAGAAATGTATGAAGAATCAAAACTAGTTATTGGTGCTCCTTTGGATCTAGCTTCAAAGGTATCAGAAAATGATGAAAAAGATGGATCAGATGATGAAGGATTTTTGATGAATTCCGATGATGAAGCTGTAGCATTCTATTCAAACAACAGAGTTAAAAAGTTTTTCAAAAAGCCTTTTAATCCAAAAGGAAAGATGAATGATGCGAAGAATGTTACCACAAGGACTGGAGGGGATGAGAGGAAGAAGATGGAGAAAATTGATGAAAAATAGAAAAATGCGAATGAAGAGAAAAAGTTGAAAGGTGATTCAGGAATCTATTGTCATTATTGCAATGGTGCGAATCACTTCGCAGCTGACTGCATGTTGCGAAAGAGAGAAGAGAAGGAAGAAAGAAAAAGTCAAAGATGAAGCATACTACTCTGAGAAGATTGAAGAGTTACGTGCTAAGACCAAAGGAGTGTCATTGGTTGCGAAGGGAGAAACTACTGAAGAAGAGAGTGGAACTTATCAGATCTGGTCTTCAGGATCTGATGATGAAGAAATGAGGCATCCCACACATGGAGCAATGTTCGTAAGTTTTGATGAATGCGAAGGAAACATTTCAGGGAGATGTTTTGTGTCTAAATCCACTGACAAGTCACCCATGACAACCAAGGTACGTGCAATTCTTGAATCTTTTAATATTCCTTTATCTGCTTATGATGCTGAAATTGTTTCATTTGATGATACTGTGGCTTATTTTGATTCTGTTATTGTGTCTGCTAGTAATGAAGCTAAGAAATTAAATGTGCAACTTAATGAGACACGAAGAGATTTAGAAATAAAGAAGAGCAAGTTGAAAAATTGGAATTGTAAGTCAAAAATATAGACTGTGATAGGAATAATCTTACTAATGATGTTAGGTTATTACTAGCACAGAGAAACATATATTGTAATTCTGCAAAACGTTTGTATGCAAAATTAATAGCTTTACATCACTCTTCTGATATTAGCAAAGAACAACATAGAAAACTTTTACCTTTTCTTGAGTATGAACGTGAAAAAGTTGATGTTGTTTCTGATGATTGCGAAAGCACAATTGCTCAATTTGACAAAATACCTGATGATAGATATGCATATGGTATTGTCAAAATTGATGAATTTATGAATGCTGATGAATTGGTTAACATTGTCAATGAAAGTTTGACAAAGAGTGAACAAGTGAAAATCATAAAGAAATATGAAAATTCAACTCTTGCCTCACAGTTGAATTATGCTGATATTGATGAAAATTCTGATAATGTAAGTGAAATCAGTGAAATAGAAGAGGAAGAAGAGGTTGATTGTTCTCAATTGTCAATCATTAATATCACATCTAAGATCAAAGGTAAAGAAATAATAGTTGATTCAATAGTAGAGGATGAAATTGATAAATCTTCAACTTCGCAACATTGTATGTTTGATAATATGGAAGTTGAAAGCTGGAAATCTGATGACACAGATGTAAATAAAGAAGAAAAGAAAGTTTCAACCGAAACACCTCAAAGGATTGTAGTTGATCAAGTGTTTGAAAATACAAAAGAATTTGATAAAATTTTAAATGATAAAGGCGCACATTATTTGGAAACCAACACTGTGGTATATCCAAATTTTGTATGTACTGATAAAACAATTTTTCCAAATCAAGTTTTTGTCACTACTGGAAATGCTGAGAAAGTTCATCCTGATTTCAATAAAATGATTGAAAAAGATAATCAAAAGTCCACAACTGAAGGTTTTTTCGCAAATCAAAACATAGAAGAAAACAATTTAACGAAAAATACTTATGTGTTTCAAAAAAAAAATCAACACAAAAATGGGTGGTTAAAGATGAAAAATCAAACAAAGTTTTTGAAAAAGATGAAAAACCAAAGGTTGAAGTGAAACTAAATTCTCATGAATTCAAATTGATGGTTGGAATTTTTTCAACAGAAAATAATGTTTCAAAAAGAAAAGCAAGAAAAGCAATATTCTGGCAAGTAGTGTCGAATGAAAAATCAAGAGATGAAAAAGAGCAAATTTCAAAAACATCATCAAGTTTTCATAAACAAATCAACTCTGTTGACAAGGTTCCATATGTTCGCAAATATGACAACAATCGAAAATTTGAGAATTCGCAAAAATTTGCAAATAATCAAAAGTTTCAAAATGTTGGCAAATTCACGAATACTTCCTCAAGTTTGAAGAACTCAACTCAAGTCAAAAAGAAATTTTCACCAAAACAACCAAATTTTCCAAATCCTTCAATATCAAAACCAAACAAAGTTTCATATACAAAAGGAAAATCTGATGTTAGAACGTTCAATCATTGGTTTGAAGGAAAAGGAAAGAAATATCAAAATGGAAAATTTTCAGAAAAACAAATCAAAAGTGCATTTGATAAGTACACAAATAATTCTTCAACTGAGAGTACATCATCTAATAATTCGCAAGTTCCAGTTCAAAAATGGAAACCAGTTATCAAAAATGCGAATGTTGTGAAGGATAAGATTACAATTAATGGAAATTCAAAATTATTGAATGATTATATTTCAAAATCTAGAACTGATGATGTTGATATAATTGATTCGGTTACAAACAAAGTGAAAACATGGTTCTTAAATTCCAAAAATTTGTTTCATTCTACTAATGATGGACCCAAAAAGACTTGGGTTCCTAAATTTTTTCAATAAATGCAGGTGATATGTGACGAGCAATATGACATGAAATGGTACATTGATAGTGGTTGCTCTCGTCACATGACTGGAAGGAAAGAAAATTTGCGAGATTACAGAAGCTTGGAAAATGCTGGAGTTGTCAAATTTGGAAATAATCACAAGTGTCAAGTGAAAGGATATGGGAAAGTCACAAATGGAAACTTCACAGTCAACAGAGTGGCATATGTTGAAGGACTTCAACATAATTTGATAAGTGTATCACAACTTGTTGTGGGTACTGGAAATCAAGTTGTATTCAATGAAGAAGGTAGTATCATTTCAAATGTCAAGACGAATGAAATACTCCTCAAATCCAAAAGATATGGTGATATGTTTACACTGGACATCAAACCGATTGTGGGAAAACCAGCTGTGTGTTTACTATCAAAAGCATCAAATGATCTTAGTTGGCTTTGGCATAGAAGATTGTCACACTTAAACTTTCGAAATATAAATAAACTAGTAACTGAAGATTTAGTTCGAGGATTACCAGTACTGAAATTTGACAATGATTCTTTGTGTGCAGCTTGCGAACAAGGAAAACAACATCGAAAGGGTCATCCGATTGTGATAGATTCAAAAATAGTAGAGCCATTGGAACTTCTTCACATTGATCTATGTGGACCATCAACTGTTTCAACAATAAACAAAAAGCGGTATATTTTAGTTGTTGTAGATGATTTCTCTAGATTTACGTGGGTGTTTTTTCTCAGGTTGAAATCTGAAGTTGCTCAGACGATGATTGATTTTATCAAAAAGATTGAAGTTAGTCTGAAGAAGAATGTGCGAAAAATTAAAAGTGATAATGGTTCTGAGTTTAAAAATCAAACTCTTGATAGTTTTCTCACAAGCAAAGGCATTTCGCATAATTTTTCATCACCGTATACACCACAACAGAATGGTGTAGTTTAAAGAAGAAATCGATCTCTATGCGAAGCTGCCAGAACAATGTTGACATATGCGAATCTACCTTAATATCTTTGGGCAGAAGCTGTGTCCACAGCATGCTTTACTCAAAATCGATCGTTCATTCATCGAAGATTTAATGTTACTCCATATGAAATAATCAATAATCGGAAACCTAATGTAAAATTCTTTCATGTTTTTGGTTGCAGGTGCTTTATCATGAATCTAAAAGATAATTTGTCCAAGTTTCAAGCTAAAGCTGATGAAGGCATCTTTTTAGGATATTCACTGAATTCAGTTGCATACAGAGTGCTAAACAAACGAACAAGAAAAATTGAAGAAACGTTCAATTTAACATTTGATGATTACTATCTTAAACATATTGATAGTAAATTTGATAATAAACCAATACTTGTAGATTCACATAATCCAATTGATAATTCTGAAATCAATGATTTTGATTATGACTTGATTTTTGGAATTCCTGACAGGGCCATTGATGCAGAAAGTAATGCTCCTGATAATCAAACATCAGAATCTTCAAAACATACTGATGAATCAACGATAACTTGTGAAAGCACATCAGATATTCAAA
Source organism: Lactuca serriola (assembly GCF_051521515.1). NCBI lineage: Eukaryota > Viridiplantae > Streptophyta > Magnoliopsida > Asterales > Asteraceae > Lactuca > Lactuca serriola. The sequence continues at coordinate 139,291,135 of NC_136416.1, forward strand.
ATCAACAAGAACATCAAGTTGAGGAGGAGCCTTCGCAAAATCAACAAGAACATCAAGTTGAGGGGGAGCATTCGCAAAATTGACAAGAATATCAAGATACAGATCATGTTGAGGGGGAGCATGATGAAACAGAGACAATTAATCTTGATAATAATGAAGAATTTCATGAAGTTAATGATAATTTTTCTGTTGCAAGATCTGAAAATGAAGATATGTTTGAAGATGCACCATTAGAATTTGATCCAAATTTTCCACCACTCGAGAAATGGACACGAAATCATCCAAAAGAACAGGTAATTGGAAATCTACAAGAAGGTGTGTTGACTAGAGCTCAAATTCGTGCGAAAAATGAGGTACTGAATGCAAACCAAGAACTTTGCATGTTTAATGTTTTTATTTCGAAAATAGAGCCAAAAACTGTCAAGAATACTATGGAACACTCAGATTGGGTTGTTGCTATGCAATCTGAATTGGCAGAATTTGAACGAAACAAGGTTTGGAGATTAGTTTCTAAACCCTCTGATGTTTCAATTGTTGGATTAAAATGGATTTTTAAAAACAAAACCGACAAAGATGGCAATATTATTCGAAATAAAGCAAGACTAGTACTAAAAGGTTATTCGCAACAAGAAGGCATTGACTATGAAGAAACATTTGCACCTGTTGCAAGACTTGAAGCAGTTCGCATATTTTTAGCCTATGCAGCTCACAAAGACTTTGATGTTTATCAAATGGATGTTAAATGTGCATTCTTAAATGGAAAACTTGAAGAAACAGTGTATGTTGAACAACCACCAGGGTTTGTAAACAGTGAGTATCCTGATCATGTGTATGTCCTTGACAAAGCTGTATATGGGTTAAAACAAGCACCAAGGGCCTGGTACACAACACTTACAAATTTCTTGAAACAATCTAAATTTAAACAAGGATAAGTTGACCCCACATTATTTCGCAAGAAAGTTGGGTGTCATCTAATGCTTGTTCAAATTTATGTTGATGATATTATCTTTGGTTCAACTGATCCAGCATTGTCAATTGAATTTGAAAATTTAATGAAAAGTCAGTTTGAAATGAGCATGATGGGAAAAATTAATAATTTTCTTGGTTTAAATATAAGGCAGAACAGAGAAGGAATCTTAATCAATCAAGAAAAATATACGAAGAACTTGCTTGAAAAGTTTGGAATGCTAAATAGCACAAAGCTCAAAGTACCTATGGCAGTAGGAACAAGACTAACTCCTTTGTTAGATGCTCCTGCTGTTGATCTAACACTGTATCGTAGCATGATAGGGTCTTTATTGTACTTAACTGCAAGTAGACCTGATATTATGTTTTCGGTTTGTTGTTGTGCTAGATTTCAAGCTAATCCAAGAGAGCCTCATTTGACTGTAGTGAAAAATATTTTTCGATATCTCAAGGGAACTGTTTCTTTAGGACTATGGTATCCTGCGAAAACAGGATTCTTCATTCAAGCTTTTTCAGACTCAGATCTAGGAGGATGTACTTTGGACAGAAAAAGTACGACTGGTGGATGTCAACTTTTGGATGGAAAGTTAGTGAGCTGGCAATCAAAGAAACAGACTTGTGTGGCTATATCAACCGCTGAGGCAGAATACATATCTGCAGCTGCTTGTACTTCACAAATTATCTGGATTCAGAGTCAACTTCGTGATTATGCAATAAACATGAAAAAGATTCCTTTGTATTGTGATTCGCAAAGTGCAATTCGTATTTGTCACAATCCAGTACAACATTCAAAGACAAAACACATTGCTCTTCGATATCATTTTATTAAAGATCATGTGGAAGATGGGAATATTGAAATTCATTTTGTCAAAACAACTGAACAACTTGCGGATATTTTTACAAAACCTCTTGATGAAAAATCATTTGTTCGAATTTTAGCAGGTTTGGGGATGATTAATGCGAATTCAATTTTGTCAACACAAGAGTAAAAGCTTTGTTTAGCAGCTAAGAGTCGAAATCATTCAGAGGTTACTGTTCATTCAGAAGGCTTCACATGGCTTCGCAACCACAGTTTTTCGCATCTGGCTCATAATCACTCTGGTAAGGTTTACGCATACTATTTTAGTTATGCAAAAAAAAAAAAAGATTTTATTTTTTTTAAAAAAAAAAAAAATTAAAAATCCAAAAAGATTTTATTTTTTTGTTCTTTAAATTTGAAAAATCAAAAATACAAAAAGATTTTATTTGTTTTGTTCTTTCGTTTTTGAAAAATTCCAAAATCACAAAAATATTTGTTTTCTTTGTTCTTTAAACTGTGTGTTGAGAATTTAATACAGGGCTACAATGCGAAGAGGTCATACATTTGTGTTTCTATGGGAAGGTATTAAATTTCTTTTACAAACTAGTTAGGATGTCCCTAGAAGCATGCTGATGTATGTAGACCTCAAGCCTCGAATGATTCTATGTGTGAAAAATGAAAGCCTTGATGAAATTATCTCATGAACATTTCTACCCAACAAGGCTTGTATTCGCATAACTCAACAAGAGCTACCTTACTCTTCTCAAATGAGTTAAGAGTTTTCTGTTGTGTCCACATAATAACAGAGGTACACTTTGCTTCTTAACCAATCTTTTTAAACCAAAATGTTCTTCAAATCCAAATTTTTTTTGAAAAGATTTGTCCTTGAGGTCTTTGGTAAAACCCATCAAAACCTAGACAAATCACAACTCTGTGTTTAAGATCTAACATCATGAGTCCGTGATGAAAGTGAAACCCAAAAATCATACACCTTTAAGGAATTGACAGGGAACTTTGTTCCAGATTTTTACGAAACCTTTGTTTCAGTATCAAAAATTTCGAAACTTCAAATCATATTCAATTCGCATGCGTGGTCTTGATCAAATATTTACAACCAAGAATATTTGTTACCCAACAAGATCCAAAACAAATTTTCTCTTGAATATGATTTCAGTGTAAGTTTCATTCGCAAATTCTTGTCATGATAAATAATTTCACAAGCCAACTTGTCACTGACTACACTGGTCAAACAAGTAATTTCATTTACAATTTCTCACCTTATGTTAAGGCTGATATGTAATGAAATTTCAAACCAACCCAAAATGACTTTTAAAAGAAGCCCTTCGAAACTTCTTTACAAGTATTCGATTGTAATTCACGGGAAACTACACAAGCTGTTGATTATCTCTCTTGATAATTAACGAAGCAACCTTTGCCTGGGGTTTTACTGCATTCATGTCAAATTAACTTTTTGACATCACCACATTCCAAAAATTTCTTGATTCTTATCTTATTTCATTGGCACAATGCACACACGAAATCCTTGAGGTTCTGAGTAAAACCAACTCAGACTGATGATTTCGCAAGTCTGGCATATGACTTCGCTTTAAATCCCAAAAGTGAAAGAGCCTTGCTTCCATGCGAAGGGTTTTACCGGTTCGGATTCTATAACGGATACTTGACAAGCTGTCTACTAAAAATGGTTGGTATTCTATCCGGTTTTCGAGGAGATGTGACAGTTACTTTTTGCTGCATAGTAATCTTTTACAACAATGATCCGAGATTCAAGGTGCCACATCGGATAACATTAAATGCATCCCGCTTTAATTACAAATCAAATTTTGAGTAACCTATAAAAGGGGCATGAAGAACACTGTGTATGGTTACGCAAACAAGAATTCTCACAAACCTTCAAAGCTTTCATCTTGATCCTAAACTTTCAATTTCTTTCAAACCCTAACAATGGCAGCCACAAACTCAAACACTGATGAGGTCCTTTCTCAATCCCTTATGAAGATTCAAAGCACAAACTATCAAGTTGATCCCAACGTATCCGCCTATCCAGAAGACTTGAAGATGCTCATCGTGGCTTTGAAACGATCACCGTTATCAACAGCTATGTTCCGATCATTCCCAGTACCGATGATATGGTTATCTAGTGCTGCATCCACGGCTTCCTACAATCACACGGCGGATGTGATTACCTTCAATCTCGTCAACAACAAGAGGGTCAAATTGTCCAAGAACTTGTTCGTGGAGTTCTTGCAGATTCCCAACAACCCACCCTTTGTTAAACTTGTAAACTCCCAAATCATCCACATGTTCAATGAGATGGGACATCAACCGGAGTTGGAGAAGATTAGTGATTTCCGGAAGTCGGGATTGCCATGTATCTGGAATTTTCTGTTTGGAATTTTCCTAAGGTGTCTTACAGGAAGATCAGTCGGCTTAGACAGAGGAAGAGTCGAAGTGTATGCCATGGTAATGGGTATCTACTATGACATCAATGTCGACTACGCGACTCAGCTTTGGAAGGAATTCGTTAAAAGTCTGGAAAACACGAATTCGGAGAAGGGGATATCTTGTGCCAGTTACTGGATTCTGATCCTGGAGAAAGTATACGAGAAAGAAGCAATTCCGATCGTATCAGATGTCGAAGTTGCTGAGTTTTCGCTTTACCAATTTCCCAAAGTGGTAGAAGATGACGAAGGCATATTTATGCAGGTAGCTCGCATTTCGGATGCGATGCTTCGCAAAGTATCTCCCACTCACAAAGTGTTGGTGAGATATTTGCGAAACATTGATACAGCTGATCAGTCAGGTGTATTACCTGAAGTTGCTACTCCGTCGAAGAAGAAGAAGGGGAGCAAGAAACCTGCGAAGGGTTCATCTTCACCAACCGTTCAAGATGAAGTAGTGAAGAAAGATGTTTTACCTTCCAAGTCTGGAGTGTTAAAACAGATTCGCAAGGCAGAGGTGAGTAGTAAGGGAGTTACTATTCGCAGCATTCGTGCACCAATATCTCCTTGAAAGAAACGACAAAGGGCAGAAGACATTGCGAAAAACATGCAACGAACACTGGGCAAGAAAAGGAAGATGGTGATTCGCAATGAATCATCCGACAAAGAAATTGTCCCAGAAACACCACCAGTCACAACCATGGTAACAGTTTCTTTACCTATCTCTCAACCTTCGCATATTTCCACCACTATTTCTCAAACCCAACCACTCGAAATAGTTCTTACCAAGTCAGTTACCGAGGAGGTACCTATTTCGGATATGGTTGTCAACGTATCTGATACGGGGGCACCTATCCCGAGTGTAGCATCCACACTACCAATATCTTTACCTATCACCACTTCATCTATATTCGATCATGCCCTTCAGAACCCATTCACCACCCTTTTTCCATCTCAATCACCTGAGAATCCTCCACATTCGCAACAAATGTCGGATCAAAAAATCGAAGGAGGTGCTTTTGGAGGAGTTCTCGATGACATTTCGTTTGATTCCGATGAAGAAGACATTCCTGATCATATGTTGATGACAGGAAAGCAGTTCAAAATACTGAATCAAAAATTGAAGGCTATTATCCAATCGCAAGCCGATTCTGGGAGAATGTCTTCAATCTCAGCAATGGAGGTGGATGTGATGATCAAAGGAGCTGAGAAAAGGATAATGGAGAAAGTCGATCAGTCCGACAAAAATAATGAACTCCGAGTGCAAGCACAAGGGAATAATTTCACGACTGCAGTTAAAGATCTTAAAGTTGCTACAAAAGAAAGACATCTTCTTTTTATCCAAGATGTCAAGAAAGTTCGTGAGGAAGTCAACTTCAAAATTCAGGAGTTGAAGTCTGACCTTGCGAAGGATCTTCAAGCAGTGAATACCAGACAAGAAGATCTTCACAAGCAGGTTGTGGAAATTTCATCTCAACTTCACAAACTCAACAACATTCCTGTTGCTGATGATCACAAAGCTGCTACCTTGGAGAAGTTTGATCACCTGATCAAATTAGTTACGGAGCTCAAATCAGCAGTTTCGCAATCCACAACTTCGCAAATCATTACTCCCGAATTCTTGTCTCTAAAGATTAACACTTTAGAACAAGCTATTCAGAAGGCTCTTGCTCCGATTTCAAACTTCACTTCTTTACTTCCGAAGGGTGCTCCACCTGTTTTCACAGGGGCGCAAGGGGGAGAGAAAAGTCGAAGCAAAGAAGCTGAAGCCAAAACAGTGGGAAAAGTCATCTCGACTCAACTGGTTGCAACTCTTCCAATTCCTACTAAACCGATTTCTTCAACAACAATAACTACAAAAACAATTTCAAAGGGAATTGTTATTGGAGGAAACAAAGGAGGTTCGAGTTCTCAACCTCAGAAAGATGTAACAGGAAAAGGAAAGGGCATCCTGTATGAGAAATCGAAAGAGGAGATAAAAGCTGATGCTGAGGCTGAACTTGAAAGAATGAGACAAGTCCAGAGCATAATGAGACAACGGGCAAGTGATCCTCCCTCAATGAATAAAGGTGATCCTGCGAAACTTTACTCTTACGAAACGATAGAGTCTAAAGTTGTAGGAAGGGAGATGTATGAGTTCGATAAGAAGCCCAAAAGAAGTTACGACATTGCGAACTCAGATCACTGTCAGCTGGACTTCTCTATTAATGAAATGTTGTTCATTACGGCTCAATACAAGATCAGTGAGAAATTCGATAATCCGGATGACTACACTCACATGAAAATCAGATTTCATGTTGTTCTTGGGAAGAATCCTGATGAAGTCTGGTCCTGATGAAGATCAAGAAGGTGCTTACGATAAAGAAGGATGTTCTGTTTGAAGACATGCTTCAAAATTTTAGATATTTTGTCATCAGGGCAGACAACAAACAATACGACTTCACTGTTGCTGACTTTCCATTGATGAACTGCAACGATCTCATTCAAGTAGCTCTAATTTTGAAGCACATGGAAGAGAACAAACTCAAAGGATCAGAAACAGATGTTTTTAAAGTCGGATTCGCACATGTGAAGACTTATATCGACAACTATTTCGATTGTCTTGCACTTACTGATGAGGAGTTAGCGAATGTGCTTGGAAGAGAGGTGAAAGTTCCATGGGAAGATACTTTGACACAATCAGCTTTGTCGAAGTATGTTGTAGGAGAGATATGCCTTAAACCATTTGGCATGGTATTTTCGGGAAGAGACAATAAGGGCAAACCGAAGAAGTTCTTGTTCAAAGCTTTAGAGATTGAAAGATACAATTCTTCGCAATATACGCACTTCATTGTACGTATGAATAATTGCAAGAAAAATAACGAAGGTGACAAGAAGGACTTGAAAAAGGTGATCTCCTGGTATGGAGAAGTGCGAAGAACGATTCACTCTGCAATTCAAAAGCTTTTAAGTTGAATTGTATCGACTGTTTACAAAGGGGGAGAATGTAGATGTTAGTTGTAAAAGTCGAATAGTGTGTCTTGTAATGATTCGCATTTTGTATGTTATTTTACTAAGTCAATTTTAAATGCGAAGTGTAGTATGCGAAGTTTCATAGTATAAGACTTAGTATACTTTTTGTAAGTTCCCTATAAATAGGGACTTAGGCTTGAAGTAGAGATACGATAGCGAAACACAATATCTCTCTTTAGCTGACTCTGTAATCAGTCTTAATAAAACGAGATCTGATTAATATTTACTTCGTGTGTTCATTATCTTTTATCATTCAAATCTATTGTTTCGTATCTTAATTCTCGATAACAATTCTCTACATGTTCATAGTTTCCAGGGTTGCTGATAACCCGTGAGGTGTCATGTTCATCCACAGGGCATGTAGTTAGAAAACTAGGACCATTGATAGTCCCCAGGTTTTCGTATAACCCATAGTTATGTATATTGTGTGATGTATGTGATATTCATGATTGTTAATAGTCTCAGGGCTGCTGATAACCCTTAACTGATTATTATGATGTGTTGTATTAGATATTTTGGGGAGCTCACTAAGCTTTGTGCTTACATTTGTGGATTAAATATTTTTTGTAGGTACTTATCGAATTGCGAAGGTGGGACTGTACACACACATCAACAATTTTATGATTCGAGATTCAACATTTTCTTCTTTATAACTCTAATTCTGAGTAATGGTTTATGAACACATGGTTTGACCTGAATGTAACTTTATTAAAATGGGTGTTTATATTATTTTTAAAATGAAAAATTTAGCCTGGAATTTGAGGATGTTATAAAAAATATAGTGAGGATTAGCCGACGAAGTGTAAATGAAAGTTGTAGATCACGTCGATAGCTATGCAAGGATATAAAGATCATAAAAACAGAGCTCATATGAAGAGGATATGAAATTTTGAAAAATATTAATATTTTGTGCGTGCAGATAAGGAGCACATCGCACTTCTGACAACCAACATAACCCCACCCAAAATTTGCCATGTGTCAACGTCTGAATGGAGTCACGTCAGCACCCCAACTAAAGGTGCGACAGGCCAAGACAAGGAGCGCGGTGCACCCCCTTTCCATCTTTATATAAACTTTGTTTTTACAGCTCCTTCCGATTAATCCTTGAGTAATTCTAGCAAGTGTCTTTGTCTCATGTTCAACTCCTTCTGATTAAAGAGATACCGGAAACTGTTATGATCAATGTAAAGCTGACACTTTGTGCCATAAATATAATGCCTCCATATCTATAGCTCGAAAACCAACGCAGCCAACTCCAAATCATGAGTGGGGCAGTTTTGTTCGTGTGCTTTCAGTTGTCTGGATGCATATGCTATCACCTTGTGTCTTTGGGTTAGAACACAACCTAACCCAAATCCAGATGCATCATTATAAACTATGAAGTCTTCAACTCTATCAGGTAATGCAAGGATTGGGGCATCATTATAAACTATGAAGTCTTCAACTCTTTCAGGTAATGCAAGGATTGGTGATTCACACAATCATTTCTTTAGCTTTTAGAAAGCTTCTTCATGCTTCTCATCTTGTGTGTTGGTAGTTCCTTTATGGGTTAAAGTTGTCAATGGAGCAGCTATTGAAGAAAAGTGTTGGATAAACCTTCTGTAATATCCAGCTAATCCTAGAAAACTACGAATCTCCGTGGGAATTTTTGGCCGTTCCCACTTCATTAATGCTTAGATATTTGCTAGGTCAACCATTATTCCTTCTTGATTAGCCACATGACCCAATATTTGCACCTCTCAAATCTAAAAATCACATTTGGAGAACTTTACATACAGTTTATCCTTCTTTAGTACTTCTAATACTTCTCGCAAGGGTTTGCCATGCTCTTGCTGGCTCTTTGAGTAAATCATAATGTCGTCAATGAAAACTTGTACAGATCTATCAAGGAAAGGTTTACAAACTCAATTTATCAAATCTATAAATGTTGTTGGAGTATTATACGACTTGAAATTGATGAAACAAGTCATCAATCCTAGGCAATAGGTATTTACTCTTTACTGTCGCTTTATTTAGCACTCTGTAATCTATACATATTGTGCTTCTTCTTCATGAATAACACCGGAGCTCCCTAAGGTGAAGAACTAGATCTTATGAAATCTTTTTCCAACAACTCCTAAAGTTGCATCATAAGCTCCTTCATCTCTGTTGGTGCTAATCGGTATGGGGATTTCGCTATTGGTGTTGTTCCTGGTTACAAGTCGATTTGAAACTCTACTTGTCTATCAGGGGGCGATCCAGGAAGATCTTCACGAAAGACTTCTGGAAAGTCACACACCAAAGGTATTCTTTTCATCTCCTTCTTTTCCTTATTCACATTAATCATGAAAGCTAGATATGATGTACATCCTTTGGCCAAACACTTTATGGCTTTAAACATCTAGATGATTCCATAGTTTACTCTACGTTTGTCTCTGTACACCTTAAATGATTCTCTTCCAAGAGGGTATACTCTCACCATCTTCTTTCTACATAATATCTTGGAATCATTCGTACTAAGCCAATCCATTCCTAATACTATGTCGAATCCATTTAAATCAACGGGCAATAACTCCTCATGGAACTTATTCCCATTCAAGTCAATGACGATGTTCTTCATGCATTCGCTATAGGCAATGCTATCCTTTTACCAAATTTGTGCGAAATAAAAGAGTAATTAGCTCTAGAATCAAAAAGTATATTGACATGCAAATCCTTTACCTAAAGTGACATCAGCTTCCTCCTTTGTTGCTTCCAGGGTCATTTGGAATGATCTCGCCTTTAGCTTCGACGACACATTAGGCTTCACAACCTCCTTCTTCTTTGGACAATCATTCTGAATGTGGCAATTCTCTCCATAATTATAGCACACTCTCTTGTTGAATGTGTACTCATTGGAGTAGCGACCTGTTCTCCCATATTTGAAACAAGTCACTTCATCACTGTATCTCCCAGAGTGCTTCTTCTTGCACTTCTCACACCAGTTTGCTTCACTACTTCCCCCAAACTTCTTGTTGTTAGGGTCACCTTTCGAAAATTGACTCTTCTTGTTAGATCTTGAAGATCCCTCAAACTTTCTCTTCTCTCTAGAATTTGTCCTTTTCAGACCCTTCTCTCGTATTCGGGTCTAGACATGCTTAGTTATCCAGATGGCTGCTTTTAAGGTGGTTGCTAGCTTCATTGTTGCACCGAAATCCGTCTGATGAGATAAAATATCTAAGATCGTTTAGATCTTTTACAGGTTAATCAATGAAGAACAAACAATTATATTAAACAAGACAATGGACAAAAGATGGAATCAATATAATGCTGAATGATTCAAATGTAGTCACGCCTCAGCAGAGCTCGATTAAGAACTTCCACTGTAGAGGCGAGCTAGGGTTACAATACGATTATGAAAATAATAAAAGTCGTAATGACTAAGGATGCATGCATGCACCTTAAATACTAAAACTCTAGAATAAAACAAAACATGGTTGGACAGGACCAAACCGGTTACAAAACTGGGCTAACCAAAACCGATCCCAAGACGCAACATTCAGAACTCAACAATCCCCCCCTTTGCGTCAATTGGGGCGAGACCTTTACTTCGGTTGATTAACAGCTACTCGCTTCACCACCTTGAACAAGTTTGGAATTACAGCAAGAAGGAATTGGTTTTCCGTGGAGCCCTTTAGCCTTTACCAAACATATTCCTTATGTATTTTCTCGCTCTGTACCTCACTTCCAGCACCAAAAACCCTGATCACATGAATCCACATCGCAGGTCTCTATATCCAGACCTCTAACTGATCTCGAACGGATCTCTGATCCTCCTAACCAAATAACCGGCCCTCCCCCACTTAGGGTTCGAACCATCATCAATTGGTGCACCAACACTCTATCCCTCGGACTGTCTCCTCCAGCAACATCGCACCCAAACCCGCAAGGTGCTACGCAACGCTCGATGATCTCCTCGACAGAGATCGAACAACTCCAAATACCCAAATCTCATAGGAAATCTTCAGAACTTACCATCACGACTGCCTCTAGTCATTCAGAAACTCACATCACACCCTCATCGGACCTCCCAATTTTCTAGTATTATCTTGGTCCTTGACCATCTCAGTCCCCACTGACAACCTGCTCAAGCTATATCATTCCCTTGCGACAAACCTACTGCCCGATACTCTGATTGAAGATCACCATCAGCGCGATCCCACAAGGCTCACCCCCAACTCAGAAACCGAAATCTCAACACCTTATCACATCTCCTTCTGGAAACGGAAATAGCACCACTCGGGTCACAGAAGGTGACACCTCTACTATCGGCCGGTTACCCAGCTCAGACCGTATTCTTTCATAACGCACCAACCCTACTCATCTCTGAGTCTTGCGACTCTATTGGTATATCACCAACAATCCCTTGGAGCTAACTCAATTTCCCTATCAAGGGATGCTCCACTAAAACTCGTTCATCCTGGCCTCCTGGCCCATACTCTATCTCATCCGATCATAGATTAACCCAAACACGGCAGGATAACTGGAAAAGCACAAACATTATCCGCTACGAAGCATGGTACTCGAACCATGACATCACCTCTCAACCTGCTACATAGAACCTTTGGAATACTCCCTGCATTGAGTATGGGTCCTCTGTTTTCAGTAGTACGGGCCCATACTACCTGCCACATCTACCCATGCTCTCTACACGGACCATCCTAGATTCCCTAAGTAGCTGCTCAACCTTCTATTCACCAATCTCAACACGCGTGCTTGCTCCCCAGCGAAATGCTCTACTCTGTCAGCATACTCACCTGATTAAGGCCACTTCCTAGGCTCTTCCTAGGTTCTCACACTTCTCCGCCATCAGCTACTGAGAAACTCCTTATGATGCCAGTCATCTACCTCCTGAATATTTTCACATTCACTTGGTAGCTGTCTCCCATCATCGGAAGTTCCACACATCATGAAGCAAGCAGCATTCGGGTGTCGAATATACACATATAACCTGCTCTAGGTGATAACTCCCTAGCTCTACTTGTATCCAAAAGATATCACCGAACTCTGCAGCTCTACCCCCTGGGTATCTGGCTACTCTCTCGGTAGGCTCCACCAATGCTCATCTAGGTATCTCTCCTAGATCACTCCTCTACTCAAACCCCTCTCTACAAGGATTCCCGCTGGATAATCTTACTCAACACATACTCGAAAGCGCATCACAGATAACAACAACTCCTAGGCTAAGGCATCACAAATCAGGCCACTCTAGTCCTAATATATGAATTACCTAGCCTATCTCTAGCATGCATAATGTAACGCCCATGTTTCTGGGCTTTCCATTTTCAGCAATGTAATAGTCTAGGTTAACCTTTGTAACCCATTTGAAATAATAAGAATGTATTATTTGAGTATTATGTGTTTGGTGCTTAATTGTGTGTCTTAATTAAATTAAGAATGAAAATAAGTGTCAAAATGAAATGTTAGATAAAGTCTATATCTATGGATAATGGTGTAGTAATTGAAACGAGGTTTCCGAATATATAAAGAATGCTAAAATCCGAGTTATAACGAAGAAGTTATGACCTGTCGAAGTTTCACGACAAAACCGGTGTGGCATAGCGTGACGTAAATAGTGAATTTACGAAGGAGTGATATTTATCCTTAGTGATCAACACGAAAGACGTAGATAATGTTAAACCGAGAGCGTGCATAAAAAGATCGTCCAAATCTGACTTCGTATGAGGAAGTTATGATTTTCTGAAGTTTCAGCTTAGCAGTATGCAACCCGAATATTCGATTCAAGATCGAGTGATTGTTGGTCGAAATGATCTAAACGAGAATCAAAGATCTCGTTGATAGTAGTGCATTGGTGAAAAGACAGATGAAAATGGACGTCAGACGAAGAAGTTATGAATTTCTAACGAAGTTTTTCTGTCCCGGCCTACTAAAAATAAATTCAAAATTAGCCGACGGAGTCTAAATAAAAGTTGTAGAGTATGGTCTGACCTTCGTTGTGGATATAAAGAACGTCGAAAACGGAGTTTGTATGAAGAAGATATGAAATTTTGAAGTTTATTAAATAATTAAAATATAAATTTAATTAATAAATCCGATATTATCCGAAGGGGAGTCACCGGACTTATCCGGGTTACGCCCAGCGTACAACGAAGCGTGACCAGCCTCGCACTTGAGTACTCCGATGACGTAAGCGCTGAAGAATTCCAAGGCGTACGCCCCGCATACTCCGAAGTTACGCCCAGCGTAACCCCGAAGCTCGACCCCTATATAAAGGGTGCGAGGGCAGCCGATTTCTTTTGCCATTTTCTTACTTTCTCTCTAGCTTTTGCCTCGATTGGCGTGGCAATTATATCCCGAAGCCCCGCTATTATTCCCGAGCCCTGAAGCAAGTTCCGAAGTCCCGAAGATCCCGAGAAGCATTATTTCCGAGCCGAAGCTCAGCCCGCGAGGAGCCCGGTTTTTGTGAAGATCTTCCATATATACCGAAGAATACTATTTCTGCAAGTCGTAGTGCTGTTCGATCATCTTCTAATCAAGTGAGTGTATATTCGTTTTCTTCTAACACAATAGATATGAAGTACTCTTGTAAAATACGTGCTATGTGTTTGTATATTATTTGTTTATTTGAACTAGTTGTCAAATGGATGTTTTGTATAGGTTTTAAGATGTATATAAATGTATATATCTTATCTGCTAATATGTTGGGTAGAACATGGGTAGACAGTTGGTGTGTGATAAAATAAAATGATGAGAGGCCTCGATGTTGTTGTTGATCTAGTCATCTAGCATAGTATGGATGACGATCACGGACTCATTCTAGACAGTCCAGTGGAACACTAACAGGCTCATAACATGTAGGTGTTGTGAACGATGTGTTCACCGGTGTACTCTATCCCCCTCATGGTTGCCTTTAGGACATCTATCGCTAGGAAAGCCCCTGTGCAGTAATGTCCGTCCCGATGAAAATCCTAGATTAGGTCCCTTGTAATAGTTGTTGTTTTAGGGACATAAAGTGAGGATAACGGGAATGGATAATCGGGTTATTGTTGGTTGGTAAAACTAAATATAATTATTTATTGTGGGTTGAAAACCCTATATGCTCACCAGGCTCCCAAGCCTGACCCACTCAGTTTATTTGTATTATAGGAAGTGGCGCAAGGGCATAAGATGGATGAACCATCAAGTTGTTTTGTTTATAAGTCTGTATATGTATATATTTGTTGAATGACTTGTAATGTTATCGTTTATGCTTTATGGTCTGTATCGGAACATGACATCCCGATTTTTGATTATGAAATGAAATTATATTTCTTTATGAAATGTTTTGATAAAAATCTATTTTATCAGGTTTTGTTTTTGGGAACAAATTCCGCAACTCTTTTAAATCAAAAGAATTTACTCTGAAAATGTTTAAAAATCATAAATGAAACTGGTCTTTTATGGCCAAGATTTTGGGGATGTCACACATAATATCTCATAAAACATAAGATAAGGGTATTTTGGGAAATCACCGTTCGGGCTCTGGCTGATTGTACACACTGCTCTTTCTCGTTTTCTCTTAGAAACTCTTGCTCGTTTTAGAAAAATCATTTATTTTGAAATTTTTCCTCCATTCCTTAGTTTGAGTCCAGATATACCCGAAGGTGCATCCAAATCCCTCAAACCAAGGCTCTGATACCAATTTGTAACACCGTAAATTTCAAAATAGTTTTTCTTTTAAAAACGTATAATTCTCAATACAAATTTCACAAAACGTCATCTATTAAAATCACAAAACCTAGCTCCATGTTTAATAAAATGGTAATCCAGGATCCTCTTAACTCTTTCTCTGGTGTGTACAATCAAGTCGATGCCGTCCCGCGATCCTGAGAAGAAAACCTGAAACACATAACACATAACACATAACACGGTAAGCACGAAACTTAGTGAGTTCCCCAAAATACCACATACAACACATATTAGCCACTCGAGGCTATAACTCTGTTTGACCCTCTGGTCAATGTGACTCGGTAGCACCCTCCAGTCCAATAACTCTGTGGACCCTCTGGTCCTAACTCTGTGGACCTTTTGGTCCTAACTCTATAACTCTGAAACATACATAGCATAAATCACATAGAAATAATGCAGTGTATCACACAATATAAATAGCATACAAGATACTCTATCTCATAACTCTAATTACCACTCTAGGTAAAGTATAGTGAGACTACTCACCTCGGATGAAGAATAGCTCCTATAATCACTGCTGCTACGCACCGGACTCTAACTCTATTCCAAACCTAAAATAAATCTCAATTAGGAGCTAAGTCCAACCTCTCACTCATTGGGTCTAAAGATAGACCACCTAACAGCCCATTAATACCCTAAGCCCATTAGGCCCACCAAAGCCCAATAATAAATGGGCCGTCACACTGCCCAATTCCCAACCAAAAAGGCAAGTCCAAACCAAAGGCCAAAAGCACATACATACACTTCTCTAGTCCAAGACTCTATTACATGAAGTCCAAACTCCCAGCCCAACACTCAAGGCCCAAAACGTAACTCACAAGCCCACAGAAGTAGTTACGCGGGGCGTACCTCCTTGGTACGCTCAGCATACTCAAGCGCGCCTGGAACTGATCGGGGACCTCAACCTATTACACTGCGCGTTCTGAGACTTACGCCCAACGTAAGTCCCAGAGTTATCTTTTCTCTATTTTTGGTCTGAATCGGTTAAGACATGGGCTCATATCACAAATCTAGGCTCTCTACTGCCTCTTAAGCCATAAACTCGGAACCTTTAAGCCTTTGCATGGCTATAAAGACCACCAACCTCTCCAAACTCTTAACCTCTTTCCTTATTAAGTCCTTAACTCAAGCTTGCCTTCATATTAACAACCAAGACTGGATTTTTATGAACTTACAACACATAATACACTGAAATAAGGCAAATTCTAGCTTATGGAGGCCATTTGCTCATAAAGCCTCCATCTTGGGACCAAAAACCCTAAAAGTTGGTCCATCAAGCACAACACAAACATGATAAGGAAAGCTATGAGCTATTTACCTCTAGAAGAAGCTCCACCCTCTGGAGAACTCAGATCCAAACTTGTACTCCATCTTCTAGCCTCCACAATGACCTCCTTTTCTTCTTCTCCATCACACAAGGCTCTTTCTAGCTCAAAACACTCACACATCACTTTAGAACGATGAAGATGCTATCTTAGGGTTTTTCTCTGTGAGATGGTGGCTGAGGATAAGGCCATAGCATGCCTTATATATTGCACAAGTCTCATTTAGGGTTTTGCATCTGGGCCGACTACACCCAGCGTAACTTTGGTACGCCCAACGTACCTAGTAGCGTCCGCGTTCAAAACCATCCCACGAGTACGCGCCACTTACTCCTTAGTACGCCCAACGTACTCGCCTACCACACTCTTCTTTTATGGACTAAACTTGACAGGTTGGAGAAGAAGAAGGTTTAAATAGATACACCCAAATTCCCGGATGTTACAAACTACAAAGCCGGGAAAAACCGATCCAACTCGCCGTGTTTATCAATAAACACGCCAAGTTCATCAAAAACCCAAAATCTTAATACATTAAGCTGACATTATCGAATCTATGAGCTTTAACACTCAGATCTCAATTAAAATGACATCTAGAAGGGTAAAGTTTCCAACTTTACCCCTAGGAACCACCAAAATGGGTCCAAAACCAAACCCTAGGCTAAAAAGGGTGAGCACTTAACCATTAAGCACTTAATCATTGAAGACATAGCCCCAAAATGCAAATTTGACCCTTTAAAGCTAGAAGGACACATAAAGTTTCCAAATTTACGCTCAAGCATGACTAGGAGGAGCTCAAATGCTCAAAAATGGCTAAATGAAGGACTTAATGAATGCGTGAATCCCTTAAATCCATAAAGTTGATACCTTTATGCCAAAAGAGTCCATGAAAACCATATATATGAAATAATAAGGCTTTGGGACATCCTAATGCCATCATCCATACAAACCATGGCTAAAACATAACAATTAAACCCAAAAGATAGATCCAAGCATCTAGCCATCAAGATAAGAACTTGATACCTCAAACTCCTTGCAAAATGGATAGTGATTCTGGATCCAAGACTTCCTTCTCCAAGCTTAGCAAGTTCAAGATCTTCTAACTCCTTGACAATACACAAAATGAGCACCAAACTTTCTTCCAATGCTCAATTGCTTAACAGTGGAGGCTACTACTCGTTTTAGGGTTTTGATAACTCTGGAGGCTGATAAGGAGGCTAGCCAAAAGAACTTAAGGCCTTAAATAGGGTGCAACACCTTAGAAATTAGGGTTTCCTTCCCAGATGCCAACACACCAAGTTGAGGCACCTCAACACACCATGTTGGTTCATTTAATCCCTGAGATTATTTCATGCTAAACACGTCGTGTTGGTTCCTCCAACACACCGTGTTCCACTTGAAAAAGGATTTATTCTCAACCATTTCTCCTAATGATTTTAGGTGTCCCTGGTTCTTGACGCGCAACACTATTATCAAATCATACTTGTCATAAGATATCCCGAACATACATCTACTTTCCATAAAAGCCTGAGCTGACGAATTACCAAAATGCCCTTTGATTCCTAAACACAAACCGAATACCCAAACCATCTGAAATACCTTATCCAACCCTAACTGAGTCCAAAACCCAACTCCTCAAGGATCCGAAGCCTACTAATACCATGTCCATGATCACCAACCCAAAATGGGAACAATTCTAAACAAGATGTTACAGTTGGTAAAATATTATTTCCCAAAACAATGTTTTTCGAATTAAATACTAGTGTTGATTAAGTATACTCTCAAATTCACAAAATATGTTCACGACATAATCATATACCTAGCCTTGTACATAATATGGCATAAATATAGATTCAGTTGTCAACCAAACTGAATATAAATTATTTTATGTACCTCAAATCTATGTGCTAGTTCCTTTTGAGGCTAGCTCAGACTTAGAGTCTTGTTTTAATGCTAATAGTCCTCCAAAGGAATCTTGTATCTTGATTTCTTTCAAGATATTAATATCTTAATACTTTAATGTGTATCTTTATCTATCTCTGAAAATTTTACATTCCAACAATGTATCATGTTCTTCCTAAGTCTTTGATCATAGAAACACATTCTGAGTCAAGGTGAAAAAGTATGACATGATCAAAATGTAATTTATCATGATTAAGTATTTTTCATTCATAAAAGATTGGGAATGTCAGTATGCTCCCACTAGTTCTTAGTAAACACAAATGTTATATTCATTTTGATATAAAAGTACACTTTGTATTTATATTAAAATGAGGATTCTAACCTTGAGATGTTTTCTTTATATCCATAAGTGGATCGTAAGCCTTACATATTTTCATTACGATAACATGGATTAAGAAAATCTCCAGGCTAATCTATTTAGACATATTCAAGTAGGTTTCTATTAAGGAAAACATATTCTCTTGAAATCTATTTTCCATATCTCATATTAAGAATATGTAGTTATGGTAAATAATATCCTTGTTGGTCTAGTCATAGCTATTTTTCAAAAGGTTTGATGACAGTCAGTGTCATGAGTATGATAAGGACCATAGTCAATGAAACGAGTATGAGAAAATCCTCTTATAACATGCATTGTTAAATTTGTATAGATATCCATGTGTGTCTTCTTTCTAAAAGAATCTCTTAATCCTTTTAGTCGTGCTATAGAGATGAAGATTAATCAAGCCCATACTTGATTATTATAGATGGATTACATCTCAATGTTCATGACTCAAAGTCATTTAATCAGATTCAAGATCTGATATAGAATTTTAGTGGTTCATGGATTTGCAAGAAACCATCAAGTAAACTCATCAATGAGAGATTCCACATTTCTCAAGTTATAAATGATTTCTACCAATAATGAGAACAATTTGTGCTTATGAATAGACATTATTCATGTTTACCAATTTATTGTTAAAACTAGTGCCAAACTGTGCTACATCAGGCTATGGTTCTTGAGCTACTTCAAGTTCCATGTGTCTCCCACTTTCTTTGTCATTCAAAGCTTGTTTTCTGCTAAGTCAACTTTCATAGGTATAATAGAACTCGTTCTTGGTGGGTTTGTATATATTAATCTAAAGACAAAATTGCAAAAATGGTCCTTGTGGTATGCATTTTTTGGGGTTTTGGTCCAAACCCCGACTTTTTTGGATTAGTGGTCCTTTTGAGCTAGTTTTATTACTGATTTGGGCCCTCAGTAAACTGAAATGACTTTAATACCCTTAGGGTAATTATTACTTTTTTTAAAATTAGTTTTTAATGTTTAATAATTATTTATTCATTTTAATAATTAAAAAAATGAGAGGACCCGCCTCTCTTTCTCTCTCTAGAAAAAGAAACACACCCAATTCCCCTAACCCCCATCTTTTTCCTTCTTCCACCTTCGTCCTTTTCTATTTTACTTTTAACAGACCTTGTTTCAACAAAAAGAAAATCAAGATTGATGATTGTTTATCAGACTCATTCCCGCCTCTATATCAATTTATGGGTTTTAATTTCTTGGTGGGTGTTTGGCTTTTGAGAAATATTGGTTGTGATTTTTTGAATGTTTTTGTGTGTACCTACATCTGTGTATTTGGTCTCCAATTTGGCCCTCTCATCCCCGATTATGTCCCAGGTACATTAGGTGGACTTTAATTTATTGGTTTGAAGTTGTTTTTATATATAATGTTGTTTATTGGAAAATCTTGGTAGTAATTCCAACAACTGTCAAATGGTGGAGCTTGTGAAAGATCTAAGAGCCGACACAAATGAAGGAGGTGGCGGCTACTGTGATTTAGCTCGGTGGAAAGAAGGAAGGCGATTGAAGCAGTGGGTCACTATCGAGGGAGGGAGGAGTGGGCAAAAAACGACGGTGATAGTCAGTGGTGCTCGCTCCAGAAACTCCCACTGCTTCTGTTTATTTCTTCTGGCGAGGTCGACGTATGAGAGACGATGGGAGGAAGGAGTAAGGATCGGGGATGTTTGGAGGATGTTCGGGGCTACTATCCTCTTCCAATATCTTGTGCCACACCCCAAAACCACGAACGGCGGAAACGTTCAGGTGTGGAGGACGTCATGTACAGTATCACAACAGTGTAATATAATAAACAAGCAACAACATCATCCATTGCATTATAAGTAAAGTTTAATACATGTGTGTTCTTTCATTGTAATAAGACACCAAAAATATACAATCAAAATGAAAGACGAGACTTGTCTGCTCCGTCTTCTCAAAACCTGGTCTATGTACCTGTCTACTGATGACCTGAGAATACAAGTTATTTTGAAAGCGAGTATCAGCTTTAAAGCTGGTGAATTCATAAGTATAATAGTGTCATTGCCTTGTTTGTGAAAATTTGTTATGAAGGCCATGTAAACCTTTAAATGAAAATGTTGAGGTAAGTATGAAATCCCTAGAAAAACCCTTATTTTCTATAAGTATGAAATGTAGTCTTCTACCAAGACCCGAATGTTCTGTACGTATGAAGTGTAATCTTCTACCAAGACCCGAATGTTTTGTAAGTATGAAGTGTAGTCTTCTACCAAGACCCGAATGTTCTGTTTGTAAAATGATAGTTTTTCCTTTGTATTGACTAGTACTAAAAGTGCTTAGTCTAACTCATCGTTTATGTGAATGTATCACAAAATAAAGTAAACAGGAAAATGTACTACTGTAAGTGTTGTCACTGGGTACTAGGACCAACACAGCATCGCATTAAGCGAAATGTATAACCTAATGAACATCCAAAGATTGTCCAATTGCCCTCTGTAGCAGAAGCAGGTGGGTGGAAGGGTTAGTCCCAATCGATCTACCTAATATAAATAGTAACCTTAGACCTCCGTAGATGGTCATCGACCACTGGTGCTAATCGGTGGGGTTCGGAATGGTAAGTCCCGCCTAGCTATCCCATTGAACCGAGATAGGAAAGACAATTTACACAGTAAGTACTAATAAATCATCCTCGTAGTCCTAAGTACAAGTATCCAGGTAAGTGAATACAGGATAATGCACCTATGTAAAAGTGTTCCTGTATGGCATTCATGTATGTGTGTCCATGCAACAGGTAAGTATATGTGAACATATTCATGTATCAGTTAAGCATCTATAAGTACTCATGTATCAGGAAATGTACTAGTATAGACTCATGAATGAACTGACTCTTGTGTGATTCATTGTAATAGAAATAATGTTTGGATATCTTCAAATTATCCCTATGATAATTTACTGTAATATAACTGGTTGATCATGTAGGTTTATACACTCTTACTACTCAAGGGTGTGGGAAACTAAATGAAAGATGTAAACTATAACATCAATACATATATAAAAATATAAGTGTATATGCATAGTTTAGTTCAAGAATGTAAAATGGTTTTGTAAGACATCTTATGGGTTTTGAACAATAATTAACAATGACTTGATACATTTTAATTAACATTTCAAAGGTAAAACATTTGGTAACAATGTGTTTTTAAGATGTAAAATTATTTCATGCATCACATTTTGTAGCATGTGAAATCTGTTAAATGACAAACACAGTTATAAAATACATATCAATGATTCAATAACATGTTTGTTTCTACTTGTATCCCCCCCCCCTCCATTAAAGCATTTAAAAACGTATTTAAAGTGTGTTTGTAGGGGTATGAACTCACTTGAAAGTTTGAAGATAGCAAGATGGAAAACCGGGCAGAGTTTCATCTTGGGCAACGGATTTTTCTCAGGATTCTCGGGAATCTCGGGAGTAAAATCGACCTTCGGGACTTGAGCAAAATGACCAGGGCTTCGGGTTTGAACGGGCACGGAAAACGAGGCAAAACGTAAGAGAAATGAGCAAGTTTTTCGGAAACCCTCGCATCCCTTTTATAGGGGTGCTGAACCGCCTCGGTACGCTGGGCGTACGAGGGTACGCAACGCGTACTGGAGCGTCATCGCTTACGTACTTCGGATGGGAGAGCATAGAGGAGTAGGGGCGACGTGGACGATCTGAGGCCCTTGATTTGAGTACGCGGGGCGTACGAGGGTACGCAGGGCGTACTCCGGTCCTATTTGCTGACTCCTCTTCGGATATTACCAAGATTTTATATTTAAATTTATATTTATTTTAAATAAACTTCTAAAATTCATATCTCCTTCATACGAACTCCGTTTTCGACGTTCTTTATATCCACGCGTAGGTGAGACTAAGATCTACAACTTTCGTTTAGATTCCGTTGGCAAATTATGAAATTATTTTTATTATTTATTTATTAAAATGACGTGATTAACGAATTTCTTCAAAAATTCTTAACTTCTTTATCTGACGTCGGTTTTTGCCAGACTTTTTACCGCTGGAATACCATTGTCGAGACCTTCGATTCTCGTTTAGGTCATTCCGGCCAAAAGTCGCTCGATCTCCGATTCGAGTTTTTAGTTGTATGTTGCTAAGCCGAACTTGGAAAAATCTTAACTTCAATATACGAAGCCGGATTTGGGCATTTTTTTTACGTACGATCATGGTTTAATGACATTTTAAACATAGAAGGAAATTTAAATAGAAACTTTTTGGACACTTTATTATCAAAGTAAATTTTATTAACTCAAAAGTGGTTACAATACTTGACCCTTTTAGGTCATTACAAAGAGTTGAAATATCGGGTTGTCACATCTTGTTTCTTCACAAGCATAATAAGATCCATATGTGCGGGCCTTATTGGATTTATTGGGACTAAAGGTATCCATTACTTCAATTATGGGCCTCTTAGATCACACATGGTGACTCTTTTCAACCGTACATTATTCCATTGTTTGAACTGGCTTAAAACAAATTATCATTGTATTGTAGGTATATTTGTATAACATGTTATAGCATCATATATACATGTAAATTATCCAAGACTTCATGGAAGACAAGAATAAATGTTCCTAGTGTGATGTTAGAAGCATCTTAAGTATAATAATGATGTCTTTATTAGGTACCATGTTTAGGTCTATTACTCAAAGAATGTGGTTTCAGAATATGTCATTTAATAGTGTATAATATCCGGTCTCTCAAGACATGAACCCATTGATTGAAATTGTATCTGTTGAATGGTATTGTTTTTCAGATCGTTAAGTAAATGATGATTCGTGGTAAATGAGAATGGATTATATCGACCAAACTTTAACAAAATTCATTTAGTATTTTCGATATTTAATCTTTAATAATTAATACCCTTTTAGTTTCTAAACATTAATCATTAAAGTCTAGGATCCAAGTTGCAAAACAAACAAATTGTTAGGTATCCTTTATCCCATTCATTTGAATCCAACTAGTTAGATATTGATTATCATTACATGCTAGTATATAATTCCTAGATTTATGGGACCTTTAATAACAAAGTTTAATAGGCATTTTTGATCCATATATGACTTAGAACTCTCTTGCTTATGTATCCTTTATCACAAAATATTTCCGATCAAATCATCCAGTTTAAAAAAGTTGTGTAATCCGCATATAACTTGGTTATAGAAATCGCGAACACACCCCAACCATCAAAAGATAACACTAAGCGATTTGGAATCATTTATCCCACTAGTTCATACAAGAGATGTGTGAGTGTTTTTTCAAAATGGATTGCATAAATCTGAGTTTTTAAGGGGTCTTTGATGTTTTTATAATTCTAGTTTAAAAACATATTATACATGGTTATTGCATGTATCCAATAATCCATAATATACTTTAAAAAAAATATTTTATGTAAAATCACATTTTAACAATGTTCTTTTATAAAATACAGTTTTATATAATTAAAAATATCAAATTTTTATAGCCAATATTAAGTTTTACCGTATTGAGAGCTTTAGAACATTTGTAAACATTTTTAATAAAACTTCATTTTATAAGTTTTGGCGTTTGATAAGTTTATAAAATCTCAATTTTAAACTTATATAATTTTAATCGGCGAAATTTACCATTTGTTAGTTTTAACGATAAAACTTGTTTTATTTTATGACATTTTTATCATCTTATGTTAAAAAGTAAATTGCGTTAAAACCAAACTCCTTTGTGATGTTATTTATGTTCAAATACTATTTATCATTTTAAAACTAAATTGTCAACTATAACATAATAATAACAACACAAACATACAAAAACATATGTGCATAAACCAACAAAGTCTAGTGACATTTTTATGAGTCATCACAAAAATGTCAAATTCATTCCTAATGGGAAAATAAAGGACCAAAAAACTTCTAGTGATGTTGTTGTTGAATATCCCTCTTGAGAAAACATTCAATGCGTGCAAAAAAGTTGAAAACTTCTTGAAGGGTAATATTTCAACGACATGCAACACTTTTTAGAAAATGTTGCATTAGGACCTGCACCCATGGGAATTTGATGCATCATTTTTCCAAAAGCAACACTTCCAACAACACTTTCAAAAAAGGTTGTGTTTGCACCTGCTATTAAAAATAACAAAAACAACCCTTTTTGATCTTCAAAATTAGCTTCATCTTAATTTCTTGTTAGATCTTTGTACAAAATAAACTTTTGATAGAACTAATGTATTACTTATAAAAATAAACAAAATGAAATCTAATTTATTTAATTATTACATAACATATGAATAAACAAATTACTACAACCATCCATGTTTTCCAAAAAACAAAGATTACATCAGCTTAACGAATAATTTAACTAAACTTGCAAAAATAGCTGTGATACTAATTGTTGGGTTTATATTCAAAAATAGTCCAATTATAGTCACAAAATTAGACATAATTAACAATGGAAGTACTTTTGTTTGAATAAACTAAAACCATTTTATACCCACCAATGATCATTTTTCAAGAACTCGGAAAGATTAAATATAACGAAAGAAGAAGAAAGTATAACAACCTTTCAAGAGTTTGATTCATTTTGGCAACTAGGAAGTTGATGAAGATGGCTTTAAAACTCCAAGTAGAAGTTCTCTATAATGTATCCACCAAGCAAGATGTGAACCACCAAAATATGCTAGTAAACACTTGTAATAAAGTTGTTCTTAAGATTTAATATATATTCCAGAAAAAATGCTTAAAGAGAATCAACTTTATGGACCAAGAACAAGAAACAAAATTTACAATATATGAGAGCGAAGAGAGCATGCTATTGACAAAATTTTTGGATGTCCCTAAATGAATAGAAAGAGTGAAGGAAAGCTAGCTCTAACCCTTCTTATGCCTTTCTTATATGTACAAAAGCATGGTGAAAAGGCTAGACAATAAAGTAAGAGGTAAGACTTTCTTACAAGCATGGTCTAAGCATTAAACTAATAAAAAGAAATCTCATTCGTTGTCCCCCATGATGAGTGAAAGAGACAAACCTCAATTGCTTATTACTTTATCTTTAACTAGTTAGTTACCTTCCAAGTATATGATTACTCAATGTGATGAAATTTTTGTAAATGACTTAAATAATCATATAATATGATAATTCACTAGTTTTATTCTCTTTATTATTATCTCCTAGAAACAATAAATCCCAATATGTTGGAAAAATATTATTTCCCAAAATAATGTATTTTCAATTAAATACAAGTGTTATTATTTATTAATAATCAAACTATACTAATAAATAATCGATTAGCGGTAACTTGCTATGTTATCAGAAAGATCATTCTATAATGACCCATGGACATACAAGATCTGTCACTGACCTTTTATCAACCCCCCCCCCCCCTAAATCTTGTCCCCAAAATGTAAGGTAAGTTGTGTGTTGTACTCTTTTCTAGTGATGTTCATGTTTTTATTGTTAAAGTGTAACATTGTGTCTTCTGATATATTATTATTTCAACATTTTAATTATTTAATACAATTATTTTAATTTTAAAAATAAAGGAAACAACCTAATAACCTAAAATGAAATAGACATGGAGAGGAGGGGTTGAAAGGGGTACTTTTGAAACTTAAAAAGTTAGACTTCTTGGAACTTAGGGGCCATTTGTGTCAAATGGCCTCTCTTTTATCACTATTTTTGTTCTAGGGGTAGCCCGAACCCTAGAATTGCAATCCTTGAAGAGTTTGGGCCAAAGAGGAAGTTCCTGGAATTCCCATTTTTAAGACCTTATAACAGTGTTTGGACGATCCCCAGAGATCAACTCGTTGGATCTTTACAAAATTTTAAATGAAGGTTCCTAAGACATATATGGATGTTTTGAACATATGGATTTCAATTTTAATATTTAGAGTTGGAGTTATAGGTCGTCGATCAAGGAAGAAGTTTTAGGAAGGTTTTTGGAAATCATTTTTGGTACAAGCCTCGCATGTAACCTTCAATCTCAACGACTGAGGTAAGATTTTTTCATTATTTTGTGTATTTAAGATGTAGAGACCTTTTTCACATATTAATATGAACCCTAGTCAATAGGGTTAGCTGTTGGATCGAAAACCCTAACCTAGGGTTGAAATATGGTTGAGAAATCATTGTTATGTCTCGTTTTTGTAAAAAATCATAGTAGAATGTCTTCATTATTTAGTGTATTTTAGATGTAGATACCTTGTGTGCTCATATGGGTATGAACCCTCGTCAATAGGGTTAAGTGTTGGATCGAATACCCTAACCCTAGGGTTGAAATGTGGTTGAGAAATCAGTGTCCTCATGGAAGGTCGAATGTGGTTGCGATTAGTGCCCAAAGTTCAAAAGTTGAGTGTAGTAAATTTCATTGGTTTTGACGGAAGCATGAAAATTGATCTAAGTAGGGTGAAAAGTGTGATTTTCACTAACTGGTCCGGTTTGAGCTACTATGACATGTTGTTTTGTAACATTCATAACAATTAGTAGAAAATTTGTCTGGACTTGTGTTAATAGTCCCTGGAAAAATAAGAGTCAAAACTTCTGGAATATGGAATAATATTTTAGTATTGACGAGTTTTAGTAATGTTAAAGTGGTCTTAAATAGACTGCCGTTTTGGGTTATTTTCTGTGAAAATAATCCAAAGGGTATATACATGTATTAATGGCTAAGGGTTAGTATTAATCCACTTTAAATGCAATTATAGGAGGTTTATAAAGTATATTTACCTTGTTGGAATCTCGAGGTGTCACTCGAAGTTTATGTTGCGATTCAAGTTAGTTTTTCACTACATTATGTTGATATTGTACATCATTTGCTTTAGTTTGTGTGTGCATATAGGATTTATGTGGGTATTACTAGGTTTCTTAATGTCTTGTAGATGTGCAATATTCACTTGACGTACTAGGGAATATGTGCATAATATTCGCTCGCATACGGAGGGATGTAGAAGGGCTCGACCTACTGACTAAAAGGCATCGGCATGTGTCAATGTGTCCCTAGTTTTGGTATGCTTGTTTATTGATATGTTCTTAGACTTGCATGTGTGGTGCTTGTTTGGTTGTATCCTTGTATTATAGGTAGAGTATACATGAATGAGATATTGTGTATGTGTTAAAATTCAATAAGTTTCGTGCTTACCCTCTTTGTATGACTACTATTATAGGAACTTCAGATACGAAGGATGGCAACGCGTGATAGTACACACTGGCTTGGTTTAGTTATGATGGATAATTTTATGACACATTTCGTACATGTTTCTGTTTGGTTCGGGATTGATAAATTATAAGTTGAGTTTAGTGATTTATTTGATCATGGGATTGGATTTGGAACTTTTAAATAATAAAGTTAATGATTTGTGTTTTAAATAAATGAATTTCAAAAGGTTTAAATTTATTGAAATTTTTGGGACATTACATAAAGGTCCATCTAAAGTATTAATAAAACTTGTATTAATTCTAAAAATTTATAAAATTTGTATTAAATAATCTATCAAATATGTATTGCCTCTCTAATTATGATTCTTTTCCATTAATCATGACTCTTCCCCCTTACCATAGTTATGCCTAATTTATCTTTTGACTAAGAAGCCACCAAATAGTTTAATCTCCACCACAAACTCATATTGTTATTAATTCAATTAAAACTAAGGTGGTAGTAACCATTATATATATAAACAATCAAACAAAAGGTTAATTTCATAAGAATTTTCAAAAAGGATCAACTCATTGTCATTATCTTTAACAAAAAATAGCAAAATTGATGCTTTTTAATGCATACTTTATCTTAGCAGTTAAGCATAATATTGGAAGCAACAATTTAAAATAAAAACATATTTGGATATAGTAACATAAGTCTTAACAAGATGTCGAATAAGTAAGAAAATGAGGGACCAGGTAGGTGTCTTCTTTCTCGCTCAAATGTCATAACATAATGGCATCCCCGTCAATGCATCGACAATGATCTACAAATCATTGTTGAGTTGGTGAATCTGGCGGTGGTTCTTGAGGAATGATTGGTGAGGAGG
The DNA here is from genome assembly GCF_051521515.1 of Lactuca serriola. NCBI lineage: Eukaryota > Viridiplantae > Streptophyta > Magnoliopsida > Asterales > Asteraceae > Lactuca > Lactuca serriola. Next base: position 139,319,707 of record NC_136416.1, read on the forward strand.
AAGGAGAACGATTAGTTTCATCACGTAATGTCCTATTTTTCAAACCAAAATTTTCATTTTTAGAGTAGAGTATATTGATAACATGTGTTCCCAAAAGTAATATAAAAACTCATTTTCCCAACACTGTAAAATATAGTTTCCAAATGTAATTTGAAAATCCCTTTTGTTCAATCATTTCAAAACCTAGTTTCCAAAATAGAGTAGTATCATTGAATCAACGGAAATGCATCTTCTTCTAGGATCTATGAAAGTCTTGGCCTTCAAACCTCACCAACTTGTCAAACATGCTTTGTCCATTTTCCATTGTCACATATTACTTTAATTTTTGTTAGAAATGTGGGTTTGAGAGTACTTAGAAATATGAGAATTGTGAAATCAATTTCAAATTGAAGTATTCGGTTGTACTCCTGTAACCTCAATTAGATAAGACTCAGAATGGATGCAAGAACAGAGAAGAAGATTATTATGATTTTGGTGTACCAAAATTATGACCAAAAACATATTATAAACTTCTATGTCTGAAAATTGCCCAAACTATCACAAGGCAATTTCCAAACTATCACAAAATTGGGTTTTAAATAATGGTTACGGCAAAAGTCAAAACATGTCAATGTTCTAAAATATGGATTTCTGATGCATTTTTTACGAAGATTAACCCCAAATAGGTGCTCTATCCCTTGGACCCCACTACCAGGGGTGTTCCCCCAGACCCATTCGTTTAGGGGCTTTACTCATAAATGGTAGTCTACTTTGAATCTTGAACAAACATAAACAAGTGTGCACTCCACACCACCATTACTTGTTTAATGGTTATCAAGATTTTGTTTGGTCAACAAATTAATACATTACACTTGAGCAACATTGGTGACACAAATCATCAAAAAACCTCCCCTATTTAAGTGTACTCTTGATTAACTTAAAGTAAAATTATAACAAACAAATAAGTAATGCATAAAATGAGATGTCGTGACAATTGAATTTCATATTAGTATATTATTCATTTCAAATATTCGAATACTAGGGTGTCACTAAGGATTGAACTGTTCCAATTTTAAGTTAATACATGAAGATAATATACACAACATTTTACATTCTCATATATTCTAACTTGATACTATATATCACTAGCCTATGTCCTATCCTTCAATAAGCATATCGAAGCTAAGCCCCAAAACTTCTTGAAGCATATAAACTTCATGCTTATACAGGTAATCCTTTTATTCTTGCACCTGAAAATAAGATTTTTCAAAAGAACTATTAAGAAATAAATTTCAACCTCCTTTGGATGATGTTAATAATGTGTTGCAATATTCAAATACCCTTACACATACCTTAGGATGATGTTAATAATGTGTTCCAATATTCAAATATCAAGCTTTCCACATTGAATTCAACATCTAATATTACATCAGATGGGAATTGGGTATCTCAATATGTTCCAATCTTCAAATATCAAGGTTTCCACATTGAATTAAACATCTAATATTACATCAGATGGGAATTGGGTATGAAAGATTTTAGGTTGACTTGAAGGCCATCCCTACAATCGTCATTTGCACATGATCTCTTGCTAACCCTTTGGTTAGATGATCGGCTAAATTCAATTGATTTCTCACGAACTCCACAGATAGCACACTAGTCATGATGAGCTCACGAATCATGTTATTTCCAACACCTAAAGATTTTAGGTTGACTTTAAGGCCATCCCTACAGTCGTCGTGTGCACATGATCTCTTGCTAACCCTTTGGTTAGATGATCAGCCAAATTCAACCGATTTCTCACGAACTCCAAGGATATCACACCAATCATGATGAGCTCACGAATCATGCTATTTCTAACACCTAAATGTCTAGACATCCCATTATGCACTTGACTATAAGCCTTAGCCAAGGTTGTAGCACGATCATATATGATAGAAATGGTAGATATCAAATTAGGACATAATGGAATTTCATATATTAAATTCCTTAGCCACTCAACTTCTTTACTAGCAATAGATAATGTTACAAATTTAGAATTCATGGTTGAGTTTGTAATACAAGTCTTTTTTTTTGCATGACCAAGAAATAACACCTCCTCCAAGAAGAAATACCCAACCACTTGTAGAGGAGTGATCCTCTAAATTCGTAATCCAACTGGCATCAGAATAACCTTCCAAAATCGAAGGAAATCCACTGTATGTCAAATCATAATCCATGGTTCCTTTCGAATTCTTAAATAATCTATTTAAAGCTTGCCAATGATGTGAAATAGGATTTCTAGTATATCTACTAAGTTTTCCTACAACATATGCAATATCATACCTAGTGCTAATCATGGAATACATAAGACAACCAATAGCTCTTAACTATTCAATTTGAGACATTGGAGCTCCTTTATTAGGTAGAAGCTTAAGATTAGGATCTATAGGAGTGCTAATAGGAGAACAATTTTCAAAGTTAAACTTTTTCAATATCTTCTCAACGTATTGAGATTGAGAAATTGAAATCTCATTGTTTCCTTGTTTGATTCTTATACCAAGAATCACCTCAGCCTCCCCTATGTCTTTCATGTCAAAACTAGATGATAAGAATTTCATGGTTTTATTAACTTCATCTTGATCGGTACCAAAAATCAACATATCATCTACATTCAGACAAATTACAATTCCTTTACTAGAAGTATCAAATTTTATATATGCATACTTGTCAGGTTGGGTTAATGCAAAACCATTAGACACGACCAAATCATCAAACTTTTGATGCCATTATTTTGGTGTTTGTTTCAAACCATATAACGATTTCTTCAATGCATACACCTTGTTTTCATTTCCAGGCATCACAAATCCTCCAAGTTGCTTCATGTAAATCTCCTCATCTAAATAACCATTCAAGAATGCAATTTTCACATCTATTTAGTGAAACAAAAGATTATATATAGCTACAAGAGCTAACGATAATCTAATAATGGAAATTCTAGCAACGAAAGCATAATTATCAAAGAAGTCAATGCCTTCCTTTTACTTAAAGCCTTGGATAACCAATCTGGCTTTGTATTTATCTATTCTTCCATCCACTTTCATTTTTCTTTTGAGGATCCATTTACATCCTAATGCCTTGCATACAGGAGGTAAATCAGACAATACCCAAGTATTGTTATGCATGATAGAATCAATCTCATTCTGAATTGCTTCTTTATAGAAATAATCATCCCTAGAAGGCATAGCTTCACTAAAAGACTTTGGATGCTCCTTAATAATAAAAATATTGATGTTGAGATACAGTCTCATCCCTTTTTCCTTCAACTAAATAATGTTGAAAATCATATCCAAAAGGCTTAGCTTTTCTGACTCTAGTCCTCTTGTTGGAAGATCTTTAGCTTGAGTTGTATTCTTGCTAGAAGATTGTTGAATCATGTCCCTTGGTCTTGGTATAGATGTAAATCTCTCTTTATCAAATATAGCATCTCTTGACTCTATAAAAGTGTTCATAGACACAAAATCATCAGAATCTAAAACATATAAAATATATGCTTTGGAATACTCAACATACCCAATGAAGATACAATATATACCTTTCTCACCAAAGGTTTTCCTTTTGGGTTCACTAAGCCTTACAATTGCTCTACAACCTGAAACTTTAAAATAATTCAAATTTGGTACATTTTTATACATAATGTCATAGGTGGTATTCTTACTCCTTTTATTTGGAATTTTATTCAAGATATAACATGCAGTCAACATAGCCTCACACCAAAATCCTTCACTTAAACTAGAATATGAAAACATGGAGTTAACCATTTCTTTCAAAGTCCTATTCTTCCTTTCAGCTACACCATTTTGTTACGGTGTATAAGGAGTCGTGGTTTGATGTATTATTCTAGTTGAATCAAAATAAACTGAATCATAATACTTACATCCTATGTCAGTACACAAAACTTTTATCAATTCAAATTTATGTAACTCTACTTGTTGTTTATAAATTTTATATTTATCAAGACTTTCATCTTTTGAATGCAACAAATGGACATAACAATATCTAGATGCATCATCAATAAAATTAATGAATACTTCTTGTTTCCTAGGGAAGATGTTCTATGAAAATCACATAAATTACTATATATGAGTTCCTTCACCTTGTTTTCCCTAACAATATTTTATGTTCTATGAAAATCACATAAATCACTATGTATGAGTTCCAACACCCTGCTTTCCTAAAAAAAATATCCTTAAAAGTTTGTCTAGTGATCTTAGTTAAGATGCAAGTTTTACACTTTTCATTATTCATGTTAAAAGCAAGAATTAAACTCATTTTATACATATCTTTTTAATCTTTTGTAATGAATATCCTAGTCTAGCAAGCCACAAATATGATTTGTTCAAGTTATTACTAGTACTAGTTGAAGCCATGTAAATCGAATTATCATAAAAATGATTATTAAGATTAAGCTTAATCATACCATTACAAACATATCCAAATCCCATAAAAGTACCATGTCTTTATCATATTTCCCTTTGAACTTTCTTTTTCCTTTAGACTTGTTGGAATTCTTTGATCCATTACCCTCCACCGTATTTATAAAAGAAGAGCCAACTTGGTTCTTACCCTTAGGATTATTATCAAGTTCTTGAGTCCTCAAAGATTCTTCAATCCTTAAGTGACTTCCAATTTAAACCAAAGGTAACTCTTGCTTAATATGTTTTAGAGTATGTTTGAACTCTTTCCAAGAAGAGGGCAGTTTGTCAATGATGACATCCACAAAAATTTCTTCATCCATTTTCAGATTGAGTTAAGCAAACTGACCCGGAATCATTAACATTTCATGGAATTGTTCTATTACAGGCCTAGTATCAAGTATCGTGTACCCATTAAATTACGAACTAGAAACGTTTTACTAAAAGCATCTTCATCCATGTACTGGGATTCCAATGAATTCCATAGTTCTTTTGCAAATTTGACATTTTGATAAACATCAAAAAGAGAGTCAGACATACCATTGAGAATCTGGTCACACCAAATATAGTCATCATTTCCCACTTTGATCTCCTCCTTGTTGCTTCCAAAGTTTCATCTTCAGCGAATTCAGGCATGGGTGTACTAAAAAATACACCAATTTCATAGTGGTTAATAGGAAATGCATCTTCTTCTGCCATCAATAAAAGTATTGGATTTCAAACTTCACCAACTTGTTAAACTTGTTTGTTATTTCCTTCAAAGAATCTCCCGTTTCTGCTGTCACAAAATACTTCAATTTTTGTTAGAAATTTAGGTTTAAGAGAACTTGGAAATCTAAGAATCATGAAATCACTTTCAAATTGAAGTATTTTGGTGGTACTCCTGAATCTTCAATTGGATAAGACTCAAAAAAGATGCAAGAACAGAGAAGAAGATTATTATGATCTTAGTGTACTAGAATTATGACCAAAAACGGATTATAAACTAATATGTTTGAAAACTTCCCAAATTGTCACAAGGCAGTTTCCAAACTGTCGAAAAAATAGGTTTTAAATAAGGGTCAAGACAGAAGTCAAAACGAGTCCATTTTCTAAAACTTGGGATTTTTATGCATTTTTAACAAACCTTGACCCTAGCCAAGGGCTCTACCCCTTCGACCCTGCTACTAGAGGTGCTTCCCCCGGACCCCCGGTCGTTCAGGGCTTTTCCCCCTAACGACAGTCTACTTTGAATCTAGAACAAACTCAACCAAGTGTGCACTCCGCACCACCATTACTAGTTTAATGTTTAACAAGAATGCATTTGGTCAAAAAAAATTAATCCATTACACTTAAATAAAATTTTGAACACCAATCAACAACAATCAAATTCATAAAATCAACAATGATGCATATGTGGTACAATCAAGTTGGTCCCTTTCTTCTAACAACAAAACTACCTAAAAAACAATCAGTACACAACTTTAAGTGCAAATCTTAGTGAGTTCCTCGAAATACCACACACAACAATATACATACAATTCATACAAATGATGGCCTTTAGCATAAAGCTTGTCTGCCCAGTACATACCTAGCCTGTCCCTTTGGCTTTCAGATTAAAGCTACTCCACTCTTTTGGCCTTTAGCATAAAGCTAGTCTACCCCTTTCGCCTTCAAAATAAAGTTAGTCCGCCCCGAGTGTATTGGCCTACATCACATAGTTGGACTATCCTCAACTCAACACAAGATATGTCGACATATATAACAGACAAACAAAAAAAACCATCAAACAACAACATGCAACTAACTAAACTAGTCCATTTGCCTAACAGCATACTACAACATAACTACATCCTAACATACAAAGGATAAATTCTCATTACCATGAATCATCATTTCTTTAATGATAGCAAAAACAATAACATTCAATAGATATAATTTCAATGAATGGGTTCATGTCTTGAGAGATCGAAATTATATACTCTTTAAGGACCTATTCCTAAACCACATGCCTTGAGTAGTAGGTTTGAACATGATACCTGGTAAAGGCAACACTATGATGTTGAAGATGCTTCTAACATCATACTAGGAATATTTATTCCAAACTTCCAGGAAGTCTTGGATTATTTAGATGTATATTTGGTATTACGATAGACTAAGAAAATATTCCAATAATATAGTGATATTTTGTTTTAAGCCAGTTCGAATAGTGGAATATTGCAAGGCTAAAAAGAGTCACCCAGTGTGATCTAAGAGGCCCATAGTTTATGTAATGGATAACTTTAGGCCCAAGAAATCCAATAAGGCTCATAAAGATGGATCTTGTTACTTTTGTGAAGAAACGGGATACTATAAGAGGAACCACCCCTTTCTCTAAAAAGAAACCATGAGGAGACTAATACTTCAGGTATCCACTAGATATAACTAATACTTTTCATATAATACTCAAGTACTTGATACTTAAATGTTCATCTAATATTTGTAAATTGTTTGTAGATATTCAAGAAGAGTGATCATGTAACGCGTGGTTCCTGGTATGTATTTGACTTATAATTTATTCTATTTTATAGAGCAACTTGACGAGTTGGGAGCCCCAAACTCGTCGAGTAGAGATTATAAGGGCCGCATATTTGAAGTGACCTACTCGAGGAGTTGGGAGGCCTCAACTCAACGAGTAGGCCGGCGAGCATGAAACCTTAATTTTTGGGGTTTGCACCATATTTAAACATCTTAAACCTTTCATGTTGGCCTTATTCCCAGCCTCCAAGTCCCAAACCCTAAATCTATTATGAGTGATTGTGAGCCATTCTGAGTGTTTTTTAGTGTGTACTTAAAGCCATTGGAAGAAGGAAAAGCTTGAGGACACAACAAGGAACTTATAGATCCAGAATCCTTACCTCATCCACGACATTTTGCTAGTATAAAGCTTGAACCTTGCCTTGTAGTTGTTTAGATCATCTTTTAGGGTTATTTTGCTTGGTTTTGGTTCAATATCATGGTCCTTGGGAGTTGGACGTCCCAAATGGGTTAACACTTCAGATCTAAGGTATTGAGAGGTTTTCATGGCATAAAGGTGCCAACTTTATGGCCATGAAAGTCTCATGCAACCTTTAGACCATCATTTTGGCCTTGTGGAGCTTCTAATGGCCATGCAGGTAGAGAAAGCTAGAACGTTACGTGATCATTTAGTCCCTAGGGTCCAGATCTATGACCTCATGGTCTATCTAGTAGTTTTGGTTATTTTTGGATCAAGACTTTACCCTTTTGGGGTTAAGGTTAGAGTTTATTCCTTCTAGAGTGGGTTTTAATTGGTAAAGTTGGAAACTTTACCCTCCTAGATGTATTTTCGACCCTGATCTAGAATATGGGACTTGGATTTGAAGAATAAGTGCTTAATGTATTAAAAAGGGTTAACAGACTGAAGAACTTGACGAGTCCATAGAGGAACTTGATGAGTTGGGCTGAAGTGTCCCGATTCTGTTAAAAGGAAGAACTCAACGAGTTGATTCGAAAAGGCATGATTCTGAGATTTATGGGAACTCGGCGAGTTAAAGGATAACTCGACGAGTTGAGTCAACTCGGAATGTTGACTTTGACTTTGACCTTCACTTTGACTTTGACCATAGTTGACCCTAAAGGGGTTATGAGTATGAAATGGTATCTAAGGGGTTGTTTTGGTTTAGGGAGGGAGTAGAGTTGATTCCGTGGAAGAGACGTTTCGGCTAACATCCAACATTGGAGGTGAGTTTTCCTCCTATTTGAACGGGTCGAAGGCTCCAATGCTAGCCCATATTTATGATTGTATGTATTTTGGACTAAGGTCCGATGTCGAGCAGTGCTCGATGTAGGTTTATATATTTTCCGAATTACGATCCGATGTCGGGTGGTGCCCGAGGAATGTTTGTATGCTTGATGTCTTCGTGATTCTTAATTGTGTCGGTATTTGTATGTTTCCTGATTACGGTCCGATGTCGAGCAATGTCCGAGGAATGTCTGTATGCTTTCCGGATTACGGTCCGATGTCGGACGGGGCCCGATGTCGGGTGGGGCCCACGATTTGTTTATATGTGATTATGTGTATGGTATGGGGTAGTTTGGGGAGACTCATTAAGCTTTGTGCTTACAGTTTTCAGTTTTGGTTTCAGGTACTTACGGTAGCAAAGGGAAGAGCTCGGGATGACTGCATTGCACACACCATGATGTTTTAGCCTGAGATGTTTACTCTGATATATTTGACATATGTTTTGATATTGATATACTGTTTATGATGTTTTGAGATACTATGACTCATTTTTTTGATGAAATGATTGTAATAGTTAAGGTTTATTTATGATTTAAAAATGAAATTTTTGGTCATGAATTTTGGGATGTTACAAACCAACTGAGAACATGCAAGTTGGAACTTCACTCTTGGAGTTTAGTTCATAATTTATGCTTACAACATAATATACTTATGTTGTAAAACAATGTTTGTTTTGGAACAATGTATGTTTTAATTTAGCTTGTCTATATATATATATATATATATATATATATATATATATATATATATATATATATATTTATAGTTAATTTATTAAAATTTGATTATTTACTTAATTTTTTTTTTCATAACGATCACTTCATATTCTGTAATGATTAAAATTTGGTTTATGAGACCAGATCTCTTAATAAGAATTATAAAGTAAATTTCAATGTTTTATAGCTAACATATTCTATATGAAAACACTTTTGACTTAAATTTATTTTGAATCAAACTAATTTAAGACATTGTTATCTTTATTAAATAAATGAAATACATATATTCCAACTTCAAGAAAGTGATATTTTGAAGTAAAATAATATAGTTTATTTGGCATATGTTAATCTTATTTATATATATAAAAGATTCCTAATGATGTTTTCACTAAACTGCAGAGAAAATAATTATTAAAAAACTAAACACTGTCATCTATGACTTTCTTTCTAATGAATGTCTAAGATTCAACAAAAGATACCAAATCAACTTTTTTAACAACTATGGTAGTTATTACTATATGTTAGATGTTAAAATATAATCGTGAAACCTTTGTTGATGTTTTCAAATATAAATTTGAAATACAATCTAGTAACACTATCTAAATCATTGGTGATAATAAAGGATGAATTAACTTTACTTGATATGGTTTACTTTCTAATTGGTAGAAATATCCTCCTTTTATTCTCTTGGGATTATACCTTAATTTCTATCACTCGTACCTTGAGTACTAACACCAACTAATAAGTAGATAAGTCACTTTATAAGATTTAGTATGGAGAGGCTCCATCCTTATCTTACTTAATGTTTTGTGGATTTAAAACCTATGTTAGACTAAAGCTTCTAGATTCAAAATGTACTAAGTACACATTTGTATAATACTCTAAAAGTTTCATATATTATTTATCCAAAGCCACGAAGAATAAGTTCTCTTATTCCTTTGAAAGTTGAGTTACTAGAAAGTTAGATTCTAATGACAAAGCAAATAGGAAGCACATGAAACTTGAAGTAGCTCAAGATCTATAGCCTGATGTAGTTAAAGTTGGTACTAGTTTTAACAAGTAACCATCAAATCAGAACTAAATGCAATGGAAGGGCACTTAAGGCCATGAAGTATACTCCCCATGATATCCACATCCACCTCACGATCATCCCCTGAAAATTCACCACATTCTCCTTCCACACCAATAATGGTATACTTGCAACATGAGACCTCATCGTGGTTTGTATAAAAGAGAGAGAAAGAGAGAGAGAGAGAGAGAGAGAGAGAGAGAGAGAGAGATGAACAGTCTCCCATTGGTCGTGGTCTGTCATGCCACACACCATGATCATCACGATTGTTGCACAGTAGAAGGGGTGGTGTGCACAGTCATGGTGGCCTTGCCACCTAGCTATAGACCCCTTTCATGTATGGTATGCCTGATGGCCTAATGTACAAAATGAAGGCATTTCAATATTCGACCACATATACTGACATGATGACACACACATGGTGATTTTAAGTTTGAGTAATGTGTATGGTTCCTCATAATCATAGTTCAGATTCGGGCTTAATGGTGGACCCCCAGTCTACTAGATCTTAGAGCTCAAGTAATGGGGTCAGACCCACAAGCCAAACACATTCACGTGAATAATAGTGTATCTCGTAAAATCTAAGGATGTACAAAATGTACTCCTTCATCGTTCTATTATACAAACATATGGAAAATTGTTTGTATATTATTAGTAAAAAAATTGTCAACCCATAATGCAACATGACACAATGTGCTTAATTCATCTATAACGCACACACCAACACATAATAACACACAATGAAAGAGACAATTAGTGTTTTTACCCTCATAAACAACACTAACTTGGGATGAAAAGTGTTTCCAGGATTTACTCCTAACCCTTTTTCTTAGGTTTATTGTGCAGGTGAAATTGTTGATCAAACCCAAGTTTATCTCCCACATCTAAAGAAGGCCTAACGAATTGGTGTTTCATCTGTCAAAAACTTAATGTATACCATTGACTCAGAATTCACATAACTTGGCTATATCAAAACATGTTCATCTATAGTTGCACCTACGCAAATTACATTTTCAAGTTATAGATTATTTGAGTGTGGTCATTACAACTAGTTATGAAACAGATGCCTTGGTGAAGATCAATCTTATGTATCACTGCCATGTAAATCTATAACAAAAGTTAATATCATATTTCACACCCAATAGTTACCAAATTAGCATGTCACCCTCTCAAAATCTAGTGTACATATTTCACCACCGCATGCTACTATGGTTTTAGTATGGCATAATATCACTACCGCTAGTGAACACAACCTCAATTGTTTGTTAGGGATAACTGTTTTTAGGATAGACATTGCGACAAGCAGGTTAGAGTCTTCATGAACAACCTTATGCTTTTTGTACACAACAATAAACTAGTACAAAAGCACAAGTATAAAGTCAAATGTTGATTATGTAACGCCTCATTCTTCTACTAAACAACATGATTTATTAAACGAGACATGCCTTTACATTTCACTCTAGCACCAAAATATGCAACATTATAACCAAAAAAAATTCAATTACCTCATAATATGACATTGTTTGCTACTGATTTATGCAATAATATTTCAATTTAAACCGACCTATGCGGCAGGCACACTTATACAACTAGATTTCAGCCGATTAAACATTTTAGGAAAAGTATAAAATATCATTACATAGAAAAACATGTTACATTTTTTTATACCGAATGAAAGGGAACATTCACCGAATAATGTGTATAATGGATTTAAAATTTGTACTACCTTAAATTTGTTTCCGTGATTTATCACTTATTTTATTGGTCATACTAAATAATGTGTATATGATGGATTAAGAAGATATTTTGTACAAGCATTTGAAAGAACCAAAGATTATCGTTGTAGCCAATATGGAACTTCTCGATATACGTTGTATATCGACCTTTGACTTCTAAGATCTGTATGCTCTTAAGTCTCAACCATACTTGGATTCTCAATGTTCTCACTCAAACCTTGTTTACTTGAATTTTAATAAAAATGATAAATGTTGTTACTGTGAGAAACTCATCCACTGATCGTATTAATGATGTGATGTTACCCTGGTATATGACGCCAATACATTGTTATGATTAAATGTATTTTTAATCAAGATTTATCAGTCATATGTCCAACAATAATAATCATACCAATTTCATTTTCATATAAACATTTTCTCCCTGAAATTATCAAGAAAATTTTAAGAAATATTGTCAATTGAGCATATGTTTACAAAAAAGACAGAATAAGGAAAATCCTGTCTAGTCATGTCCCGATTTCATTTTCATATATGTTGCTAGTTGCTTACACCCAACAAGTCAAAAAAACATAATATGCTACTTCAATTACTTCAAAGTGAAAAACCACCAAGAACTACCTTGTACAAAAACAAGTTAATCTGGTGAACTACATATAGGTAATTCCTTTTGACTTGATACAGAAGTTGGGAAAACAAGGATACATTATGTTGAAACCATATACAACAAAATAACCAGTCTAGTGGTGGAAGTTCTAATTAAGTCGTCAATTCCTTAATAAGGGTCTTATTGTTAAGCAGCTCAAGGGTTGCTAGAAGAATAACCATTTGCAGAAACAAAGCAAATAATGCCACACATGAAACAACATATGCCATTAAAAAAACAATAGAATAGCATCCATCATGTTCAAAATAAATTAAACTAGTACATAAGATATTTTAGACTTTCACTAACTAAATACCGCAGCATCCCCTCCCCTTATTGTTTTCATTATCCCCTTTTAAATTCAACTCCTTGGGGACAAAAAAATTAGTCTTTTAGGGTCTATGCACGATGAGCACCTTAAAGGTACTCCTTATTGCCTACGGTTAGAGGAAAGGGATCAGGACTGAAACTAGTGTCAATGAGACAAATGTTTCCAAATTCTTTTCCCACCTAAAAATGGGGGATAAAAATGAAAGCCATCATGTTCTATTCTTTCTTGTCTAGTCAAGCATAAGAAATTAGCTGTTTAGGTGAAACCAAAACTACAAGTAGATGTCTACCTTAATTGTCCAGAAAGCACTTAAGTAGATACTAATTGAACTTGTTAGACCTAAGTATGCCTAAATAGAGCTTAATATGCATACATAATCATAATATGAACAAAAAGACATAAATGAAACTACATAGATCCGGATTAAGCCTAAATGGACCTACAGTGTTAGCACCATTACAGTGGTATACTTGCACAAATGATCACGGGTTCGAGCCTCAGTGGCTACAGTCTCTACAGTCTGGGTGTTTAACTTCAACTAAAGGGTTGCTAAAAATATCACGCACCCTTTCTCAAAAACATTATAAACAAAGCCACTAATACCAGATATATAACAACATAACGCATTGAATATTTGGTTTCCAAACATAAAACAACAACTAGCATAGCATTCATCATTACATTGCATGTTCAAATTAAAAATTGTTTATGGATAAACCAATGCTTATTAGGACACACATAACCTTATTTTACTTGCTAAATTCCACAAGATAAACTTTTTTTTATTTTACCAAAATATCACTCACCTTCATGATAATCAAGAAACCTAGTAATGAGATATTCTTCTAAATCGCATCATCCTTTGCATTAATGATAATCTCTCTCCATAGGCACAGCTTCAGAAACTTCACCTTCGATGCTTAATCTTTGCATCCTTAAATTATCAGAAGAAGTATCATCATCATATTGATCCTCGCTATTCGAAAAGTCAAGCAGTGAGTCCACATTCCGATTTTTATTTTTCAAATCATGATCTCTCATAGCACGAATCACCCCCAATACTGCATTTTTACGTTCAATAACAGTTTTTGCTACTAGCATCCCAACATTATCTTTTAATTCCTCACTTACCCCACACATCAACAGACCCCCTACCTTTGCTGCTGTCAAGAACAAAACAACTGCCTTTTCATCAATCAGCTTCATAACCCGATCAAACCCTTTAATTCTCAACCCCTTAGGGTTAAAAATCAGTTTGTCAGGGTTCACACAAGATGCACACATCGGAGGTGCTCCTGAGTGACTAGGGTTAGAGGAGAAGCAGAGGGGATGAGATTTAGAATTACATCTTTGACAGATGATGAGTGTTTCCAGTGTAATCAGACCATGAACACCAAAACAGGTGGGGCAAAAAAAATCTTTGCATGTAAAAAGAACACATGATGTGCATAACCTTTGGTGTTCGCCTCGATACAAGATATTGTGAATCAGCTTTTGATCATCACAATAACATTTGCTGCAAATGAATTCTTTGAGTTTGGTGTTAGTGTTTTGATTCATCTTCTAGGTCAGATGATCAGATCTCAGATGTCGGGTAGATGCACGAAAACTAGGGTTTATGTGATGATATATATATAGTGGTGGAGGAGAGGCAGGTGGATAAGAGCCGTTGGATTTGTATCTCAAGTGAAGTAGTGAACGGTGAGATGATTAGTTGGATTTAATTTTTATTTATGCCACCTAATGTATTAAGGTAATTCTATATATATCCCCGTATGTTTTGACTTTTTTTTATAACTATCACCTCCAAATATGGTTTAAAATCACATTGAAATCCACTTTACCATGTTAACATTAACAAAAAGCAAATAATCGACATATCGACAAGAATCTTGTATAAGATGTAACGTCTGAATCTTAATTACTTGTGAACTTGGTTTTCCCAAAGAATCAAATTGAGTGAAAGGCCACATTTCGTTTTCTTTCCAATGTGGTAACTTTCTTGTGTGGCATATCTTACTTTTTTAGAAGTAAAAGTGAATAGATAACACTAGAAATCTTAAAATTAAAGCTAGAATCTAGTCACTTATTAAGTTATAATCTTCTGTAATGCTTTACATTCCTCTTAAGTTTGCATAACTAATTTTTAGAAGCTTATGGGATACCATTTTGCCCCCATGAAGAGGCAGCTTATGATTTGTTTTCTGTGATTCTGAAAGCAATAATAAAGAACAGATAGCACAAGCAACGTATATAAATATTGAAAAAAAGAAAGGAAAATCTTCAATGATACAATTAGAAGCTCTCAAGGACTCAAACAGGGCACTAGCACTAAAGTCTTAATAAGTGACACCTTAGGCAAGGAGGTTTTGTTTCTTTTGTTACTTAATGGAGTTAATGAGGACATGATTTAATTCAATACGCTATATATGGAACTTTTTTTGCTTAATGCATAAAGAAGAAAACTTAATAGAGAAATGCATGAGACCTTCCTCATTAAGTTCTAAATTAATAGAGTGACCAATCTAAGACACATTCTAAATTGTCTTCACAATTTCAGTTGATGTGCAACCTTCTACAACTAGCAACCAAAATTCATAAACTCTCTGCTAAAAAGTCACACTTAAAATTAGGCAAATTCTTAAACAAAACACAAGTAAAACAAGTGCACTCCAATAAAGTAACATTGGGATCAAAAAGTACCTCACTAAATGCAAGAACCACAAAACAAGTATAAAACTTTCTGAAACAAGTATAAAACTTTCTGATTTCCAAAAGCAGTTAAATCTAGATTTCCAAAAAAGCAATCACTCACCTTCAATCAAGTGCTATCCAAAATTTATAATCAGGATTGAACATGGAGGAAGAATGCAGACTTTAAAATTAGCTACCTAACTGCTAAAACTCATATAAGTTATCAATTCCTTTAATATATCATAACCAAATCCTACTTACAAGGTAACTTGCATTTGATATAGAATCCATATGCAACAATTATGTTATAATTTATATTACTCAAATTTACCTGAACAAAGTATTTTGTTGAGAGTTTCTTGAGGACATGATGTTCCTACAGAATCAAACAAACATTCTCCTCCTTGATTGACTTTTTCCTGAGAGATTGTTAATCAATTGATTGCATTTTATCCTTGGAAAGTCACCCCACATGATCAATCAATCTCAAAGTTCATTCCATTGTTAGTGATAGAAATAAGACGAATCTTCATCAGTATTAACCTCCATTAGCATCATGAAATTTAGTGCTTCTGACAACACTAAACCCTTGTAGTTGCCGATTTTTCTCATTTAGCTGCTCTGTATTCGAAGTTTCCAAAAGTTAATCTGAAGTATCCGCTATGTAGCTATGGATCACACCATCCACCCATCGTGATCACAGCTATGCTGTTGAAGTAACGACGACAGGTGTCCAATTATCAATGCCATTTACCTTACACACTAGATGGAAGGTATGAGGAAGAAACTTCACTTGCCTATTTTTTTCTCTTCGTATAAGACCCCTCTTTAAATCCCATCCGCCACCTACCTCTTACTCATTCTCATGGACGCTACCTTCGGTGCAGCCAACAACGGCCATATCCGTGGTGGAGGACGCCGCACATAGACGCCGTTGGCACAGCAACAGCAGACGGTGGCTTAGATTGGCGGTGATGGTATATAGATTTCACCGTCATTGAGAAGTTGTTAGGTGAGCCACACAATCTAACATATTAATTGTATAGGAATTTGGAGCTAGATTTAGGGTTTGATCGTTTTTAGAAAAATATGAATTTTGAAGATTGTAACAATACATCTTAAATATAATTTTATTTGTTGGGAGAAATGACATAAAAACCCTTAAGTTTTCATAATTTTATCGGTTTTACCGTTAATGATTTTTTATGTCAATTAAAGCCTCACTAACTTTTTCATTTAAAACTTTTAACAAGTTTGCCTCATAACAGTCGGTTACCATGGCCACCTGAATGCTACGTGTCTTCATTACACTAGAGTCCTAGACCCACATCTCCTTCATAAGCCTTCATCATATTTTAGGAAAACATCACCGCCAAACATCTTTGTTTCTCTCAACATTCACAAACAAACGCAACCCATTTCAAACCCTTTAAATTACAGCCCCTCCCCTTCAGTTGAATCGACTACGTTTTATACATCTTCAGTGTGTATTTTGTGGACCTCTATCTATATTTTCAAATGCGTCAAAAAAATGGGAAATGGACTTAATAAGGTAATTAACTTTTCGGTTTGTTCACATCTGGGTAACTATCTTTTTTTTGTACACATCTAGGTAACAAACTTTTTGTAAGTGTTCACATATGACCATTATGACCGGCTGTAGCAGGTTATATCCGGTCATAACCAGTCATAATGGTCATATGTGAACACTTCTAAAAAGTTCGTTACCTAGATGTGTACAAAAAAAGATAGTTACCCAGATGTGAACAAACCGAAAATGTAACAGTAAAATACGCGAATGGTCCCTGTAGTTTGGGTAATTTGTGCGTTTGGTCCATAACTTATTTTTTAGCTTAGATGATCCTTACTATTTATTTTTGTTGTGTATTTGGTCCCTGTGCTACCTCAAAAGATTATTGTGGGACCCAATTTAAATTTCTCAAATGTGGTTTCAGATTTAGGGTGAGGAGATGCAGATATATGAGGTCTATTATTTTTTTTTAATATATAAAAAATAAATACATAAATAAGAAAAAAAAATAAAAACGGCACAATAGTCTTTTGAGGTAGGACAGAGACCAAATGCACAACAAAAATAAATAGTAGGGATCATCTAAGTTAAAAAAATAAGTTATGGACCAAACGCACAAATTACCCAAACTACAGAGATCATTCGTGTATTTACTGTTACCTTTTCGGTTTGTTCACATCTGGGTAACTATCTTTTTTTATACACATCTAGGTAACGAATTTTTTGAAAATGTTCACATATGACCATTATGACTGGTTATAACCGGATATAACCTGCTACAGCCGGTCATAATGGTCATATGTGAACACTTCCAAAAAGTTCGTTACCTAGATGTGTACAAGAAAAAGATAGTTACCCAGATGTAAACAAACTGAAAAGTTAATTAACTTGTTAAGTCCATTTCCCCAAAAAAATTGAAGGTCAATAAGTTGTATATTCAAAATTGAAGAAATGGAAAGCAACCATGTTGTGTTCTGCAAGAACTCATAGAGGTGCTTTGTTAAAATTGATTTTAGATGAAGAACTAAAAAAATCGGTATTCAGACCCGGCAATCATCAAGAGTATTTTTAGATGAAGAAGGAGGTGGCACCCGATACATTTCACAGCAAGAGTAATTTTACTTCCATGGGTGAGATGTGTACAATCGGCGACAGGGGATGTTTCTTCTCCGGTGACATCTCTGTCTCCATTAATGGGACATCAATGGCAAATCTACAGCCTTCTTCTTCATAACCTAACATCACAATCCCTTTCTCTATGTATCTCCTCCCATGTCTGATTTTAACAAGGAAAACACACAAAGACATAGAAATACACAATAAACAGAGAAAAAATAGCATTGCTTGTGATGGTTGGTGTGTTATTACAGATCCGATTAATATCCCTAGCCAAGTTTATCAGGGTCGGTGAAGAAAGGGGCATCGAAGAAGAAACTGATGGTCGCGTCAGTCGTTGTGATTTTGGAACAATCGGAAGAAAAACAAAAACACGCACTTACACTGTGTGCAACGCTCGATCCTGAGAAGTACTAGGGGCCGACGATCAATCCAAACCAAATCCAAAGAAACAATTCATCCCTATCTTTCAAATTTTCCCGTTAATCAACTGTGTGTGCAGGTGCTCGATTACATGGATGCTGCGAGTTTTGTTGTTGCTTTTCAGTTTAGAGGATAACGGGGGTATTGGTGGAGTTAACGCGACGTAACATACACTTTGGAAATGGTAACCGGCTAGCCTATTAGAAACCTGATAAAAGTTAATTATGACAAAACTTATTCAAATGTTAGGCTTTCATTGACATAAAAAATCACCAAAAGGTAAAACCGAAAAAATTTAACTTGAGGGCTTTTATGACATTTTCTCTTATTTGTTGGTAGCAGATAAATATATTTGATGGGTACACTTTGATATATAAATATATAAGATGGTACCACTAATTAACAATTATATATCCAATGAAAATGCATGGGTTATCGACTTAAAAGTCGTAAGTTTATTATAAATGTGTGGTTTTTTCGTGAAAGAAATTTAGATGTGTTAATGTCTAATATTTGGACTAATTGCATCACGGTTACACTTTCCACTTAATTGGCCATGTTGGCTTCAACCCCGCATCCACCGCTATCTTCATTAGGTTTTCTTCCCCAGACATTCTTCTTCTTCTTATCTTCGCTCCTCCGAATCGAACCCCATAACCTTCTTTCCCCAGACCTCCACCCTCATATTTCCCCTAACCACCGCCATGAAACACAACTCCCACCTCTACCTTTACTTGTTTATCACCACCCATGTAACATCCTAAAATTTTCGAGTAAAAAAGTCATTTTAAATAAGTCAAAACATTCATTCATTATCCCAAAGACGATTATAATAAAAGTATTCTCAAAATATCAAAGTGAAATCATAAAACAAGCAATGTGGAATAAATCTTCAGGGGATGTAGTGGGATCAAGTCAGCCCTTCCTTTTGAAATCAGAAGTACCTAAAAACATTTTGAACATAAACCGTAAGCACGAAGCTTAGTGGGTTTCCCAAAATACCACATACCATACATACAATGGGCCTCGCCCGACGACCATCAGGCCTCCCCCAGCATCGGGCCCCGCCCGGTACAGATCTGTCAGTAACATGCGATGGGCCCCGCCCAACACATTCATCAAGCCTCGTCTGACATCCCCCCAACCCAGTATACATACAATACATGCAAGTCACACAGACAACTAACATCCTATAAACAATAATCAATGGGTTGGCATTGGTGCCTTCGACCCGCCAAACACTATGAGAAGACTCACGTAAATTACTCAACAGAAGCCCAACAGCTACCTCAACATTAGAACAACCAACCCAAACTTTGTCACACCCCCAAACCTGAACGGCGGAAACATTCGGGGGCGGAGGACATCATGTGCAATATCATAACAATTGAATAGTAAAGAAAGTAAACACAAACAGCATATAAATAACTGAAGAAGTTACATCATTGTAAGCGTTTACATGTTTCAAAAGTCAATTACAATATGATGTCAAAAGTTTTGTTTAATGCCCTAGCGCCAAATCTACAGTGAGGGCGTGGCAAATCCGTAGATTGGAAAATCCATAGATTGGTTTGCGGTTTTCCCCAGCTGAATTAGACCTGTTTGAGCCAAGGATAAGACCGTAGGAACATCACTACAGTCAGGGGGTTAAGGAAGCGATGAACCGTTAAAGGTCGTTTATGATATAAGGCTACCATTGGTCATGTATCATTCACTTTTAGCATTGGGTTTGGGTAGTGTTAGGATCTGACGTATGGACCCGATCAGTTAGATCAGAAAATCGTTAGAGCCACGGTGGCAAGATAACTAGTGGCAACTATCGATAGACAAGGATTTCGTTCAGCAGTCACGTGGGGCAACTGTGATATTGCTCTTGGCTCAGTAACCGGACAGGACATCAGCATTTCAAATAAGCTGGAACCAGTGATGTTCCGGTGGAGTTTGGGAAGTAGGCATGTGGCTACATACTGTTTCGGGCAGTTCAGTGTTTCAGGCAGATCATTACTTCAGACAGTTTCGGGTCTCAAGCAGAAATGGTATTTTAGGATATCATGTATGGTTAGAGTGACAAATTGTTGAGTAATGCTAAGTCATCCACAGCGAGATCTAGCTATAATGATTCTATATGGGCGGTCTGTCAGGGAGTCAGACCATATCGAGACTTCGGATTTCAGATTAAGTAAATGTGATCTAGATGAAAGGATCGTTCATCTTCGGGTAGTAGATCCCTGCAAGGGTTAGTACCGGATACCTCGCAAAGACTGGAGTATACTCGGGATTGTGGCCATAACGCTCAAGTTGTTTGGCGTGACAGGAATGGTAAGGTATGATTTCGAGGACAAAATCTAAATTAAGTGGGGGAGAGTTGTAACACCCTGTTTATTGAATAAATAAATAGACAACTTAATAAATGAATAGTAGACCTAAAACCAATAATTATATAGCAAGGCGTTGGTCGCGAGGAGTTAACTGTCATAAATTTAGAAGGCGTGGATTAAAGTGTAAGTTTCGAATTGGTTTCGTAAATATTTATGAAGGAAGGGACCACTTGGTAAATTATTGGGACTTAAGATGGATAGATTTTAGGAAGCAAGGGCTAAATGGTAAATTCCAGACTCAATTTGTAAAGAGTTTTGAAGGTAGGAGTTAAAAGGGTAACTTATGGACTCATTTCGAAAGAGAAGGGGGAAGGAGGGACCAAATATGTTATTATAAGATACATTCATAAGGGGCTCGGGTATATAAGACCCGTCACCCCGGTTCTAAATCCTAACCCTAAAGAAGTGTCAACCGCCACCCCCCACCCTTATACCTCCCACCACCGGCCGCTACTCCCTTGCTTCTCTAACCAACCAAGCCACCGGCGAACCATTTTTGTCGATGAAGGAAACCACCATGGGTCCGCGACGTACGAGTTAGGAAGACCGGAGTGATGTCGTCGTTGCACCGCCATTGTCAAGAAGACGAAGCCACCACCGGACGTCGCATCTTCCATTCCCAGCCACGGCGGTTGCTCCTGTGCCGTCAGTGAAGATTGAGCGGACGCCCTCCTCTGTAGCTGCTATTGATGCCTGTTCGCTTCATCCCTTCTCCCCCATCATTTCGGCGCTACACCACAGCAACGACCAACCGTCCGCCGCTACTATCGTTGTGACTCTCAGTCGTCATTTCAGCTTGTTCTAGTCGCCTAGTCGATGGTTTAGAACGGTGGTCTTGTGTCAAGTATGGATATATGTTGTTGTTGAACCCAAGATGTCTTGTACGAGTGTTGCTGGCCGGAGATCGAGGAAAAGAACCACTATGGCCGCCGTCTGCTGCTATCTTCCATCGCCACCAGCCACCGAGGAAGGTGGTTGTATGCGTGTTTTACTATGTGTTTAGGTGTATATTAGTGTATTATGTCATATGTATTACTTTGGCTGGACTTCACGAAAAAAACCACCACCACCACCGTGAGGTGGTGGCTGCCGCCATGTACCACCGCCGACCACCACTAGGGTGGTTGTATGTGTGTGTGTTTGTATTAGTGCCACTGCCGCCATGTACCACTCTTGTCATGTACCACCTAATGGGCCTTATGAAACCCTAATGGGTCTTATGAAGCCTTGATTGATCTAAGGACTTAGTTTTGGGCCTATTGGGCTATGATTGGGTTGGAAACCCTAATTAGGGTTTAGAAAACCCTAATATTGGATATATGGGTTTTGGACTGTCGGGACACGCATTTTGGATTACTTGATTGGGATTATGTATTAAGCCCAACTACACTACATGATTTACCCAATAGATTGATGGACTTAATGGATTAAGTCCTTAACGGGTTAAGTGAGAAACACTTAACCCTAATCATCATTTTATGTGAAAACCCTAATTTCACTTGGGCCTTGAGTTGGGCCTTTCTATTGGGCTTTGGTGTTTGGGCTACTGATGGGCCATCCAAGAACAAGCATATAGACTAGAATATTTGGATTAGGATTTAGCATAAGGCCCATTGGATAGGCTTGGGCCCAATTGGGAAAATTGGGCCATAAATGGGCTATAATTGGGCCTTGATGATTATGAGATATTGGACCATTGTAATGCCACATGTTTGGACTGGAATAAATGGTTGGACCTTAGGGTAAGACCATGAAGAGGTTTGGGGCCAATTTGGAAAATTGGGCCATATATTGGGCTTTGATTTATAGTTTAACTTTTAGGACTTTGGATTGGGCCTTGAGCTTGAATCAAGTTAAGATAAGGGTAAAGCAGTCTTCTACCCCAAGCATGGACTTATGGTTATGTGTTGGAACCCAATTATTAATTGGGTGTTATTTTGATGTTGACAGATTCAGAAATCTGTCATCCAACATCTAGGGTTTTGTTCACGGGACTTCAACAGTGTGAGGTGAGTTTTCCTCCGGTAGGAACATGTCGAAGGCACCAATGTCAGCCCATTTATGTATTTTAGAGTATGTCGGACTTCGGTCCGATGTCGGGGATAGTCCGATGTCGGGGATAACCCGATGTAGCTTATATGTTACGGACTTCATACCGATGTCAGAGCGGTCCCGAGAAGCGTTTATGTATGCTTGATGTCTTTGTGATTCTTGCATGTTATGTGTTATGTGTTCCGGGCTTCGATCCGATGTCGGGGCAAGCCCTATGAATGTTTAGCTTATATGTTATGTGTTATGTGTTCCGGGCTTCGTCCGATGCCGGGGAAAGCCCGATGAATGTTTAGCTTATATGTTATGTTGTATGTATGTCGGACTACGGTCCAATGTCGGGGTAGCCCGAGGAAAGTTTATATGCTTATGATATGTGTTTACGTTATATGATAAGTTGTATGTATGCCGGACTTCGGTCAGATGTCGGGGCAAGCACGATGTCGGGCGAGGCCTGATGCCTGATGCGATCGGATGGCGGGCGGGGCCCGATCTCGATCAAGTTGATGTCGGGCGGGGCCCGATGTAATGGGTTAGGCCCAAGTTATGCTTATGTTATGTTTTTATGTTATTTTCATTATTGATGTGTTTATATGTATACCGGATTTCGGTCCTATGCCAGGTGGGGCCCGATGTAACGGGCAAGGCCCAAGTATGGGGAGACTCACTAAGCTTTGTGCTTACAGTTTTCAGTTTTGGTTTCAGGTACTTTGGTTTTCAAAAGAGGAGTTTGGGGATGATTGCAGTGCACACACCAATTGTTTAGCCTGGGATGTTGATACTTTGATATATTTTGATAGTTGTTATGATATTTTGAGATATACTAATTATGCTTTTTATATGATGATGATATTTATGGTTTTATTAATGATTTAAAAACGAAATTTTTGGCTTGTATTTTTGGGATGTTACAATTTAAATGATCTCATCACCTTCATTTTTACCTTATGTAGACAACTTTCTGAGAATCTCTTGGGCATCTATTAATTGCTTTCTGTGGAAATTGATATAAACGCTGTGAAAGTATATTGCTATTTCTTGCACTTACCTTTTTTGTTGTACTCCATTATTTCTATATTTTGTTATTATGCAGTGATTCATATCAAACAATGGGTTGCAATCAGGTCTCATTTTAATAAAAAAAAAAAAAAACATCATAACAGTGTTTGAAAATACTTGTTTTGGCATTTTAAATGGAAGCATTTCCGAAAATGACATGTTTTGGTCATTTAAAAATGACCTGCCATTTTTAGAAGGGCCATCTTAGATCGACCATTTTGATAATCTCTAAATTTACATTACCATTTTGGCTGTTTGTTTTGGTCGTTTTTGAAAGTGCATTACATTTTGGTTTCTGAATGGATGGATATAGGCTTGGACATTTTTTGATGAATTTGTTTAGTGTTTTACTGCTACTGGCAAGTTCCAATTTTTTTAAAGATTATTAATAACACATCTTTGATGATGAGTTGGTGTTGATTAGTTTTTTTTTTTTTTTCAATAAACAAATGGGTGCTTTACTCCTGCTTTTTCTAATGTGTTTATTAAAACATAAATGGTGATGATACTTTCCAACATATGTATGTTTTTTATTAAACCAAGGGGGTGTTGTTGGTGCTGTAAGATGTTTTTAATGTAATTATTAGTACTTGATTATTTATTTCAAATACTTTTTTTTTTGAAATAATTAGTATTTCATCATTTGTAATGGTTAGTCAGACAACATCTTTTGGTTTGTACTGATGAAAAGACGTAATAATTATAATATTTGCAACTTTGCTATAATGCTATTTAGTTTTTTAGCAAGACTAACTTTTTAACATGGATGCTTCATGTTCGGTCAAAGATTAAGTTGTAAATAATCCATCAAGTTTAAATATTTATTTGTATACGCATGTTGATGGGAAAATGGTTAAAAGTGAAATTTAATATAAATGGATTATTTATTTATTTATTTATTTATTTTTATAACGACTCTTAATTATTTTATGTCTATTCTCAATAGTTATTTGACTAATTTTTGAAATGGTTTTTTTATCTCTCAACTTTACAATTGATTTTATCTCTCAACTTTACAATTGATTAAAATTACATCAGTTTCATGTTTCAAACTTAAAGGATTTATGTAATCTTTATATTCTGAACAACCTAAAACACAATCATTTCTTTTTTACCTTACGAAGCATAATTTTTTTATTATTCAAATTAAATATGTGATTTAAGTCCAACTACTTTTAAGAGAAATCTAATATGTATTCGAAAAGAAAATGCAAAAAAAAAAATTATTTAAGAAATAGAAAATTATTCATCGCTAGTCATATATATATATATATATATATATATATATATATATATATATATATATATATATATATATATATATATATATATATATATACACGTACAGTGCATGTGTGTCCATTGTAAAGTCTACAACTCTTTCTTTTATGGTTGACCACTTTAAATTTCAACATTTTAGATTGGTTTCTTCGTTCATTGATTAATAATGATTCTTTATTGAACTTTTACCCATTTACATATACATAGACAATACGAAGAGAGATTTTTTCTCATGCAAATAAGCTAAAACAAACAATCACTTTTTAACAACTACAATTAACCAAAATAAATCTAATAACATCAAAAATTAACTCCTTGAACCATTTATTGCCATAAAATATCACTCCATTACGTAGCATGAATTGAAATGAAAATATTTGGCAGAGGAAACCATTAATAGGCCCCGTATTGGTTGCCTGTTTTGGTGCAGAAATAGTTGTTAGTCGATATGTTGGTAATATGGTATTTTTGCAAAAGATTCTTTTTTTGTCCGCTTGAAGATAACATGTTATCATTCAAAATGAAGAGAACAATTTCTTATTCGATAATATATTGCGATGATAATCAATAAAGCTTAGGGACAAACAATTTGAATGTATCTATATAGCTACAAGAATCAGTTTTCTTGCATGGGCAACTTTACGTTGCATTGTCTAAAAGGATTGTCAGGTTAATAAGATACTGAAGGTTGTCCCTCAATATCCTCGGCCCATCTATGTATTGCGAGTGTTACAACTATTAGTTGCTGCAAAACCGACCGATAAAAATATGTATCAGCACAATGTCATTGATGTTGTTGTTGGCTGTCATGTTAGAAAGAGTGTATTTTTGCGTAGAATTCATTTATGTCCGTCTGAAGATTATATGTTCTCATTCAAACTACAGAGAAAACAATTTCCAATTCCATTATGTTCCACGATGACAATCAATAAAGCTGGGGGACAAACAATTCCAATAATGGATTTACATACCACTGTTCAAGATTTTTCGACAACATGTTTGCGTATGGTGGAACATAAAAGTTGTTCGAGTTTTGTTTGTTTAGGACGACGTTAAACATAACATATATTGCATTTAGAATTTTAATTGTAACGTAAGTATGAATACAATATAATGAATATGTCATTTTTGTTTAATGTTTTATTTATAATTGTAACAGCCCGGAATCTCAGGTATTGTTAAATTATGTTTTTGGGGTGATTTAAGAGGGGACTCGGCGAGTTGGAGCCTAGACTCGCCGAGTAGGATCGCAGACTTGGTCGCGGGTTCGCGACTGGACTCGACGAGTCCAGATATGGACTCGGCGAGTCTACGCTGTTTAGCGAAAACCCTAACCGTTCAGGTTTGGGACGTATAAAAGGGACTTATTGGCCGTCATTGTTCATTTTAGCCTTCTGAGAAGAACCCTAAATCGATTGTGTGCATCTGGAGCAAGGATTATAGGCCATTGTTGATTATAGAAGAGTTGCTGTGCAAGGAAGAGAAGGGATTGGCTAAAGGAACAGCAAGGGAGTCACATTCTGAGGATTGGGGACACAGAGAATACATCATCCAGGTAAGAATTCGAGTATACTCTGCTATGTTTGATGTGATTATGGAATTAGGGTTTATGGAACCCTTTTGTGAATAGATTGAATGTTACCCTAGTCCCCTAATCGATTGTAACCCTGTATTGGGACCTTTGGAGGTCCAGAATGTCCCATGTCTGTGCATTTCGGGAATTGATGAAGGTTTTGGATTGGAATCCTTATGCCTTAGGTCAAAATGTAAATTATGAATCATAGGGTGTATCATGAGCACTGAAATGAGGAGTTTACGTGAAGGATCAGCCTAGGAAGGCCAGACCTAGGAATGGTCGGAGCAGTTCTGACCTTAGGATGCAGTTTGAGCAGTTGCATGGCATGGACTCGCCGAGTTCGATGAACAGACTCGGCGAGTAGCTTGAAGATTAACTGGGACTCGTCGAGTTGTTCTTCAGACTCGGCGAGTTGAGTCGGGGTGGCCCCGCGATTCTTCCAGGAGTAACTCGTCGGGTCAAGGAGGATACTCGACGAGTAGAAAGGGAATCTCAGAGAATTGGAGGACGTCTAGACTCGCCGAGTCGCCATGGCACTCGCCGAGTCCGGTCGAGTTGACCGTTGACCGTTGACCAGAGTTGACCTAAGTCTGACTTCTTAGGGATAGTCAAACTTAGAAGGTAAAAGTATTAATAAGAGATATATGATGTTATAGGGAGATTGTAGCTCGTCGGATTGTGCACGAGTGATTTCAGGATTTGCTAGCTTTCAGCATTCACGAGGTGAGTCTTCTCACTATACTGTACCCGGAAGGGTTTGACTGTGTGACCGGAAGGTCGGATATGATATGTGATATGTATGCTATATGTGGTAAGTTATTTGTTATGTGTGCTATGTATGTTATGTGGGCCGGAAGGCAATATGTTATGGGCCGGAAGGCGAATATGTTATGGGTCGGGAGGCGTTGTGTTGAGGATCGGAAGGTCGGGGCCTGGAAAGGCGTATGTGCGTAAGTTGTATATTGGGGAACTCACTAAGCAATTATGCTTACAGTTGTTATGCATGTGTTTCAGGTACTAGCGAGGACCGTGGGAAGGCGCCGGCGTGATCGATACACACTGAAGGATGTTTTTATGATCTTGGGATTTAGACAATTTGTATTTGACATGACACTTAAATTATTTATGCCTTGTTTTGAATGAAAATACTTTATTTTAAAATGAAAAATTTGTTTGAAAATTTGCGTTGTTACAATTGGTATCAGAGCCTTGGTTTGAGGGATTCGGGTGCACCTTCGGGAGTAACTGAACTCAAACCGAGGATTTGAGGAAACTTTTTTTTTTTAAATAAAGGCATAAACTTTTGTAAATGGTTTTGTGGTAAGCAAGAAGGAAGCAGTGTGTACGATCAGTCAGCGCCCGAGCGGTAAAGATCCCCAAAATACCTTACAATATTCTATGATATGAATTGTTATGCATGCTAGAAGACTAGGTATTCATGATAGGACTAGAGTGGCCTGATTTGTGATGCCTTAGTCTAAGGAAGTTGCCAATATGAGATGCTTTGCTAGTGTGCGGGTAGATAGTGCATAACAGAAGTAGAGTACTCACTATCCGGGGCTTGGGGAGGAAGACTTGGGATGAATGCTGATGCGGTGTGGTCGGTAGTATTGGGCCCGTACTACCGAAGACACCGGGTCAGTGGGAGACCCAAGTAAGAATCCCTGGATATCGGAGACTGAGTAGGGTTGCGTTATCGAGTGCGATTATACTCGATGGAGTCTCTGATAGTTTTATGTTGTATTTCAGAGACATCATGGTTAGACCACGCCACGGAGCGAGTTCGAGCGGTGTGAGTGACGAGGAGATTCGTCAGATGATTCACGAGGAAGTAGCTGCGGTGATCCGGGCTGAGATCCCGGAGATGTTTGGGTCTATTAAGACCACCCTGATGGAGACGTTTGAGGAGCGGTACGCCGCATTGACTGAAGCTGCAGCCGCTGCAGCTACCGCAGCTGTGGCCGCTGCCAGGCCACAGGGGGGTGACTCGTTGCTGTTCCGAGAGTTCAGCAACACGAAGCCACCTGAGTTCGATGGGATGCAGGATCTGATTGCTTCGATGAGGTGGATCGCGGATATAGAGGGGTGCTTCTACACTTGTTCATGCCCGGAGCACCTGAGGGTACGGTTCGCTTTGAACCAGCTCCGTCTGGGAGCGAAGGATTGGTGGAAGTTCGTGACGGGGAACTTCACTCTGGCAGAGATTACAGCAGTGACATGGGAGGGGTTTACTGCTATGTTCAGGGACGAGTACGTTCCCCCGGTGGAGAGGGAACGATTGGTTCAGGAGTTCTTAACCCTCAAGCAGGGTACTGATTCGGTTGCGGCGATCACGCGGAAGTTTCATGAGAGGGCGATGTTCTGCCCCGAGCTGGTGTCCACAGAGCAGGCTCGGATGAGCCGGTACTTGGGTGTTTTGAGGAGGGATATCCGGGAGTTTGTGTTGAACTCCACCTATCATACTTTTACTGAGCTTCAGGCGAATGCCAGGAAGCGTGAGATCGAGTTGGAGACCCAGGCCAGGGAGGAGGCCAAGTCTCAGCAGGTGGACCGGCGGCCGGCTCAGTCTCAGCCGGCAGCCAAGCGGACCAAGTCCGCCGATTCGAGGACGGGAGGTCCGAAGGGCCGCACTTGCGGAAAGTGCGGCAAGGGTCACGATGGGGCGTGTCGAGCTGGTGCTTGCTACAAGTGCGGCAAGGAGGGGCACATTGCTAGGGAGTGTCCCAAGGGGTTTATGGTTTGCTTTCATTGCAACCAGACCGACCATCGGAAGGTCGAGTGCCCTCAGCTTCGTCAGGGATCTGCACCTACTGCCAGGACTACTGAGACTCGACCGGTGAAGGTCGAGGCCCCGAGGGCTCGTGGGAGGGCCTTTCAGCTGACTGCGGAGGAGGTCCGCGCTGCGCCCGATGTTGTGGCAGGTATGCTGTAATTCATGTATTTATTTTAAAGTTGAGATGTTATGCTTATGTTATTATATGCGTAGGTACTTTCCTTGTGAACTTTGTGCCTGCCTTAGTGTTATTTGACTCGGGTGCGAGTAGGTCCTTTGTATCTTTAGCCTTTAGTCAGCATATCAGCGTTAGTCGTGAGTCGTTGAGTCGACCTTTGAGAGTTTCTATAGCTGACGAGAAAGTGATTTGTGCCACGGAGGTTCTTCGGGGATGCGTGCTAGAGATTTTCGGGGTTGAGTTCCCGATTGACCTGATTCCTATTGCGATGGGTGACGTCTGTGTCATCGTGGGCATGGACTGGTTGAGCCGATTCGGCGCTGTCATCGACTGTGAGCGTCAGCTGGTGACTATACGAGACCATAGTGGGGGGGTCCTTTCGGTGTACGGCGAGGGTACCCGTTCGGGATCAGCTTTTTGTTCGGCCGCTAGGGCGAGGCAGTGTCTACAGCAGGGCTGTAAGGGATTCGTGGCGTATGTGATGGATACGTGGGAGGTTTCCGAGAGACCGAGGTCAGTTGAGGAGGTCCCAGTGGTGTGTGAGTTTCCAGATGTTTTCCCCGAGGAGCTGCCAGGAGTACCTCCTGTGAGGCAAGTGGAGTTTAGTATCGATCTGGTTCCGGGAGCCGCGCCTATTGCTAAGGTGCCTTATCGTCTTGCACCTCCAGAGATGCAAGAGTTGTCCTCGCAGCTCCAGGAGTTGCTGGGGAAGGGATTCATTCGGCCGAGCAGCTCGCCGTGGGGAGCACCTATTCTGTTCGTCAAAAAGAAGGATGGTTCACACCGGATGTGCATTGATTACCGGGAGTTGAACAAGTTGACGGTCAAGAACCGTTACCCGTTACCGAGGATCGATGATTTATTCGATCAGTTGCAGGGAGCATCTTGGTTCTCCAAGATCGACCTGAGGTCAGGATACCATCAGGTGAGAGTGCGGGATGAGGACGTTCAGAAGACAGCGTTTAGGACGCGATATGGGCATTATGAGTTTGTGGTGATGCCTTTCGGGCTCACCAATGCCCCGGCTGTGTTCATGGATCTCATGAACAGGGTTTGCAGGCCGATGTTGGATCGGTCAGTGATTGTATTTATCGACGACATTCTAGTGTATTCGAGATCTAGAGAACAGCATGAGGAGCACTTGAGGGAGGTCCTTGAGGTATTGAGGTCGGAGAAGCTTTATGCAAAGTTCTCCAAATGTGACTTCTGGTTGCGGGAGGTCCAATTTCTAGGACATGTTGTTAATCAGGAAGGGATATTGGTCGATCCGGCCAAGGTAGAGGCGGTGATGAGTTGGGAGGTGCCGAAGTCACCCTCTGAGACCAGGAGCTTCCTTGGGTTGGCAGGGTATTATCGGAGATTCATTAAGGATTTCTCCAAGATCGCAGTACCTGTTGGAATAGTGTCTAAGGCTGTAACTATATCCGGTTGTGCATGGTCCTTTTTGGGTTGCCTTCACCATAGCAACTTGATAGGATGATTTATTAAGAGAGAATAAATATTATTAATATATTATGAGAATAATATAATGAATAATATATTTGTTATTTGATTAATATAAGTCATAGAATTAATTAGAATTAATTTGGTGACTTAAAGAGATTAATTAAATAAAGGGGTATAAACTGTCAATTGTTTGATAGTTAAGCTTTAGACTGTAAATCCATTAGGATATGGTTTGGACGGATTCTAAGAGCTTTAGGAGAGCTAAGATCGTCCATATGCTTATCTAGGAATGGATTTGGATAGCCTTGAGAGAAGATTATCCAATTAGGGTTTAGGTTGTAACCCTTAAGGAGTCTACAAGTATAAATAGACCCTATGGCTGATGGAATTCGACACTTGAATTAAAGTAAGGAACCTCTGGTCGAAATTCCTCCCCTCTCCTCTCTCCCAAATCATCCTCTTTGCTTTGGTGTTTGTAAGCCATTAGAGGAGTGACATTTGTGACTCTAGAAGCTCCAAGACCTCAAGATCAACAAGGAACTCAAAGGTATGATTCTAGATCTGTTTCAATGTTCTTATTTAACCTAATTAGTAATTAGAAGTCTTGGATTCAAAGCATGTTTATTAGAAAGCCTAGATCCAAGCATTAGGGTTTTGCATGCGCACATAGGAAAGTTCTTATGGCTAAAACCCATCAGTACCGCTCACCAGATTGACCCGGAAGGGTGTTGCATTCTCATGGAGGCCCGAGCAGCAGACCTCTTTTGAGACACTTCGCCAGAGGTTGTGCGGAGCCCCGGTATTAGCTCTCCCGGAAGGGATGGAAGATTTTGTAGTATATTGCGACGCATCGATTTCGGGACTGGGCGCAGTGTTGATGCAGAGGGGTCATGTGATAGCTTATGCGTCGAGGCAGCTGAAGCCTCATGAGGCGAGATATCCCACGCATGATTTAGAGTTGGGGGCAGTAGTGTTCGCTCTCAAGATTTGGCGTCACTACCTGTATGGGGTTCGATGTACGATATACACGAACCATAAGAGCTTGAAGTATTTGATGGATCAGCCCAACCTAAATATGCGTCAGAGGAGGTGGTTGGATGTGGTCAAGGATTATGATTGTGAGATCCTGTACCACCCAGGCAAGGCTAATGTGGTAGCCGATGCATTGAGCCGCAGGGCGGAGAGCACTCCATTGCGAGATGTATGTTTGAGATTGACTGTGATGACTCCAGTATTGGATGCTATTCGTGGGGCACAGGCCGAGGCTGTGCGACCAGAGATGCAGAAGAAAGAGCGGGTCGTTGGGTTAATTTCAAAGTTTGTTAAGGATGGACGAGGGCTTCTGACGTTTCAGGGTCGGATCTGGGTACCGTTCGTGGGCGATACGCGTATTACTTTGATGGAAGAGGCTCATAGATCAAAATTCTCGATCCATCCCGGTGCCACGAAGATGTATTTGGATTTGAGGAAAGAGTATTGGTGGCCCTGTATGAAGAGGGACGTTGCATGGTTCGTTGAGAGGTGCTTGACCTGCCGTAGGGTTAAGGCCGAGCACCAGAGACCGCATGGCAAGTTACAGCCATTGGAGATTCCTGAGTGGAAGTGGGAACAGATCACTATGGATTTCATCACCAAATTGCCGAGGACTGCCAGGGGAGTTGATGCAATTTGGGTGATTGTGGATAGGTTGACGAAGAGTGCACACTTCCTTGCCATCAGCGAGAGTTCTTCAGCGGAGAAGTTAGTGGAGATATATGTGAGAGAAGTGGTATCTCGGCATGGAGTGCCGATCTCGATTGTTTCATACCGTGATGTGCGCTTCACTTCCAGGTTCTGGAAGAAATTCCATGAGGAGCTGGGTACTAAATTGCATTTTAGTACCGCATACCATCCCCAGACAGACGGTCAGAGCGAGTGGACGATTCAGACGCTGGAGGACATGCTTCGAGCGTGTGTGTTAGACTTCGGGGGTAGCTGGGATGCGTATTTACCCTTGGCAGAGTTTTCCTACAACAACAGCCATCATTCGAGCATTGGTATGCCACCTTTTGAGCTGTTGTATGGTAGGAGGTGTCGGACCCCCATTTGCTGGGGAGAGGTGGGACAGAGAGTGATGGGCAGCACAGAGATCGTGCTTCAGACGACAGAGCAGATTCAGCAAGTTAGACAGAGGTTATTGACCGCCCAGAGCCGACAGAAGAGTTATGCAGACAGGCGCCGATCCGAGCTTGAGTTTCAGGTCGGCGACTTCGTTCTCTTGAAGGTCTCTCCTTGGAAAGGAGTGATTCGATTCAGGAAGAGGGGCAAGTTGGGGCCCCGGTATATTGGGCCATTTCGTGTGATTGCAAGAATAGGCCGGGTAGCCTATCGGTTGGAGTTGCCAGCGGAGTTGGGACAGATCCACGACACTTTTCATGTGTCGCAATTGAGGAAGTGCATAGCCGATGAGTCGGCAGTGGTTCCATTGGAGGATATTCAGGTGGATGCGAGCCTGAATTATGCTGAGAGACCAGTGGCCATCAGGGATCGGAAGATCAAGGTTCTGAGGAACAAGGAGGTACCTCTGGTGTTGGTCCAGTGGCAACACCGGAAGGGATCGGAAATGACGTGGGAGCCGGAACGTGAGATGCGGGAGCAGCATCCGGAACTATTTTCAGCGTGAGACTTCGAGGGCGAAGTCTAATCCTAGTGGGGGAGAGTTGTAACAGCCCGGAATCTCAGGTATTGTTAAATTATGTTTTTGGGGTGATTTAAGAGGGGACTCGGCGAGTTGGAGCCTAGACTCGCCGAGTAGGATCGCAGACTTGGTCGCGGGTTCGCGACTGGACTCGACGAGTCCAGATATGGGCTCGGCGAGTCTACGCTGTTTAGCGAAAACCCTAACCGTTCAGGTTTGGGACGTATAAAAGGGACTTATTGGCCGTCATTGTTCATTTTAGCCTTCTGAGAAGAACCCTAAATCGATTGTGTGCATCTGGAGCAAGGATTATAGGCCATTGTTGATTATAGAAGAGTTTTTGTGCAAGGAAGAGAAGGAATTGGCTAAAGGAACAGCAAGGGAGTCACATTCTGAGGATTGGGGACACAGAGAATACATCATCCAGGTAAGAATTCGAGTATACTCTGCTATGTTTGATGTGATTATGGAATTAGGGTTTATGGAACCCTTTTGTGAATAGATTGAATGTTACCCTAGTCCCCTAATCGATTGTAACCCTGTATTGGGACCTTTGGAGGTCCAGAATGTCCCATGTTTGTGCATTTCGGGAATTGATGAAGGTTTTGGATTGGAATCCTTATGCCTTAGGTCAAAATGTAAATTATGAATCATAGGGTGTATCATGAGCACTGAAATGAGGACTTTACGTGAAGGATCAGCCTAGGAAGGCCAGACCTAGGAATGGTCGGAGCAGTTCTGACCTTAGGATGCAGTTTGAGCAGTTGCATGGCATGGACTCGCCGAGTTCGATGAACAGACTCGGCGAGTAGCTTGAAGATTAACTAGGACTCGTCGAGTTGTTCTTCAGACTCGGCGAGTTGAGTCGGGGTGGCCCCGCGATTCTTCCAGGAGTAACTCGTCGGGTCAAGGAGGATACTCGACGAGTAGAAAGGGAATCTCAGAGAATTGGAGGACGTCTAGACTCGCCGAGTCGCCATGGCACTCGCCGAGTCCGGTCGAGTTGACCGTTGACCGTTGACCAGAGTTGACCTAAGTCTGACTTCTTAGGGATAGTCAAACTTAGAAGGTAAAAGTATTAATAAGAGATATATGATGTTATAGGGAGATTGTAGCTCGTCGGATTGTGCACGAGTGATTTCAGGATTTGCTAGCTTTCAGCATTCACGAGGTGAGTCTTCTCACTATACTGTACCCGGAAGGGTTTGACTGTGTGACCGGAAGGTCGGATATGATATGTGATATGTATGCTATATGTGGTAAGTTATTTGTTATGTGTGCTATGTATGTTATGTGGGCCGGAAGGCAATATGTTATGGGCCGGAAGGCGAATATGTTATGGGCCGGGAGGCGTTGTGTTGAGGACCGGAAGGTCGGGGCCTGGAAAGGCGTATGTGCGTAAGTTGTATATTGGGGAACTCACTAAGCAATTATGCTTACAGTTGTTATGCATGTGTTTCAGGTACTAGCGAGGACCGTGGGAAGGCGCCGGCGTGATCGATACACACTGAAGGATGTTTTTATGATCTTGGGATTTAGACAATTTGTATTTGACATGACACTTAAATTATTTATGCCTTGTTTTGAATGAAAATACTTTATTTTAAAATGAAAAATTTGTTTGAAAATTTGCGTTGTTACAATAATTTACATTACTATTATATAACATATCTTAGAGAGACAAAATGCTGAAAGTCGTCCCACATTGTTTGAGGCCATTATTTGTGAACATAAATTTGTTCGGACATATATTCTCTTTGAATCATTTTCGAGTTGATGAAACCTGTCAAACAATTCAATGATGGTGAAGTTTTTTTCATAAGATGTGGTGTTTAAAGAAGTGTTGCATAATTAATAATTCACAGATAATCATGTGTTCATATACATGTAAAGAATCCTAACTGTAAATTTCTAATTCTTATTGTTTTGTTTCTACTAGCATGATTTTTATTAATATGTATTTAGATGTAGTAAACTATTTGTGCAAAAACAAAAAAAACAAAAAAAAACACTAATCGTCTTTAGAGGTTTTGAAAAAACAATTCAAACTCGTCGTTTGGCGCGGGTAGACGACTAGTGTGTGTGTGTGTGTGTGTGTGTATATAAACATTTTTTAAATAAAAATGTTATGTTTTATTTAATTTTACATTTTCTAATTTAATTAAATTAAAAATGATATAATAACAAGTAGGTTGGGAAAGATACTATTCTCGTGTAATTTGGGTTTGAAATGGAAAAAAAGAGGTAGAAAAAACTTATGTCGAGTTAATATGACAGTTGGTTGAATGAGTTGAGATGATCTACTCTTTCATTATTTAAAAAGATTATTTGCAATATTTTTAAATAATAAGTGCATATATGGGTAAAAATAGCATTTTTAAATAAAAGTGTAGAAATAATGGGTAAAAATAATATTTTACAAAGTTAAAAGTAAAACGATCAAAATGACATTTTAATAAATAAAAAAGTTAGAAAAGCCACAAACTCATAAATATCAAATATATAAAAAAAATTACATAAATGATATGTTACACATGGTTACAAACTCAATCCTTGTTGACTAACAAAGTTAGTAAGAATTGAGTTTGTTACCTTTAATAAATCACACGGACCATTTATATAAGTTTTTCTATATTATTTGTTAAATTTAAGTAATATTGGGGTCGATCTTATGATTTTCACTTTACTATTTAAATAGGCTTATGATTTTTTTGACCACCATTAAAAATTAAAATTAATTTGGCATAATTTGCTGTAACATATGGTTATTTGGAATGAAAATTGCAAATTTTGTCAAATATTAGTGCTATTCTTAGTCCAAAAAGTGAACACTTAGTTAAGGGTTGTCCAACACAAATACAACGTTTCCTTTTTAAAATATATTTTTAAAAAGACAAATGGAACTACATAGATCCGGATTAAGCCTAAATGGACCTACAGTGTTAGCACCATTACAGTGGTATACTTGCACAAATGATCATGGGTTCAAGCCTCAGTGTCTACAGTCTCTACAATCTGGGTGTTTAACTTCGACTAAAGGGTTGCTAAAAATATCACCCACCCTTTCTCAAAAACATTATAAACAAAGGCACTAATACTAGATATATAACAACATAACGCATTGAATATTTGGTTTCCAAACATAAAACAACAACTAGCATAGCATTCATCATTACATTGCATGTTCAAATTATAAATTGTTTATGGATAAACCAATGCTTTAGACTCAAATAACCTGTTTTACTTAGTAAATTCCACAAGATAAACTTTTTTTATTTTACCAAAATACCACTCACCTTCAAGATAATCAAGAAACCAAGTAATGAGATATTCTTCCGAATCGCATCATCCCTTGCATTAAGGATAATCTCTCTCTATAGGCACAGCTTCAGAAACTTCACCTTCGATGCTTAACCTTTTCATCCTTCCATTATCAGAAGAAGTATCATCACCATATTCATCCTCGCTATTTGAAAAGTCAAGCAGTGAGTCCACATTCCGATCTTTATTTTTCAAATCATGATCTCTCATAGCACGAATCACCCCCAATATTGCCCTTTTACGTTTGATAACAGTTTTTGCTACTAGCATCCCAGAATTATATTTTACTTCCTCACTTACCCCACACATCAACAGACCCCCTACCTTTGCTGCTGTCAATAACAAAACAACTGCCTTGTCATCAATCAGCTTCATAACCCGATCAAACCCTTTAATTCTCAACCCCTTAGGGTTAAAAATCAGTTTGTCAGGGTTCACACAAGATGCACACATCGGAGGTGCTCCTGGGTGACTAGGGTTTGAGGAGAAGCAGAGAGGATGAGATTTAGAATTACATCTTTGACACTCGATGAGTGTTCCTGGTGTAATCAGACCATGGACACCAAAACAGGTGGGGCAAAAAAATTCTTTGCATGTAAAAAGAACACATGATGTGCATAACCTTTGGTGTTCGCTTCGATACAAGATATTGTGAATCAGCTTTTGATCATCACAATAACATTTGCTGCAAATGAATTCTTTGAGTTTGGTGTTGGTGTTTTGATTCATCTTCTAGGTCAGATGATCAGATCTCAGATGTCGGCTAGATGCACGAAAACTAGGGTTTATGTGATATGATATATATAGGGGTGGAGGAGAGGCAGGTGGATAAGAGTCGTTGGATTTGGATCTCAAGTGATGTAGTGAACGGTGAGATGATTCATGATTAGTTGGATTTAATTTTTATTTATGCCACCTAATGTATTAAGGTAATTCTATATATATCCCCGTATGTTTTGACTTTTTTTATAACTATCACCTCCAAATATGGTTAAAAATCACATTGAAATCCACTTTACCATGTTAACATTCCCAAAATGCAAATGATCGAAATATCGACAAGAATCTTGTATAAGATGTAACGTCTGATTCTTAATTACTTGTGAACTTGGTTTTACCAAAGAATCAAATTGAGTGAAAGGTCACATTTCGTTTTCTTTCCAATGTGGTAACTTTCTTGTGTGGCATATCTTACTTTTTTACAAGTAAAAGTGAATAGATAACACTAGAAATCTTAAAATTAAAGCTAGAATCTAGTCACTTATTAAGTTATAATCTTCTGTAATGCTTTACATTCCTCTTAAGTTTGCATAACTAATTTTTAGAAGCTTATGGGATACCATTTTGCCCCCATGAAGAGGCAGCTTATGATTTGTTTTCTGTGATTCTGAAAGCAATAATAAAGAACAGATAGCACAAGCAACGTATATAAATATTGAAAAAAAGAAAGGAAAATCTTCAATGATACAATTAGAAGCTCTCAAGGACTCAAACAGGGCACTAGCACTAAAGTCTTAATAAGTGACACCTTAGGCAAGGAGGTTTTGTTTCTTTTGTTACTTAATGGAGTTAATGAGGACATGATTTAATTCAATACGCTATATATGGAACTTTTTTTGCTTAATGCATAAAGAAGAAAACTTAATAGAGAAATGCATGAGACCTTCCTCATTAAGTTCTAAATTAATAGAGTGACCAATCTAAGACACATTCTAAATTGTCTTCACAATTTCAGTTGATGTGCAACCTTCTACAACTAGCAACCAAAATTCATAAACTCTCTGCTAAAAAGTCACACTTAAAATTAGGCAAATTCTTAAGCAAAACACAAGTAAAACAAGTGCACTCCAATAAAGTAACATTGGGATCAAAAAGTACCTCACTAAATGCAAGAACCACAAAACAAGTATAAAAATTTCTGATTTGCAAAACCAGTTAAATCTAGATTTCCAGAAAAGCAATCACTCACCTTCAATCAAGTGCTCTCCAAATTTTATAATCAGGATTAAACATGGAGGAAGAATGCAGACTTTAAAATTAGCTACCTCACTGCTAAAACTCATATAAGTTATCATTTCCTTTAATATATCATAACCAAATCCTACTTACAAGGTAACTTGCACTTGATATAGAATCCATATGCAACAATTATGTTATAATTTATATTACTTAAATTTACCTGAACAAAGTATTTTGTTGAGAGTTTCTTAAGGACATGATGTTCCTACAGAATCAAACAAACATTCTCCTCCTTGAGTGACTTTTTCCTGAGAGATTGTTAGTCAATTGATTGCATTTTATCCTTGGAAAGTCTACCCCAAAGGATCACTCAATCTCAGAGTTCATTCCATTGTTAGTGGTAGAAATAAGACGAATCTTCATCAGTATTAACCTCCATTAACATCATGAAATACCATGCTTCACAACACTAAACCCTTGTAGTTGCCGATTTTTCTCATTTAGCTGCTCTGTATTCGAAGTTTCCAAAAGTTAATCTGAAGTATCCACTATGTAGGTATGGATCACACCATCCACCCATTGTGATCACAGCTATGCTGGTGAAGTAACGACGAGAGGTGTCCAATTATCAATGCCATTTACCTTACATACTAGATGGAAGGTATGAGGAAGAAACTCCACTTGCCTTTTTTTCTCTTCGTATAAGACCCCTCCTTAAGTCCCATCCGCCACCTACCTCTTACTCATTCTTATGGATGCTACCTTCGGTGCAGTCAGCAACGGCCATATCCGTGGTGGAGGACGCCGCACATAAACGTCGTTGGCACAGCAGCAGCAGACGGTGGCTTAGATTGGCGGTGATGGTAGATGGATTTCACCATCATTGAGAAGTTGTTAGGTGAGCCGCACACTCTAACATATTAATTGTATAGGAATTTGGAGGCAGATTTAGGGTTTAATTGTTTTTAGAAAAATATGAATTTTGAAGATTGTAACAATACAACTTATAAAATCCATCGGTACCACTTCGATAGATAATATATAAGATGGTACCACTAATTAGCAATTATATATCAACCAATGAAAATGCATGAGTTATTGACTTAAAAGTCGTTAAGTTTATCATAAATGTGTGGTTTTGTCGTGATAGAATTTTAGATGTGTTAATGTCTAATATTTGGACTAATTGCATCACGGTTACACTCTCCACTTAGTTGGCCTCATTGGCTTCAATCCTCCATCCACCGCTATCTTCATTAGGTTTTCTTCCCCAGACCTTCTTCGTCTTCTTATCTTCATCCTTCCGAATCGAACCCCATAACCTTCCTTCCCCATACCTCCACCCTCATATTTCCCCTAACCACCGCGATGAAACACAACTCCCACCTCTGCCCTTACTTGTTTATCACCACCCATGTAACATCCTAAAATTTTCGAGTAAAAAAAGTCAAAACATTCATTCATTATCCCAAAAGACGGTTATAATAAAAGTATTTTCAAAACATCATAGTAAAATCATAAAACAATCAATGCGGGAATAAATCTTCAAGGGATGCAGTGCGATCAAGTCAGCCCTTCCTTTTGAAATCAGAAGTATCTGAAAACATTTTAAACATAAACCGTAAGCACGAAGCTTAGTGAGTTCCCCAAAATACCACATATCATACATACAATGGGCCTCACCCAACGTCCATCGGGCCTCCCCCAGCATCAGGCCCCACCCGGTACAGATTTGTCAGTAACATGCGATGGGCCCCGCCCAACACATTCATCAAGCCTCTCCTGACATCCCCCCCCCCACCCAGTATACATACAATATATGCGAGAGTCACACAGACAACTAGCATCCTATAAACAATAATCAATG